>NW_004524619.1:9795117-9817365 GCF_000260255.1 Octodon degus
CGCGGCCGCCGGGCCCTCCGCGCCGACCGCCTCTCCGCACACCTGGAGGCGGCCCCGCCCCTGGGAGCACAGGTGCGCGCGGGCGGGCGGCGGCGGCGGTTCCCCCTCCGCCTCTGCCTCCTCGGGTGGTCGGGCTGCGGGGGCTGGCGGGGTGATCCCTGCTCTGCAGAGGAACTGAGTGCCCCAGGTAACCGCCCTCGGCTGCAGCCCCGCGCCCGGGCTTCTCCCCGCCTCCCGGGCCCTGCGCGGCGCGGCTCCAGCGCGCCCGGCTCGCTCTCCGCGCCGCTCGCTGCCCCACCCCCACGCGTGTCTGCGGGCGGGTACCGAGAAGTGAGAGCCGAGGCCTTGCCATCCGCCGCTCAGAGAAATGGATGGGGCTGGCGGAACTGTTGACGCGCGCCTCGGCGCTGCACGTGTAGTTCGTTTGTGCCTCAGCTGTCTCCCGTTTGGGGTGGGGGAGGTTGCGGGCGGCTCTCCTGCCTGATGGGGAGAGCGGTGTACCTGGAGGGTGACTGATACCTTTCATTTAGCTTTGTGCTGGCTCTTGGAGAAGGGTGTCTGCTTTGTTACTTCACAGGATTCAATTTATTTGCCTTTGTTCCGATCTGCTTGTTCCTATGGCCGTTTTAGAAGGTTTGGGAACAGTGTCTTTGAAGCAAAAAGCCCAGCGTGAATGAAGTTGGCAGTTGGAGGGCGCCTGGGAAGAGTGGGGACCAGAGAGAAAACTTAGAAGGCTGTCCAGGGGCCCTCCTGCGAGGGGTGGCTGCCCTGGTCGGCGGCTTGTCTGTGTCTCTTGTCTCTGCCTGTCTCTTTCTGTGGGGGGGGGGGGGAGGGAGAGAGAGAGATTGGAAAATAGTAGTATAATAAAGCTGGCCTGGGCTATGTCACCTGTAGCTGCTTCTATGCCAAAATCTGGAAGGATAGTTCTTCAAAGAACTTACACTTCCATGAAACACTTACGAAATTCACAAGCATAGGTGTTACTTTCCAATTCTAGGTTTAGAGCCTTGTCTCCTAAGACCCTGGTAGGAAATCGCATTCTGATTCAGTTCAGTCCAGCCAGCATTCTCAAGGCACCTGTTAAGGACAATTGTCTGGGCTAAGTGTTGTGAGGGCAAATCTGTGGCATGTCCCCTCAAGGACAGACAATCTAGTGACAGAAGAGAAATCTGTATCTCTCTACAATTCAGAACACAAGAGCTATAGCAAATATGAGAAAAGTACTATGCAAGCAGCAAAAGGGTTAATTATAATAGAGGAAATTTAACTGATGTTTAAAATGACAGGGAGGGGAGAATAGGTGGAACACGGTAATCTCAGAGCAGCAGAGCTATCCTGTATGACACTGCAATCGTCCCTGTAGGACAGAAGTGGTGAATCTATGCACATGTGCCACCGTGGGCTGTTTGTATCATTGAAAGCTCTAAAAGGTCCACCATCTCTGCTGTGGGACATTTGCATTTGTCAGAACCTATAAAACTGCACAACACGGAGATGAACCCAAATGCAACCTATAGGGTTTAAGAGTAACACATCCGTATTGTTTCATCAGTGATAACAAATATATCAGACTTACAGAGGTAATAATAGGAAAAACTGTTGACCGAAGAGGTACATGAGAACTCAACTATTGTACAATTTCCCTGTAAACCTAGAACCGCTCTAAACAGTTTATTTAAAACAGGCCTAATTTTATAGGGCATGAATGGGGTAAAAGGAATTAGCTTTGGGTAAGAATGAAGGCACAAGGAGCTGGCAGGCAAGGTGGGATATGTTTAAAGATAAGCATGGTGCAGGGTGGGGGAGGGGAAGTCGCCATGGGCTAGGGAGGAAGGGGGTTGGGAGGCCACCTCAAATCCTGTTACAGAGGCTGGCTGGCTTGTAAAGAAGGCCAATCCGCGTCTTCTCTGCAGTGGCAGCCAGGGAAGGTGCTTTTGTTGATTAGAAGAAGTAGCATGATTAAATGATGACCTGTGCGTCTGCGTTCTACGCTAAATCCTAATGCGTTTGTAGAATTCAGGTTTTTGATGTTTTTCATCTTTGCAATGAGTTCCACCTTTGCAGTGTCTCTAGCAAGTGTTTTTCATCCTTGTTTTGTTTTGAGGGCCCTGATTCTACACAGCTCTGGAGGCTTTGGCCTGCGTGAAATATTCGTAGTGCCATAATCGAGTTGCTCAGTGAATACGTAGTAGGCTAATATGCTTAAGGCCTCCTAAATGACAGGTTCTACTCTTAAGAACGTTACAGATACTAATTCAGTTCTCATAATAAGCCTGTGACAGAGGTGCTGCTAATTCCCCTGCTTTACAGATGACAGACCCAAGATGCCAGGAAGTTAAGTAACTTTCCCCAAACCACACACAGCGAGTGACAGACACACTAAAACCTAAGACAGGGCTAAGACAAAAGACTCCAGCTCTGCATCAGTCACATGTGCCAAGACCCAATTGTGTCACTAACACTTTATTGGATGGGGTCTTACTGCCCGTGCCCTTGTAATAGAAAACACTCCCACTTAAAGGCAGAAAGCTGGTGTTCCAGATGTGGTCACATCTGGACCATGTAGTACATAGCAAAAGACCCTGCTGACCCCTCGTCCAGAGCTTCACCCCTTTGCGCCCCTGGGTCATGAATTAGATGCTGCTGTCCTCTCACCAATTATTCATCCTGGGTTCAGAAACCACCGTGTCACTTCCCTACCAAAGATCCCTGCCCCTTGTTTCCTTCCACAGCGGGCCTGAACTCCTCCGACCAGCTCTCAGCCTCATCCTCACACCATTCACCTTCACTGTGGTCAGCAGTACCTCATTAGGCGGTGAACATGCTGTGCTCATTGCTGCCTCAGCCTGGGCTCGCGTTTATTCACTGACCTGAAATCCCTGCCTTGATGACCTCCAACTAAACTCTCCCTATTTAACAAGCCTCTGTCAAGTCCCTCCCGCCTTCCAGAAGACTTCTGTGGTTTCTCTAACCACCTAAATACATTTGTGCCCCCATACCCACCCCTTCTCCCCTAAAGACTTATAGCAGCTCGATCTTTGGTGCTGTATTTTCTTGTGTTTTGTTTGGTTGCTTCTTGGCTATAAATCGTGTCTCTCCAAGCCCGGTGCAGGTTCTTAAGAATCACCTTCTCAGTCTGTGGTGCTCTGAAAACCAGCTCGGTGCAGTCAGCCTGAAGTGGCATTGAAAGCACTAATCTAGATTCAAGCAAACATCATCATCCATTTCATTAAATTGTTCATTTTAATGAAAAAGGAGTCGCCTCCTTAGCCCCCTCCTCCAACTGCCAAGTGGTGTGCCTGCAGCAGGCACTAAATATTCTGATTAATCTGCATGAGATCGTAAAAGCATACAGATACCACTAGAAATTGTCAGCTAATATTTACCTAAATCCCATAAAGTTTATGGCAGTACACTTGGCCCTTAGATGGCAAAAATGTAAAACAGAAAATTGGGTCCTTCACACACCAGGAATTCTAATTAAGGAAAACAAACAGATCCTGAAGGCTACATGCAGAATATGTCCTTAAACACACTGTGAAGTTGGGTTTCAATGAGTCCACTGACAGGCCCTGGTGCCAGGAAGACAGCCCTGACCCACTAACTACCAGAACAGGCAGCAGAATGGGTAGAAACATATGTTCTAAATAGAAACATGACATAGACAAAGTCAAGAGCTTTGTATAGACAGTGTGTAGACAGCTATGCCCCTTAGGAGACAGTAGTAGGCCTAGAGTGGGTTAGGGCAATGCCCTTAATGTCTGGTATGGGTGTTATCCTACAGTTCACTCCAATGTTTCGATCCCAGAACGCTTTAGGACTCTGATAATTAAGGTATGCTTAATGACTGTGTAGGTTTTTATCTATTGGTATTTAAAATTCAAGCTAAGAACATTGAAGACAATCATTTATGAGTCACTTGAACATAGTAATAAGATGACCACATGTCAATATACTTTTTAAAAACTGAGAAGTAATTATTCACAACAAAATAGAATAGCAGCATTTTACATTTTTTCAAATATTGTCTGGCCTAAAAGACAGGTAGATCCTCATATTCTCTTCTGCATTCAATCCTTAGTGAAAGAATGTTTGGATTTAAGCATATGATGAATATCCAGCCCTCACGCAAATGTGTAATTGGAAAAGAGGGGACTTTTTTAATAGCCTTTTCAGATAACTGTTATTATTCTTTGCTATGACACCAACACCTGACTTTTGAAGGTTTTTCAAAGTGTGACATTTGAAATCCAGTGAAAGTTTGTACATTCTATTACATTAAAATCTATCAGCCTGTATTGCAGTTTGAATGGATATGTTATCCATGCAGGATTTAATATCATGCCTTGGTCATTTGGAAAATATAGGTTCCCTGAGCCACACAGTTTTCTAAATGTTGACATATCGCATTATACAATATCCAAACCACATTCATTTTTATCACCACCAATTTCATCAGAAAATCTTTAAGTATTGGAAAGCTGTCAAGCTCTCAGTGGTGGATAGAAGTTTTTCAAAAGTCTAAGTTTCACTTGAAAGCTTAAATGTTATAATTGGCACAAATACTGTCAAGTTTTTTCTTCGAAGTAGCTAGCTCATTCGTTTTCAGTAAAATGGCTGCCAGAAAGGTTGGAATAACCATAGTGTGTCAGGGAAAAGCATTCCGTGAAAAAAAGAAGCCATCAGCTTCATGCTTGAAACCATCGCAGAAGTGAGACATTTAATGAAACAGCAATGTTTTGTGCATTGGTCCCAATGTATCACCTAGAATAATACAGGAAAATCTGTCTACGCATTGAGATTGAATAAATTGATGGCTTTTACTGTTTCTTCAAGGAGAGTCAGGTATAACTAGTTTTTATTTAATTATTGTTAAAAAAAATTATTCTTGTTTTAGCATGAGGGCATTGCAGAGAATAATGCGGCGTTCTCCAGTACGCTTTGGCATCCCTGTCTTGATCCATACTAAGGCACCAGCAGTCATCATCACTGCTGATTTGGTACCTTCAGTGCAAATGTCAACACAGTAGCAAAGGCAAATAAGTCAGTATTCCTATGAAAATAGTTTTTACCACAAAGATTCTATGAAAGGGTTTTTCACCCCCCCATAGGCTTACTAGATAAAATATACAATGCCCAAATATTGCATGAGACATCCAAAAAAAAAAAAAAAAGACTTGTTTATTTAAAATTCAAATTTAATTGGGCTTCCTGTATTTTCATTTGCTACAATTGGCAGCCTTAGTTCTGGGAGTTCATAGAAGAAACTTTGAAAACAGCTGTTTGGGCTGCTCTGGACCTTTTCTTGAGCAGAGAAATACGAGAGTTGTGCTTTATGAAAATACCTCTAACGTCGGTGAGTAAGGTAGAGCAAAGGCTGGAAAGAGTTATAGCATGCAGGATGATCTGATGGGTCCATTAAGACAGTGTTACTTATTAACCATCGTTATTGGAAAGGGGAATGCTGTTCTAAGATTGGGCAAGAGAGAACAGCCCTGCTGCACAAGGTAGCTCCCGACCTAGAGAGGTCCCCTGTCCCCCAGGACTAATGGGCCATCTCCCCCCTTCTCACCCTCCCATCAGGACTTCTCAGTAACAGCCCACACCCCACCCAGAAAAGCTTGCCGTCCTTTGTTCTTGTTTTGCCCTCATCCCAAGTGGA
Organism: Octodon degus; assembly: GCF_000260255.1. Lineage (NCBI taxonomy): Eukaryota > Metazoa > Chordata > Mammalia > Rodentia > Octodontidae > Octodon > Octodon degus. The sequence continues at coordinate 9,800,780 of NW_004524619.1, forward strand.
CTCCAGCTGGTCTTTATCCTTCGTCAAGTCACTATTCGCTTTAAGAGCTGGATATGTATCTTGCAGCAAAGTAATTCCAGTCCCTTAACCAATTCTTTCCCATCCCCATTGACCAAATTCTTCAGTCTTGCTGCTTTCTGGTGTACTCATTCCTGTCCACTTCCCCAGCTGGAAATCATGGCAGAGTCTAATATACAGTCTGCATTCCATTATCCATGCTGACTGCGGGCAGGGAACAAGTCTTCAGTTTACCATCTAAAGAATAAGTTGTTTGTAATACATGACCTCTAAGGGCTCATAACATTCTTAATATGGTCTATTGCAGATCCAGGACTCTGGGATAATGCTGTACAACCTCTAACGCGTGCCATCAAGTTGAACCACAGAACTTATATCAAGTATGCCCAGTAAGAAAAAGGGAAAAGGGGAGGGATTCATTTATATAGTGCTGTGGACGTCTGCTCTTCTATTGATCTGAATTCTTAAATTTATGCCCTGATTGTAGACCTTAATGCTACATCCAAGTTAAAATGTAATGGTTCCCCTTTTAGTTGGCAGTATTCCATCATTAAAGATAGTCTCAAAGTAATGGAACACCGTGGGTTTTTTAACAGTCTTTATCTTTTGCTTAATTTTAATTTCTAGTATGTGCTTTAGTATTTAAGAATTAATAGTCAAGGGGCTGGGGAGATAGCTCAGCAGTCTAAGTGCCTCCCTGGCAAGCCCAAGAAGCCTAGCTCAATCCCTGATACCATATGCCACACCAGGCCCAGAACCCGGATGCGCCGTGCAGGCCCTGAAACTGGGTATGGTGGTGCACACCTGTAATCCCAGCACTGGGGAGGCTGAGACAGGAGGATCACTATGAGTCTGACCCTGTTATCCAATAAAATAAATATTTTTTAAAAGATTTAACAGTCAACACTGATAACCCCGAAAGCAGAGAAAATGGAGAAGAGATGACAGCAAAATAGGTCTTCATTCATAGGCACGTATGTGCAGCCCATGCACATGCTGGATTGGGTAGCCACTCACATACACACATGCAGCACCCCCAACATGAGTTAGTCAACACTGCAGCAGAGCCATCTCCAGATTAAAAGCCAGCCACTAGGAATAAACCTGATACAGTCATACTGCAATGGAAAAAAATACAAATCTGTATTGGGTCAACCACAGGAGCAAATTTACAAGGACAGGAAGTTGTTAGGGAAATCCAGAAAGTCAACAAACGTCAGAAATTTTATAGTTCAAACATTATAGTTTCCTCTTTGTTTCTTCAGAGCAGTTGTTTAAATATTCAATTCACAAAATAAAACTGAAGTTTAAATGGTGCCTAAGTCTCAGCACCTACCATATATAGAGAGGTTTACTTTTCTTTCTATTTAAAAAAAAAAAAAGCTAAGTTACAAATCCTGGATGCTATCATAAGCTTTTTAAACTTAAATCAATATTTGGGGATGGGAATTAAATAGAAACTCATTAAAATAGTAAGACTCTTCATTTTTTCAATCTTACTAATAAAATCCTTAGAAATAAGTAGCACAAATCTTGAGTACTCCATACTCCTTTAATTCCCTTTGATTAACAAAGTAGAGAGTACTTAGCCAATTTAGGACCATTTTCTCTCTATTTGATAAAAATGCAATATGAAAATGCAGTGGCTTCTTTCAGTTTCAAAACTATGGCTTTAAAAAATGGATGCAAAAAATTAGAATAGGACTGTGGGTTCAAAAATTTTATAAAATAGCCACACCTCGGTTATAATTTACACCAAGAAAAAGACTAATTTTTAGAAATTCCAACTTGAGAAACTTAGAAGTAAAGAGGATCCAAAAGCATTTGTATGAAACAAACTTTGATAGCTCACTAAAGATTATTTATTTCATGTTTTGATAACCAGGTTGGCACTGTATTGCATCCAGGAATACAAAACATTGTCAGTTTTATGTTTTTTAAACTGTTATTTTAATGTGTGTTTATAATATACTTAAGATGCCTCAATCAATCATGTATTGAGTAAAATAAGCACCGTGGCAAGGAGACACACATGGTAGTCTTTATTATCAACATAGCTAAAAACCTGGATAAATATTAGTTAAGTTTTCCATTCTGATAAATACAAGGAACATATGGAGCTGAAAGGGAATCTTATCAAGAGCTCCAAAATTTTTCTGACATTGATACTGCTCCAGTGGCACACAAGGAATGCCACAAACATACTATGTCGCAAACATATTAGGCCTTTGATTATGTGGCAGAGTACCAACTAGCTAAAAGACAGAAGATGGAACATCCTGTCCCATGAAGTGAAATACCTAAGTGATGTAGTTCTTTCAGGATTTTTTATGAGAGAGCCAGACAGACAGAGATAGAGACAGACAGACAGAGAGACAGAGCGAGTGAGTGAGCACAGGCTTTCTGCCTAACTGGATTCCTTTCATCACCCATAGATCTTCTTAGAAATTTCTTTTCTCCAGCTTCTTTATTTCCTTCTCCAAACATTTCTACATAACTCCCTTAAATGCCCCAATGATTATGGTTCACTGGTACTACAGTCTACCAAAGCCAAGGAGCCCATCACAAGGAAGATTCGACAAGACTCCTTCCCAAAGCATCAGATTGCCATTATCATTTTGCCATTATTAATTGACATCCTAGAACTCCATAATGGTGCAATCTAGGACTAGAGGCTATTATAAACAAATCAACTAACAACGTATGTTGGAGAGGCGTGGGGAAAAGGGAACCCTTCTCCACTGCTGGTGGGAATGTAGACTGGTGCAACCATTATGGAAATCAATGTGGAGACTCCTTAAAAAAGTAGGACTGGAAATCCCATTCAAGCCAGCTATCCCCCTAATGGGAATTTTCCCAGAGGAATTGAAAACGTCATATCATAGTAATATATGTGCACCTATATTTATAGCAGCACAATTTGTGATAGCCAAATCTTGGAAACAACCAAGATGCCTGTCACCTGAGGAATGGGTGAAAAAGATGTGGTATTTTTACACAATGGAGTATTACTCAGCTATAAAGAATGATAAACTTGAAGCATTTATATTTAAGTGGATGCCACTTGAAGATATACTCATAAGTGAAATAAACCAGACCCACATGTGTAAATATCATATAGTCTCCCTAGTATAAGAACTCAAAAGGAGGAATACAAATAGAAAGGTGTAACACAGTTGAGAGGAGGGTGAGAACTTGAGGATTAGACAACAAAGAGAGGGCAAAGAGAAAAGCTGGGAAACATGAGAGGGCAAAGCCATAAATTTATATGCACAAGATGGGTAAGACAATGATCCTGAGAAACATCAGCAGGTTTTTGAAACTAGCAGTTAATTGGTAGGATTCTCACCCTGACTAACTACATATGCTGATACCTGTGAACTAAGCAACTGCACTGAAGATAGCAATGTGTAATACTAGGGTCATGCTTAGAATGCTTGTCATTCTGGTCTTCTAAATATGTACTGCTTGTGATGACATACCAATTATTGCCATACTGTCTCTCAAGTAAATGTTTGTTTTAAATAAAGGGTAATAAGTGAAAAATAGAGACAAGAAAAAAAGTCACAGGACTGTCCTGCTACAATGCTGTATATGGTTAGATTTCTAAATTTCTGTGTAGAAATACGTAATTCTTTATTCATATTTTTAAAATTTTTTCTTCATATTCTTTAAGGACTTAAAGTTTAACGTATCAATACTGGATGGAAAATACCTGTTCCATGTTATGCCTAAGATGTTTGATATTCAGACAGATAGTTAGGTTAGACCCAACTGCATATGTTGAAGGGTAATAATAAGGTTCTCTTCTAGAGGGTTAACAACCTAAGTTTGCAGACCAAAAATTAGAGAAAAAGAAGGGCTGCCAGGTCAGCCAACATTTTGGCCCTAGCCTTTCAAGGTCAGTGAAGACTCAGGACATAGGAGAACCTATACTGTAACATCATGTAACTCAGTTGTGTCCCAAATTTTACTGATCAAGGAAATTATGGGGCCACAGAGGAATGTGATCAATGATGTAGAGTGTGCCTAAGGAGAGTCACATGGAGAGAAAACATTCTCTCAGGCTTTCACAGAGAGCACATTGGCCAAGCAATGGCCATGACTCATCCACATGGCTGACACTGACAAAGTTCTACAATCTGAGGTACAGGATCTCAGGATAAATCCTGAGGGAACTTGACTAACCTTATCAGATACAAAAGTTACATTTGTTGTTATATAGGACTTGCTTTATCTTGGTCTTAACCATCCAGCAGAAAGGTATAAAAATGAGGTATAAAGGGTGAAGCCATGTTGGTATGCTGGGCTATAAAGGGCTCAGGTAAACAACTTCTGACATTGCCAATCCTGCGGATGACCCACTACTATTATGGACTACTGGGCTATATTGGAATATTTTGCTGAATTCACACACCTACATTTAAATGACAATGGAATAACCTCTGACAAAACTAAACAAAAAAGGGGGCTATAAATGACCATTTTGTATCTGTATATTCAAAATAGGATAGATATACAGCTACATTCTCTTAATGAATAAGAAGATTTGTTCTAATAGTGTTTGTGGACAGGATGTCATGTCTGCATGTTGTACAGTGAATAACCACTGAGACAATGTGCAATGTATTTATTACTGAACCTGTCTTACTGATCGGTTTTGAAACTGTCTCACTGCTGTTTGTTTCTCAATAAAATTATTTTTTAAAAAAATCTAGGACTAGAAAGGAAGAGGCAAGAGGCTGAGAGACTTAGAATCCCAGCCCTGAACTTCGCTAACTGCATGAATACAGGCAAAAAAAAAAAAGCCTTTTGTCACAGCCTTTCTGAGCTTGTTTCTTCATCTGTCTTGAGCCCGCCCCCGAAGAATGTAGTTACAGCAACAGCAGGAGCACCTGAGAATTTGTTAGAAATGCAAATTCTCCAGCATACACCTAGAGGTCCACTCAGCAGTCTTAGAAACCCTTCAAGGACTCTGATACCTGTTAAATTTGAAGACATTTCATTCTAGATATGAATTGTTTTTTTATAAGATTTCTTCAGTTTGTAGTTTTATATAGTTGTAAAATCAACAAGCAAAAGGAATGCTAATATCCTTCTGTTGTAATAGTACTTACTACATAATAAACATCATAGGTTATTCTCTCCTGTTCTAAAGTCTCAAAGTCCTACAAAGAAATGTAATTGTAATGCATTTCATGGAATTTCATAGTATTTATAGCATGCTTTATACAATCCCTGACATCTTTTAGGACTGGGAAGTATTCTACACAAAGGCAGCCCAAAAATTTGATGGAAGCCCGTTTATTATGGTTTCAAGGATACCCAAAAGATCAAATTCTACACTTTTCTGCACAGCTCACTGATGCCAGAAATTCCATCATTACAGCTTAAAGCTTGCATCCTCCACTTGAACCACCAAAATCCCTGTAAACATCACAGCAAGCCCTTTACTTCTTAGGTAGGGGAAAGTGAAGAAAAAAAAAAAAAGAGGATTCAAAGACCTTGTTCTCGGGAACAAGGTCTGGGCCTACAGCTCAGCTTTAGGAAGACCCCCACTGAGGGGAGCTAGGGTCCCTGTGGACAGTTGTGCTTCCTTCCCCATTTGGTAAAGGTCGGCTGTGCACACTACCAGGTATTTATGGAAGGTGCTTACACCCCCTTAAGGGTTGACTGTGGAGTCTACGGAATGATCGGTCCTGCCTTTTCTTCTGATTCTTTCTTCTTCCTTACCTGTCTATAAATGGAACATTTGGATATCCCTTTTAAGAAGAAAAAAAAAGTATTTGTCTCTTTAGTATAAGAACCTGAAAAAGAAAATAAAATCTGAAGGACACAGTAGATACTGGGAAAAGGGAATGAACCTGTCCAAAGGGAAGGAATTAATGAAGGCTAGGAGAGGGAGAAGGGGAAAAAGATATCTATGAGTGCAGGGTGGTTTGGACAACTGTGCTGTGCATTTCTGCTGGTCTATGGTAAGGAGCAGTTAATGCTTAGTTTTGTCTTCTTTTTTCAATTCTTTTTCCTTTTTCTCTCAATTATTTTCTTTTTTCTTCCAATTTTGTATGCATATATCTGGTAATATGAACAACTAAATTGAGGACAACACTATGCAATGCAACAAATACTGTGAAATTCATATTTTGTTTGGTGAAATTCTATACCATTTGAAATTTTTTTCTGTTTTAATACTAAAATAAAAATTTTAAAGTATTACCTGAAAACTTCATGTGTTGTTATTTTGTGTGTGTGTGTGTGTGTGTGTGTGTGTGTATTTCTTAGGACAGGGTTTACAGGGTCTGCAGGGTCTCACTGTGTATATCGGACTCATAGTGATTCTCCTGTTTACAGCCTCCCAAGTACTAGGATTACAGACACATGCCACCACGCCCAATCTCAATCACCATCTCAGTGCGCCCTGGCGGTGGGGCCATCACGGCACACTGCACACACACCTGGGATGGAACCTCCCACCCCTGCATCTGCCTAAGCAGGCGCTTTAATCCGCTGAGCTATTTGGCTGGCCCTCATGTTCTTAAAAGCTAAGAAAATTGTATGAATCTTTGCTTTAAATAGTTTCTACAACTCAGACAATTACTGGCAGTGTATTAAATAGTTTTATTTTCAATTTTGCAGTAGAACATTGATTAGTATATGGAGAAAACTACCAACATCCATGTTGTTTTTTGCTTAACATGAGTCAGGAGTCTCAAGTGACACCCATCCACCATTGGGGTGTGGTAACTCTGAGTCAGTAATCTGACTTCCTTTTCATCCACTACTTAGGTTTATTTCTGCTGTCCGAATTGCCCTGCCACCACCAGTGGTATAACACAGGCTCATACATAAAATATTAAAATGAGCACATCCTTGTATTTGTATGTTTTTGACATTGCCAAGGTACTATGGGAAATTAACAAAATTAGAGAAAAATAAAAAGAGAAAACAAAAAAGTATTCATAGTGCATCTTATATTTTAAGAAGCACTCTCATATCCAGGATTCATTGCTCACTACAGCACTATGAGGGGAAAAACACCTCTTTTGCTGAAGGAACTCAGGCATGGCTGCTGTGAATATGGCAGAGCTTCAGTTTGGGTTCCAGTTTTCCAACTCCAATCCTATTTCTTTTATCTCAGTGTGTGTTGTATCGTCCGCCTGACTTGCACCCTACTGCAGAGGTGAGCCATGCATTTACACTCCACTCCTACTCTCCCTTGGAGAGAGGGAGAGCAGGGCTCCAGAGTCCTGGGCACAGTGTGAATCCCAGGTTCCTGTCATTCATGCAGGTTCCCAATTTACTCGCAGTGTTTACCTCCTCCCAGCTTTTGGAGCACAAGAGCTTAATGACTTCACAGATGGGCAACATTGTCAGCCATGGAAAAGAGATTCTGCTACACATAATTGTGCTCTGAAAATATCACTGAGGAAGTGTGTGGATGAGTCACAGAGTTGGCAGGGGAGCTTCACACCAGCCGGACCCTTCTGGCAGTGAACTCTGCAGGGCTCTCTGCAAAGTGGACCAGACAGTGTCCTTCCCTGACTGGAGGCAAAGGGTTATTGAGGGCCAGCTCAAAAGACATTCTTTGCTCTATCAGTGAAGTCCACATGCTTGGTTCATGTGTAGAAATTTGGCCTAGAAGTTTTCTATAGTTCCTTCCAATTCTAATTTACATATGACAAAAGGCTTTATTATCTGGTCACTTTATAACATATCACTCCAGTGCCCACATCTGTGATAATGGATGACAAATTCATGCTTCTAGTCCTGCCCTCCAAGATCACACTACCTAGTGCCAGATGCCACCAACAAGTGCATTGGGAATGTCTCAAAGTAAACCACTCATGCACCTCTACAAGTCCCTCCCCACAGCAACTTCTAGCTCAACCACTGCCTCAACCATCAAGGTCCCCCAGTAAAGTTGTCTTCTCTTTTATCTTGTAGATTTAGTGCATCTCCATTCACTTTGTTTCCCGAGTACACTCTTCATACTGCTGCCTGATCTTTATTCAATCTATTTTATTCACTGCGCCAACATTTTCATTTGTGCTTTACAGTTCTGAAAACAGTAGTCCTCGGGCCAGCCAAATAACTCAGTGGATTCAAGTGCCTGCAAGAAAACTAATGCAAGGACTATGGTCTCAGTGATAAGTATATTTTGAAGTTCTTTATGGAAATATACCAGTGTAGCTTGGTACTGTATTTTTTTATATTGATCTGCTGATACCAGTTACAGGTTTAAAGATTGTATTTTCCCAGAGTGCAAACCAATGTTTGAGTTACTGTTGAAGGATGTTGCAGTGTTACTTGCTTAGGAATTTGAAGCTAATTTTAAAAGGCCTGAAGTACATTTTGAAGAAACCCCTACCGAGAAGGAAAGTTATAATCTGCAGGAGAATTTGGGATAGTGGGCTTTTTCTTCCATTTCTCTTTCTTCTCCTCGATGGCAGGAAGACAGAAAGGGGTGAAGAACAGGCTTTCCTTCACAGAGAGTACAGCTGGCTAGAATGTGAAGAGTGCCCTCTGGGTTCAGAGTTGTATTCTGGTTTCATTTCCTGATTTTTGTTTTTATATAAATGGCAACTTGGCACAACTGGGCTGTGAACAAATCTCCAAGAGGACCCTAAAACCCATGGCATAGCTGCAAGCTAAGCGTTGATGGCTCGGTATCTGCCTGGTACTCCTCAGAATCGCTGCACTGCGTGTGTGCCCTCCTTATGGGACTTCATTTGATACTTGTCTGTCCTTCCCAGGACCCTCTGCTTTTAAAGGGTTTATATACTGAGAACTGCTGTGGCCTTTTATGATGTATATAAAGTAGAATAAAATAATAAAATACTTGATAGCTTTTTCTAAGTGAAAAAAATAAAAATAAAAAAAAAAAAATAAAGTGCCTGCAAGCAGGCTCAGGGACCGGAGGTTCGATCCCCAGACCTGCTGTGCCTGCCCCACACCTGGGGAGTGCTAAGACAGCAGACAAGACTGGGCGTGGTGGCGCACCTGTAATCCCAGCTCTTGGGAGGCTGTAAAGAGGTGGATCAGTACAAGTCTGATCTAGTAGTGAGACCCTGTAGACCCTTCCCTAAAATACCAAAAAAAAAAAAAAAAAAAAATAGTTCTCAACCCTGCCTACAACTTAGAGATTTTTAAGACTTCCTGTGTCCAAGCCTGTCCTGCAAATTTTGATTTACAGGGCTTGGGTGGGGCTTGACCATCAGCATCACTGAAAACCACTGAATCTTGCTAAAATATAGAGTCAGGTTCAGCTGGGCAGAAGTGTCCAAGGTGTGCCACTCCTCACGCCTTCCCGTGGTGATGTGATGCCGCGCTTCCCAGGCCCCTCTTCAGCTCCTAGGTCCTACAGCCTCAGGTATAATTTCCCATTCTGCACAGGGTTAAGCCCTGCGTTTCATTTCTTACTGCTTCCTGTTTGTACAAAGTCAGTTTTGACTCTTGCTGACACTTGGACCTGCCTCACCATCCTGGTTTACACAGAAAGTGTTCTTCCTGTTGTGTTAAATTTCACACCTGTGCCAGGACCTAGGCCAGGTCTTCCCCAAGCATCCCATGGTTTACTAATCCTTTTAGCTCTAATATCTCACAACTATAGAAAAGACAGTCAACCTCCCATGATATAACAAGTTCTGCAGCTGACAGCACAAAGTGAACTGAACAGAGAAAGCTGAAAACTGAGCACCTTAAACTGCTAGCAATAATTTTCTCCTTGCAAATGTCTCAAATGAAAGTCTCCCTTCAGCCCTGCCCCCACAGCATGCTGAGACATTGAACAAGACTGGGTGTGATAGCACACACCTGTAATCCAAGCACTCAGGAGGTTGAGAACAGGAGAATCACTGTGAGTTTGATATGTGCAGTGAGATCCTATAGACACTGTACTAAATACAAAGAAAGAAAGAAAGAAAGAAAGAAAGAAAGAAAGAAAGAAAGAAAGAAAGAAAGAAGAAAGAGTCTCTTTAGTAAAACCTAAGATTAGTGGTCTTGGGATTATTTTTAAATGACTTTATCTTCATAACCTCAGAAATTCAGTCCAACAAAATAGCCCATGGACATATGAGGCAAAGTCTAATAAAATAAAGACATCAGAAACTGAAGCTATTCCTATAAGAACACTCAGGAAGAACTTAAGAGGTGCTCAATCTCGCCCTCACCACACACACACACACACACACACACACACACACACACACACCTACAGTTTACTGATAAGCAAGCTCAAGTCCCAAGAACAGAAATAGCTTCCTCACATACCAGGTCGATTAGGAGCAGATTCAGGGCCAACATACAGCTTTCTGAGTTTCTGATGCTTCCAGGTGCAGCATGGTCCTCAATGTTTATGGGGAGTCACCACATTCTGCTAATGCCCTGGCACTAGCTAAGCTCAATAAACCTCAGGAAATATTTAACAGCAAGAGGTAGCAACAGATCCACCTGCAGGGCTAGATCCTATCCTAGCAGAAACCTCTCGCCTTCCACCAGAGGTCAAGTCTTAGAATCCAGCGTAAGACTCCTCATTCTCATGCCGAAGCGAAGTTCCGTGTTTTGCCCCTGACTTCAGGCTCTCCTGCAAGCAGGCCTCAGCCCAGCTTTCCAGCAGCCTCCCTACTAGAACATTCCATTCAGGCTCACTGTTTCTCACAACGATGGCTCATTTTTAAGACACCAGATTGCTTCTGGGCACAGAAGCCCTGTGGATATAGTTAAATCTGTTGCATGCCCTTTGACATCTATCTTGAAGTTTGGAATAGAGCTAGGAAATTACTCAATGCGGACGTGGGTATAGAATTTACAGGGGCTCACACTTAAGGAACTGTGAACAAGATCTCTCCAGGGTCAAAAGGCTTTGCTTTTCTCTCCTGGCTTCCTAATGCTACCCCAGGTGAAGTTCCACTGTGTGCAATCCAGACAGTTGTCACACTGTGGCCAGCGATGTTTAATTGGATTTTGAAAGAGAAGAGCACAGCAGGGAGCTGATTGTCAACCCTCTTACAAGGCAAGGCCAAACAGCACAGGCACCCCCACCCCCCCGCAGCACCAAGGAGGCAAGGTCTTACACTCTGCGTCAGCTGCCTCTCCACCTGTAGGGCAGTGAGGGTTGAGGGGAACAGGGAACACGGCGGTGGAGCTTTCAGCAGACCGTGTGCTGCACGCTGCTTTATGCAATGTTGCTACCCAAGAATTTTACTCTCTCAGGAGGCAACAAAGACATCCCTCTTTAACTTATCCCTCTTCATAAAAAACTACCCAAGGCCTTAATATATTACCATAATTTTATTTTTTTTAATACCTTCTCATTCCCATGCTGCCCTTTAAGCCTCATTAAGCCTCTGCGGTAGGTCAGGGAAAACATCTCCTCCAATTTATAAAGGAGGGCACTGGATTTACTATGTGAGGACACGAGTTTGGCAGGGTTACACAACTAGTGAATAGTTAAGCCAGAACTAGAGATCAGTTGTCAAGGATCGCTAATGAAACATAGATAAAAGCTGTTGCAAACATGACACCTGTACTATTCCCATAGCTAATTCTTAATGTTATCCTGAAAGAATAATGATCCCCTTGTTGTGGCAGGGCATTGGGCAACAGTATATGCCAAAGGCTAATTAAAAATGAGATTCCCTCACCCACCATTACCCTTGGGTGGGCAAAGACTTTGCAGACAGTCTCAGAAAAAGATCCAAAGAGATATGTGTACTCATTGCTTATAGAAAAATTTACACAGAAAATTTTACGGCACAGAAAAATTTACGGGTATGGAGAGATCTGATAGCCAAGGAGAAGCCATGGATGCTGTTGGAGACAGAGTACGTAGCGTGGCCATGACCTCAGATGGCTTGCTTCATCTTCAGGATGGATGGGGAACTGGAAGGTCAGAAAATTAAAAATGTCAAGCGATTCTCTCACATTTTTCTCAGGGAGATCTTGAGCATCTCCAGAATGCGTATTTTTTCTCCTGCTGAAACATAAGGCTGCCTGTCCCTCATCCCCATTTTTAAAAGGCTGGCCATATCACTCTTCCTGAGACAGAGGACAGCATTCATCCTTTCAGTCTTGCCTATGAACAAATTTTTCAATTTTATGCAAGTAGGAGCCGCACATCACCGACAGAGTGTGGAGAGCAACCCTAATCCCACAAGAAAGCTGGCTACGTAGAATCAAGGCAGCACACTCAGGTTAGATTCCTACACAACAACTAAGCCAAGCCAGCCAGAGACTGATCCTTCTCAGAGAGCTTTGTGTACCCAAAGCACTCGGATTTCAAAATGCTTTTCGTTAAATGTAGCTCCTATAAATTCAGGATGATAAGAGAATACAAAAGTCCCTCCTGGTGCAAAAACTTATAATTTAAATGTACTCAAGAATAAGGCAAGAGACTTCATATTTCAAAAGGACAGAATGGAGATATTTCTACTCTCATTGTCCTCCTAGAAACTGTTCTAAAAATAGTGAGGGGAAGAAATGAAAACACAAAATCCTGATGAAAACCTAAACTATAATTCATGAAAAACAAAGCACATGAAGACAAGGAAAGAACTTAACCAAGTAGGTGAAGGCAAAAGCTTATAACTCTAAGATACACCAGCAGGAGGCCAACCAAGGTAAGACCCCTTCCCTCAAAAAGCACAGAAAGTTGAAGGAATGGCGTCACGAGGTACTGTAAGCGCTATGGGTCTTGTTCCAGTCTGGTAAGGGTGCAAGAGTTTCCAAAAATTATTTCTCCTACAGACAAAAAAAGTTATAAAATCAGGAATAAAAAAGTTCAATTCTACAAATCACTGCAAATGGATCAAAACAAGGCAACCCAAATATGTGGTGTGCCTGCGGTCCTAGCTCTGAGAAGGGCCAAGGCAAGAGGACTGAGAAATTGAGTGCTGCTTGGCCAACTTAGTAAGACCGTGTTTCACAACTTAAAAAATGTAAATAGGGCTGCAGATAGAGCGCAGTGATCAGACTCAGTGCCTCTGGGTCTAATGCCCAGTAACCCCCTCCAAAAAAGGCAGAAACTGCAGCCAAGTTAGTCATTCAAAGATGAGAGCCAGGTACAGTGGTGTGTGCCTGTCATCCCGGCTGTTTCTTTTTTCTTTCTTTCTTTCTTTCTTTCTTTCTTTCTTTCTTTCTTTCTTTTTTTTTTTTATTTTTAGGGAAGAGTCTACAGGGTGTCCAGGGTCTCATTACTAGATCAGACTCATAGTGATCCGCCTGTTTACAGCCTCCCAAGAGCTGGGATTACAGGCGCGCACCACCAAGCCCAGTCTCAATTGCTGTCTCAGTGTGCCCCAGGGGCAGGGCCAGCTGGTAGGCCCGGGATCAGACCCCCAGCCCCTGCACCTGCTTGCAGATGCTTTAATCCATTGACCTATTTGGCTGACCCTTCCAGCTGTTTCTGTGGCTGGAGGACTGATTGCAAATTCGAGCTGCACATGGGCAACTTAGGGAGACCCTGTATCAAGCTTTGAAATTGTTTTTAGAAAAGGTTGGAGATACAATTCAGTGAGAAAGCTCTGTGCTTAATCTGCAGCAGAAAAAGAGAGAGGGGCAAGGAGAAAGAGAGGAAGGTAAGAAGACAGAGCAGCAGAGATTTGACGTTTGTGATATTTGTCCCAGAGGTTACTCCAGTACCTGCACAATGTAAGTGGATAATAAGTGTGGACTTACTGCCTTTGGGAGCTAAAAGGACAGAGTTGAGACTAGCAAACAGGTTGGAAATTATAAGGAAATTTCCCCACAAAGGAGGAATCCACACACAATTTGGTCCTTAAAAATCTGAATACAAGCTTAACCAAAGTCCTGGTTGACATTATACTATTACTTGATTGGGGAAACTCTAGACGATCCAACAAGCAGCACTAATGAACGATTTTAGTGGAGATTTCCACAGCTGCCACCTTAGAGGAGAGAGCTGGGAGCTAAGTTAACTGATTTCATGGGGGGAATAACCTTTCGTGGATGGAAATAACCGAATCCAGCATCTCTGAAACTTACCATTCATGATATCCTGTTTCCAATCAAGTTATTAGATACAAAGAACAGAAATATGTGATAGATAGTCAAGGGGTAAAGGGATTAGTAAAAAAATAAAATCCCAAGAGGCCACTCAGATTGAAATTAGTGGACAAAAATTTTCACTATAAATATATCCAATGACTTAAATGAAAATATAGGCCTGATAAAGAATTGATAAAAGCACTCAGCAGAGACATTGAAACTATAAAAGAATTTAAAATGTAAAAGAATTAAAAACTAATAAAAAATTAACTAGATGGGTTTAAGAAAAAAAAATGGAAGTGACAGAATTTGGAAATTGATTGGTAGTAATCTAATCCAAAATAGAGAAAAAAGAACAAGAGCAAAAAAAGAAAAGAAAAATCCAGAGATTCATGGTTAAAAGTCTAATGAAGCCCCAAACAAAGCAAAAAGAAAGAGTGAGGTGAAAATACTATGTGAAGAAATCATGGTTGAAATTTCTCCAACTTTGGTGGAAAGCATCCAAGAAGCTCAGGGAAGTGCAAGTGGGATAAATGCAAGGAAAAAAACGCATTTAGGCACATGATGATCAAATTGTTGAAAGTCAAATATAAAATGTAGAATACTGCCAAAGAAGATGAAATGTCACACACACACACCGAAGAACAAAAAACAGATGACAGATGACTGCTTTTCACTGAAAAACTAAAGCTAGAAGACAATGGAACAGTGTCTTTAAAATGCTAAAGGATAAAGCACCTACTTAGGCAGATGCAGGGACCGGGATTTGATCCCCCTCCTGCCATGCTGGCCCCGCCCCTGGGGCATGCTGAAAGGGTGATTGAGATTGGGTGTGGTGGCGTGCGCCTGTCGTCCCAGCACTTGGGAGGCTGAAAACAGGAGAATCACTATGAGTCTGATCTGTGTAGTGAGACCCTGTAGACCCTGCACTAAATACATAAAATAAAAAATAAAATAAAATGCTAAAGGACAACAGTCATCCAACTCAGATTTCTACATTCTGCAAAAAAAAAAAAAAAAAAAAAAAAAAGAAACTAAAGAAAATCATTCTCAAATAAATAAAAACTTGAAGAATTACAAACTCACTAAAAGAAGTGCAAAATGAAATTCTTCATGCTGAAGAGAAGTTCTTCTAACACCAGATGGAAAACTCAATCCATGGGAGTGAAAGTTCTGGAAATATGAAATACGTACATAAATGTAGAATACTATGCTTTTTTCTTTTCTTCCCTTAATTTCTTTAACAGATCTGACTCTTTAAAGCTAATATAAAATTTCTGTGCTTATAATGTACAAAGATACATGAATAGAATAGCAAAAGAACAGGAAGAGAATAAAAGGAATACCTTACATTTTCAATTTGTGTGTGTGTGTGTGTGTGTGTGTGTGTGCGCAATACTAAAAAATTACACTCGGGGTCTTTGCCCTAAACAACATCCACAGACCTTTAAAAAAAATGTTTTTAAGGCAAGTTCTCATAAAGTCACTGAATTTTATGCTTAATATATACACTTTGATGTATGTACATTTTCACCTTTGAAAAAAGGAAGAATAAGAGGAGGCAGCGACAGGAGAGGAAGAAGGAAGAGGAAAAGAAGAAGGAAGAAGAGAAGCAGGAAGGAGAGGAGAAGAGAGGAGAGAAAATGAAGAGGGAGGAGGGGAGGGGAGGAGAAAGGAGGGGCAGCTCTGGCGACGCGGGAAGACCCAACTGGAGAATTACTTGAAGATCCACAGAGCGAGCAGCAGTGTGTTTCAGGCTCCGCTCCCATCCCGCCTAGCACAATCCATGGATTCACTATTCCCACGGCCATGCTGGAAGCAGGGAAAAGGCACGGCCTCTGAAGAAATGAGAACTATGTCACAATTAGAGGACGCCAAGACTGAGAATAACGAGACAGCGAAGGTAAGGCCGAGAAATTACGGAAGAGTCTGCACTGACTGTGGAACTCCCTAGAGAGCTTCAGGACAACGGCGAAGGCGCATTTGTACTTCCGAGGCCGGATTCCCAGGCTCTGCCTTCTGAAGAAGCTGAACTACGCTGGAGTAAGATCTTAGAGACACTGGCACTTCAGGGTCTCCAATAGAGTGGGTCATTCTGCTTTTCTACTGAGAGGCCCGTTATTTTTCATCAATTTATAGAAGGTCTCACTACACAGTTCAGGTCATAGTGATCCTCCTGTCTCAGCCTCCGAAGTGCTGGAATTACAAGCATACGCCACTACTACCACATCCGGTTCCAGGGCCGGCTCGGCATATCAGGGATTGAACTCAGGACCTTGCACCTGCCAGGCAGGTGCTTATGCCGCTGAACTATCCCCCAGCCTGAAAGGGCCATTATTAAAAGCCACATATAAAAACTGAGTTTTTATTTAACATTTCAGCATCTTATCCTTAACTATAGACAGATATTTAAAGAAAGTATTCTAAAGGAACTTCAGGGCTGGAGAGATGGCTCAGTGGTCTAAAGCACCTACTTTAGAACAAGCTTAGCAAAGCACAGGGACCGCGGTTCAATCCCCCAGCACCACATGCCAGCCAGCCCGCCCCCTGGTGGGCTGAGCTGG
>NW_004524619.1:9819417-9849884 GCF_000260255.1 Octodon degus
AGGTTTGTACCTATGTTATTTGCTTATTATTTCTTGCCTATGTCTTGTAATATGAGAAACTACTTTGGCAATAACAACACACAATGTACTAACCATTGTTACTCTCCTAAAATCTTGTTTTGAGATTTTGTACCACTGTTTTTATTTTTTTTTCTTTCTTTAAAATAAAAATAACTGATGTCAATAATAATGATAATAATAATAATAGTAATAAAAGAACCAAGAGATAAATAATGAGAGGAAGCAAAGTAGTAATTCAGTCCATAGTCCCAATACCTGAGAAAAAGGATTCCAAAAAGAGAAGACAAAAGGAATTAATAAAAAAATAATACCCAAAAGGCTCCAGGTTTGAAATCCATTGAGCCTCCAGGTGGAAAGGCCCACTTGGGCCATGCCTGATTCCATGGCGGTGTGCACCGTGGTGGCTCACAGTGTGCTGCACACAGAAACCCATCCAGGAGAGCGGAAGGGGCCGAAGCCCACCCAGCTGTGCTCACTATGCCTTGCCCCTGAGGCACCAGCCTCAAAGAAGTAGATGTTAGCATCTCTCTAACTGGGCCGCTCTCTACCCAAGAACACACCTTCGTACAATTTGACTAAATTCACATGAAGATCTCATATCCACGCGGCCTCTCTGACCCTTAGCATGTGTGTATATGAAATCCTCCAAAAATCTGAATTTTTTGAGCCACTCTATAAGTGGAAAATTACGATTTCCATGCCTGACTTCATATTATGGGTTACAGTCAAAACACTAGTGCCTTAAAAATATTGTATAAAATTCCTTCGGGCTACATGTATAAGGTGTGTATGAAACATGCATGTATTTTTTCTCCAGACTTTGGTCCCATCCCCAACATATTTCATTATGCATAGGCAAATGCCCCAAAGCATAAGGAATAACACACACACACACACACACACACACACACACACACACACACACACACAGAGTACGTAAGAGTATAGGGGCCCATTTAAAAGAATTAAGAAGTGCTTATTTCTGAGGAACAGACTGGTGTGTGTGCTTGGTGGAAACTATAGTTTTTATAAGCCTTTACCACAATTTAACTTTTTAATGCATGTCCACTTATCATTTTTTTTAAAAATGAAGAGCTTTAAAGAATAACAGAACATTCTTTTTTCTGCAGCCTTCAACAAAGAAAATCATGGCCCCGCTTTGCGTAAACACCACGCATTCCACTGCCTACCTGGTATAAATCACTGTCATGTGCTATTACTAGGGATAAGAGACATTTGCACACATAGTCCTAGACCTTGAAACACTTGTAATTCGATAAAGAGAAAGAATACAGAAATTCAGAAGATAAAAAGTATAGATCACCCTGATTTACTCAGATAAGCAACATAGATAGCCATTGTTGAAAAATTGACTGTAAGCTGTAAAGACAGAGACTGAGAAGACACTGCCAAGGAGGACAGGGATCCTTATCTTGGAAAGAGAGATATAAGAGCTAGTGTCCAACCCTTATTTTTCTTGTATACTTATATTTTGGGGAACCACAGGCATCTTAGCTCCATTCTTACTCTACCAATTCTCCAAATATTCTGACAT
Source organism: Octodon degus (assembly GCF_000260255.1). NCBI lineage: Eukaryota > Metazoa > Chordata > Mammalia > Rodentia > Octodontidae > Octodon > Octodon degus. The sequence continues at coordinate 9,820,994 of NW_004524619.1, forward strand.
GCTCTTTCCCAGCCTCCTAGACTCAGCCATCATGTCACAGCAATAATGACAAGTCCCAGGTATGAAGACCCGTGCCAATCACAGGACTCATTGGCTTCATCCTTATCCCTGTGACACACACAAGAAAGTATTGCACCTACGGTACAAAAAAGAAATCTGCAAATGCCGATTAAGTGAATCTCCTTGTAGCTCACAATAAGTAAATAGAACCTGGGTGTCCCTAAAATCAAAGCCATCCCTGCCTTTCTTCAAAAGAAGAGAAAGAAAAACATAAATCTGTAACCTAAGAGGAAAGTAAATGTCTATGCAAGTTCTCCTTAGTCTTAAAAACTGAACCATACAATTGGACGTCAGGAAAATAGTCTATTTGGAAATCAACAACAGTGCTTCTGTAATGCTGCTGGCTTCTGGTTATGTTCCCTGCTGTCCAACCACTTTTACAAATGCCAGCATCAAGAATTTTCAAATCTGTTCCACATCACTGATCTGCTGACCTCTTTGTAGACTGTAACACTGCATCTCCTGATGAGTATGTGCAAGCGTATCACTGTACACTCAGTCTGAACAGCACCCGCTCTTTGATCTGGAACCCCACACTTTTCTGTCCATTTGTGACACGAGACCTTAAGTCTGTTCCTTCAGGCATACGCTGACTCTGGTATGAACCCAGCACTGTGTCTGATGTCACACAGAAGAACTTGAAGCACAGTTGCATAGAAAGCAACAAAAACAAGCAATGTACCTCACTTTGTGCAGCCATCCTAGGCTTTATCTCTCTCTCTCTCTCTCTCTCTCTCTCTCTCTCTCTCTCTCTCTCTTTCTCTCTCTCTCTCTCACACACACACACAGAGACACACACACACGCACACACAGAGACACACACACACACGCACACGCACGTATTCTGTTTTTACAAATTTAAACTCTAACTTCCTGGCCCAGCCAGACGTCTCTTACGCTTGTTACTGGATTATTCCAACAGCAGCATATTTAAAAACTCTAATATTACCTGTTCTTTTTTCCATTACCCTCCCTTCCTTTCCTCCATTTCTTTAAATGTATTTAGGACAGGGTCCACAGGGTCTATGAATAATGGCTGTATTCATTCATCTTCCTTCGCCTCTCCCTGCTCCTTGGTGCTTTTCCCTTTTACAAAAGAGGCAGACGCAGGGTCTGGAGTTCGGTCCCCAGCTTGCTGTGCAGGTCCCGTCCCCGGAGCGCACTGAGACAGCAACTAAGGCTGGGTGTGGCGGCGTGCGCCTGTAATCCCAGTGCTTGGGAGGCTGAAAACGGGAGAATCACTACGAGTCCAATCTACTTAGTCAGACACCGTACTAAATACATAAAAAAATAAATAAACCCTAACTTCCTGTTGTTCGGATGTACATGTTCAAGTCTCCCAACTACAGCCATGATTCCGTATCGCTTGAAATTTCCGGACTTTCTCACCCCTCACCCTACTTTTCTTATGGTCTGTGGATTCTGTGTCCCATTTTTATAATGGCTTGCTTGTAAGTCCCCACAACACTCCTGACCCTCTTTTTCTCTACTGTTCTACCCCCAGACCCAACCTCATCCCTGAATGGCTGTATTCACACATCTTCCTTCGCCGTGTCCACCCCGAGCAACTGAAGAAACTCCACAGATGTGCAGAATTGTGTCCATTTAAATTCCTGATCGGCTTCTCAAAGCTATTCTGCCATCAGTTACGCTCTCGTTCTTCACTGTACGTCTCTTCCTCTTGTTACTGGATTATTCCAACAGCAGCATATTTTAAAACTCTAGTACTGTCTATCCCCCAAACAAACAAAAAACTATTTTTTCAGTACAATATACTTTTGAGATTTTTATTTTTATGAATGCATGTTGGCAGCACACCGGGGTGATTCTGTGAGGAGTGGGTACACACACATAACACACATTAATTCTTCTCTGCATCCTCCTCCTCTCTCCCTGCCCTTGGCACTTTTCTCTTTACAAAAGATTTATCTCCTTGTTTCCTATGTTCTGCTTTTTATTTTGCTTTTTAATTTATTTACTTTACTAGTGCATGCCATACATAATGGTCACATTCATCACTGGAGACTTATACCTGTGCATAATATATCTAAATTCTCCTTCTTGTTACCCTCCCTTCCTTTCCTCCTTTTTTTTTTTTAATGTATTTAGTACAGGGTCTACAGGGTCTCACGACACAGATCAGACTCGTAGTGATCCTCCTGCTTTCGGCCTCCTAGTGCTGGGATGGCAGGTGCGCGCCACCACGCCCAGTCTCAGTCCCCATCTCAGCACGCCCAGGGAGCAGGGCTAGCACGACACGGCATGCAGAGGTTCAGGGTGTCGGGGATCGAACCCCAGCTGCTGTGGTCTGCCTCAGCAAGCACTTTAATCCCCTGAGCTACCTGGCTGGCCCACTCTTCCACCTTTCTTTCCCAGCCCATTTATAAAAGCTTTGTTTCATTTCTTTCCTGCCATTCTTTTCTTAAATCCCTCTCTGGTCCCTTGCCCCTCCTTATTCCCCTCCCCATCTAAATATGTTCTTCCTCCCTCCCAATATCTCTCCTCCATTTGGCTCCTTCTTTAGCCTTTGGGCTTCTCACATGAGAGAAATAATGTGATATTTAAACTTCTGTGTCTGATTTGTTTCACTTAAAATGATAGTCTTGAGGTGCTCCATTTACCTGGAAATAACTCAGGTGTGCCTTTCAGTAAGGCAAAGTAATACTCCATTGTATATAAATACCAAATTCTCTTCATCTTCATCAACACCCTATAAAAATTAATAAAAACAAGATTCACTTGAAACCACATACCAGTGCAATACTATCATGTTTTTCTGCATACTCCAGCATCTATAAAGTTCTGTACATGTTCTGTTTTTATTTTCATTCATCAACCCACTCCAAGGTAAGTTCTACACTAAACACTGGTCCTACCAAAAAAGGCATTGTTTTTCTATTATCCAACTGAATGAGCACCTTCCCCCTTTTCAGAATATTTTCCTTCTTCTATTAAAGATTGAACTCTCACCTGATGTCTCCATCTCAACCCAAATCTCCCTTACTTACACTGTTTTAAGCATTCTCACTCAACTGCAGCTGAAATCGATAGGTGACCCCCTAACACGTATTTCTTCTCCTCCTATAGCAAGGGAACGTTTAGCTGGTCCCACGCCTGTCTGGAAGAGAACTCTATCTCCCAGCCTTTCCTGCAGTTAGGGAGAACAAGGCATTAAGCTCTATCAGTCAAAGATAACTGAAGGTTGCATGAACCACATAGAAAATGGCATTAAGTAAAGCTGGGATATGACCTCCTTTTCTTTTCTCCAGTTATTCCGTTGATGACCAACACACAGGCTGGAGTGGCCTTCCTGAACCATGAACTGGAATTATCTGGCGACAATGGTTATGTGCTGAGCTGAAACAGTGGAAGGGGCATAGGTTCCTGATGATTGAAAAGCTGCCATACTAGCCCTGAGTCATCCACCCAGACTTTCATGGTAGAAAGTTCTAGAAAAAAAAGATGTCATTTACACGACTGTTACTTTAAGTTTTCTGTTATGCAGAAATACTGTAGGAACTAATATATTTTCTTTCTTTGAGTAGCACCTATATACTAGGAATTGCCATGCACATTTCTAGTCCAGACCTCTCTTCTGAGTCTAAATATGTATGTTCAATTATCTACTTGATATTGCCACTGGGATACTGGAACACCAAACTGGTAGAAATCTTTGAGTTCTGGAAGCAGCACATGCCACATCAGAGACCACTGCTCAAACTCATTTAGTAAGTGACATAGAAGCCTGCAAATAGTAAGCAGCTCCAGGGGAGGAAAGAGCTACAAATCCAAGCGCTTAGCTATGAACCTTTTATAGGATGATGGCAGCCTGCTGTAAGAATATAGGTAGACTTAGGGGCAGAAATGAATGGCTCAGTGTTCTACGGGAGTGGGGGGGGGGTGGAAGAGAAACGTTGGGTATATCACAGATGTGACCCATGGATGGGTCTGTGGGGAGATATATCTAGGAGAGATATTTGTGTCTGACATCCATGTCCACCAGCTGGCATCTCCTATGAAAACAAATGGCATGACTATTCTTTGGACTTGTCAGCCTCTGCATGGGCTATCCACCAGCAACGGTCCGGCGGACTCCTGAGTGGGGCAGCATGATTCAAGGAATGATAGGCATGGTTCAATACAATGGAATCTCATTCACCAAGGCTGATAGTACTACAACCTTGGCTGATATCTAGCCAGCTAACTACAGAGACCAAATCTGAAGGCTCCATACGGCATCATTCTGTGAGAAGACCAACCAGCAATTGAATGATATTGGACCTCATCCACCTGGGGGAAGCAATGTATCTATTAGGATTTGAGAATTTATTTTGTCTTGCATGCCTACAAGGCTTTGGTCAGACTACCATCTGAAGGTTTACAGAATGATTGGTCTGCCTGCACGAGACCTGCATAGCATCACATTAGCTGAAAGTACCGCTTTATAGCAAATGAAGTGCAGTGTCTAGCATGTGGCTGTGACATCCACTGGCTCTCTCCTTTTTCTGCATCTTTCCAAAAGTTGCCAAGTTGACAGAGTGGTACAACAGTCTGTTGAAAGTACAAGCTTAGAGATGACATTAACAGAGTACATGCACAATTCACACTTCAATTAATGACCATTATACTGTACTTGTGTCCCAATTAGTAGAACGCATGAGTATAGGAATTAATGCACAAAAAGAAGACCTCTGCCTTGGGATAGAGAAGACCCAATAAACTTTAAGGTTCAGATGGTACCCACCTGGGCTTCTTGTTCTAGAAGATCAGCAGGCCAGAGAAGGCATTGCCATGCTGCCATAGATCACTGGTGTTAAACAAGAGAGACAGGGAAGAAAGGGTTTGGTAGCCAGGTTGTCCACTAGCACACCTGTAGGTACCGCCCCTTGCCCAATGTTGTGATCCATGGATAAGTACAAGAGAGTAGCATCTTGGGCAGTTCAACAATGATCAGAGATTCAAAATATATTTGTTTGCCATTACCCATGTTTTCTTACCCATGGCTGTGTCACCATGGGTAAGAAGAATTTATAAAGAACATAGAGAGCTGGGGAGATAGCTTGACGATGTAAGCGCCATGCCAGCCCCAAAACCAGGCACGGTGGTGCATGCCTCTAATCTCAGCACAAGGTAGGCTGAGACAGGAGCATCACCATGAGTCCAAGCTGCGTAGGGAGACCCTGTATCAAATAAATAAATAGTTTTTTTTAAAAGGAACTTAGAGAAAGAACACAGTGTCAGTTACAGCCTTGGGGCTAGTTGCAAGAGCGACATTTCATCCCACTGACTTTCCCCTTACTGTTTTTCTAATACCCCAGGAAAAAAAAAAAAGAACAACTACAATCCTTAAGGTTCTGCCTCCCAGTGGGGTTAAAAGAAGCAGAGCACATCCTGGAGGAGGAGCTTACTTCGAATCAGAAATCAGACTGAATTTTAAGCTTGCCTGGATGGCGTTTTAGCCACTCAAATCGACTGGAAAGTTATAGGCTCTGCCAAGCATTCACAGAGATGGGAAATTGGGTGAACAAGGTTGAAAGCAGTGACTGGAAAAAAAATAAAACTATTGCAAGTTTATAGCCAAACAAATTGGGAACCCTCAATGAATTGTTCATTCTTGTTACTTGTTTATCTTTTCCTCTCGCTACTTTGTAAAGTCCAAAAGGGCAGGAATCACTGTCCATTTTGCTCTTCCAGCACCTCATACAGCACCTGGCAGGAAGCAGTTATCAAATCCTAACTGTATCTGGTGTTGGAATGAGTGCAGTAAAAACATGTACACAGAAGCTGAAAGATCTGAAAACTCAGGGAGAGCAGTATGTACTCTAGACAGAAAAGTCCTCATGGCAGAAGGCTGGATTCTCAGATTCCCAAATTTAAATTTCCTTTAGTCCATTCTTCACTTTAGGCTTCTGCTTTCTGGTCCCAAGCAGCTACATAAAAGGGTTGTTCAGAAAGATTGGTACAGTCCAGCCACAGTGGTGCATGCCTGTAATCCCAGCTACTTAGGAAGATGATCATAAATTTCAGACCAGCCTGGGCAATTTAGTGAGAACTTGTCCCAAAATTGTGTAAAGGGACTAGCACTATAGCTCAGTGGTAGACTGCCTTTGGGTTCATTACCAGTACCACCACACCAAACAAAAATATCACTACTTTACCTAATATATATGGGAATTGTTTTAAGATACCACTGTTCCCAAAAGATTCGCCACACTTCTGTTGTGTGCTTTCTATTGTGTCTTTCAGTGAGTGACAGAGTAAGTTAACACTGAATTCATGGCCACCACTAAAAGAATTGCAGGATTCTAGGATAATTTGTTTAAATTTACATTTAACAAAAGAACTACAGAAAGATGACTGTCATCTCAAACTTCCCTCTTGAAGTATCTAGAAAACACTTTAACCTGTATTAACAAGATACTAGCCCCATCAAGGGCAAGATAGAGATTTAAATGTTAGGGGTATGGAAGCCCTAAAGTGACTAACTCACATATCTGACTTGGGTCAATGAAATTTTCTCAGCAAAAATGCCTTGAAAGTTTAACATGTCCTTAAGAACTAAGAATTTTGGGGCCTGGGGGATGGCTCAGTAGAATAACTGCTTGCCTGGCGAGCACAATGGCCTGAGTTCAATCTCACAAAAAAAAAAAAAGGAACTAAGAATTTCAACCTATTTTTAGTTAGTTCATCTTCTTCTAAGGTACCTATGTCTAATATTTTACCAAATAAACTCCTCTTTCGATAGAAAGGAAAGTTTACCTCTAAATTTCTAGCAGTCAATGCCAACTTCTCTTGAGTGAAGAAATCTGTTTGCTAAGCTTGGTTCCAATATTCACAGCTTCCAAGAATTTAAACAAATATGGTGGTGCATGCCTGTAATCCCAGCAGTCTGGGAGGCCTAGGCAGCAAGATCAAAAGTTCAAGGATAGCCTTGGCAGTTTAGTAAAAACCAGCCTCAAAACAAAAAATAGGCCAAGCAATGGCCGTGACTCATCCACATGGCTGACACTGACAAAGGTTCTACAACCTGAGGTACAGGATCTCAGGATAAATCCTGAGGGGATTTCACTGACCCTATCAGAACCAAAAGCTACAACTCTTGTTGCAAAGGTCCTGCTTTACCTTGGTCTTAACCATCCAGCCAAAAAGTATAAAAATGAAGTAGAAGTAAAGCCATGGTGTTATGTTGAGCTGTAGGGGACTCAGGTCAACAATTTCTGACATTGCCAGTCAAGCGGAAGACCCAATACTATTATGGACTACTGGGCTCTTTTAGAATATTTTGCTGAGTTAACACACCTATAATATTCAAGTAATGGAACTAAACAAAAAAAGGGGATACAGATGAATGTCCATTTTGTATCTGTGTATGCAAAGTGGTTAGGATAGATATATAGTTACATTATCTTAATGAATAGAGGAACTTGTTCTAATGCTGTTTGTAAATAGGATATCATGTCTGCATCTTGTACAGCAATTAACCACTAGGAAGAATGTATGTAATGTGTTAATTATTGAAACTGTCCTACCAATTTGGTTTGAAACTGTCTCATTGCTATTTGTTTCTCAATAAAATTATGGGGAAAAAAAATAAGGGCCAGTGAGATAGTTCAGCAGACTAAGCACTTGCTTTGGCAAGTGCAAGGCCCAGGGTTCAATCCCTGGTCCCACAGGCTACACTGGGCCTGCCTCCAGGGCACGCTGAGCCGCAACCAAGCCTGGGCGTGGTGGTGCACACTTGTAATCCCAGCAGTGGGGAGGCTGAAAACAAGAGGATCATGTGAATCTGAACAGTGTAGTGAGACCCTGTACCAAATATATAAATGAAAATAAAAAATAAATTTAAAATAGCTGAGGATATAACTCAATGTGAAGGTCCTTGGTTTAATTTCTACCACAGAAAAAAATGAAAAATAAAAACAGAGCCATAACAATAAAATCTGAGATTTAAACAGACAGACAGCAAGCTACGGCCTCTCTGGCCTGGGGAATTGAGATACTGGAAAGCAACAACCTAGTGAAGAGGCAACAAAAAGTTACATCTCCAGGACTTGAGAAAGAGCGGACAGGATAACTAGAAACTACAGAGAAGCTGGAGAAATAGAACACAATGAGAAAAAAGGAGAAAACAGTCTGGAAAGCTGACCCCACATCCCAGTGTGATAACTAACTTAGCTCCCTTGATTGGCCTAGCACAGCTTGGGGTGTGGATCCAACCCTGAGTATGGGCGGCACTACCCGATAGACCCGTTTCCAGGGCGGGATGAAAGTACAGAAGGCTCACTGCTTGCTGACTTCCTGCCCTGCCATGGCGGTTTCTCCTTCGTCATACCCCTCTGCCATGCTTCCTTGCCTTAGACCCAGCTGATAATGAACTTAAAAATCTACAAACTATGAGATAAAAATAAGTATTTTCTCCTTTAACTTGCAAGTATTGGGTATTGTGTCCTAGAAACAAAAGTGTAAAATAGCAAGCTAGAATTGGAGAAAAAATTCAGTGCAGTACCTGCTGTCATTGAGAGGGTTTAATCGAGAGTCACCTTGGGAAGGACTTGATTGCTTAAGACTGAGCTACAGAACAATTACAAAACCACCACATTTCAGGGTTTCCAGTGTCACCCTAAACCAGTGACTGGGTGGGAGGTGACCACAAGAAACAGTCATGGAGCAGATGCAGAATAGACACAGACTTCCCCTGAAAAGTTTAAGCCCAGACTGGGAAGGATGACTTCCCCCTCCTGGCCCATGGTGAGAAGCCAGACCCACCACATGTGGCTTTCTTGGGAACCTGGGTCTGAAAGTACTGACATTAAGTTCTGAGGCCTGCTTAAGCCCACACCCTACTGCTATATCCAGAACGGCACTCAGTAGTCTATTTGTTTTCCCCATCTACAAATGTGACCAAGGATACACCTTATCTTGGATGGCTGTCACAGCCTGAGGTGTACCAATAGAGTGGCCTCTGGATTGAGGAGGGGAACAACTCACAATCACAAGGGCTGTAAAGCTAGGTAGAGAAAACTATGACAGAATGTCGTGACAAGTGGGAGATGCCAGTGGCTACAGCCTTAGAGCAAACACCATTGACCAACCACACATGGGGGAAAAGACAGGGAGGAATTCATTCATATACAAGAACGTGAGTGTGAAAACAGAAGAGTGGGAAGAGTGACCTGCTGACTTCTTTGATCACCAGTCATGGCCCTTGTCACCAGAGCGAGGACCTCTCTAAGTACTGATGAGAAAGCATACATGCCCTCAAGATTTCTCAAGGCCCCTTGGAGGTCTAGTGGAGGATTCCTGGCTCCCTACTCAAGTGGCTCACATCAGACCCTAAAGGGAGGAGGGTTCAGTCTGTCTGTCTGTCCATCTATCTGCCTGCCTACCTAATTCCAGTAAGACCCCCCCAGGAACAACCCAGTTAGTCTGTCTGCCAGTCCTGCTCAGCTCAAACAAAAGGGGAAGTTTGATCAACTCCCATTAGTCAGGACCACCTCGAAGGAGAGGGGGTTGGGATGTTTAACCTCTGAATGCCTGCTGAATGAATGTGTGAATGAATGGCCCAGACAACATAAGCAATAGGCTGTTCCATCTGTGCATCAAGACTGAGAAGTACTGGTTGCAGTGGCTGATTGGGCCCTCACCTGTGGTGCCAGGGATCAACAAATGGCATACAAGAGGCCTCCCGCCCTCCTTAGCTAAATCATGCCTAAGTCCCTAAGGGTCATGGTCAGGCATATACCAGAATGGCTTCTCTCAGGGTCACCCACATTTTGTCTATTATACCATCATTCAAGGGTACACAGCATACACCATAGGGAGATAGATTCCTGAGAATTCTGCTCTGGCACCCTCATCAGCTGCCACAGCCAACACATACAGCTTCCCTTCCTATCCCCTACTCATCTATTTCCAGCCAACTGAACTGGATCCAACCAGGGATTGCCTGCATTCAGCCTCAGAGACCTCCCCCCAAACCTGCTCCATGGCTATGCCTCGCCTGGTCAGATGGCACCATTCCGCCTCTGTACTTCCTGCTTGTTTATCCCATATAAGCCCTAAACCACCGGAGATCAGGGCCTGATATTCTGGGAATGATCCAAATAAGTCCCCATGGACATAAATGAATCTGCCTCCAAATGCTGGGTGTGGTTCGATGTTTCTGCCTGCCACTGCATCCTGATATGAACTCATCCATTCTCATTGTCAGAGGAGCTTGGGTCCTTGCTGTCATTGAGGCGTTTTTTGGAAGGGAATCTCTGGTCCTTACCTTGAATGTCACCTCCTGGACCCCGTGCACAACCCTCAGCCTGCTGACACAGATCCTTTGTCCTACTGGCATAGACTTTTTAACTTCCATCACTGACTGTTGAGCCTTCTCACTGCAGATCCTTGATACAGACTTACGTGAGATATTGTTGTGGCCTCTAGGCCTCCAGCTGGACTCGTGGAGGACATGGCTGTGAGATCCAGAATCTCAACTGGATTCTTTGGGTCTCTAGTGTGTGGACAGATTTCCTGAACTGTTCTATCTTTGACCCCTTGGGTGATTATCATAATATAAGCTTATAAATTATGAGTCTGGTATTAAATCCATTGGATTGTAAATCTTCACTACAATACTATCCTTCCTCCATATCTCAAGGATTCCAATAGAGCAGACCCTGGAAAGCAGCCACTCATTCAAAAATATGGGAGAAATTTTGAACTCAATTATTTTCATTCCCTTTCTCTTTTTTTTCTGAACTTGTTTTCTTCTTTTTTATCTTTTTAATTTATTCTTTTTCATTTTCCTATTATTTTACTTTGTTTGCCTTTTCATCATCTTTTTCTTCTTCTTTCACTTTTACACAACTCTTAATTTTCTTACTCTTTCAAAGGCTATTATATCTCACTATTCTTTCCACCTTCTCAGCTTTCATTGCTTAATTTTTCAGACTTCTTTCTTTCATTCTCTCAATTCCCACCACTCTGTTTGTTCTAGCATAAACATTAAGCTTCATTAATATTTATTTAGTGAATTCTATGCTATGATTGTTCAATTATTTTCTATTCTTAATGATGATATAGTAGTACTTAGTAAATATTTACTGTATATTAATATTTTATTTTTCATTGTGTTTATATTATAACTATAGATCACTTTGCTATGGTTAAAAGTGTTATGTTGGTAGCTTTTATTAGTTCTCCTTTATGTCCACGTTCAATCTGTTTTTATTGTCATTGCTGATGCTTTTGACGCTATCACAAGAGAGGGATATAATCATTGCTGTTAATTATTTTTTCATTTTTTGTATACCATATCAGGTTTGTCTCTGTGTCATTTATCAATACTGCAGAACATTTCCAGGTGCTGAGCTGATAATACTGCACCTTCCCCTCACAAATTAATGAGGGGTAGGGTCTTGGGACAGAGGCAAACGCCTACAGTTAGCCATGCCCATGTGTATCCCTGAAAAGTGCACACTAATCAAAGAGATCTCCATACTACCAACCAAGTCTACTATGATTGACCTGAAAAGCTTCAATGGCACACACACCCAATATGAAAAGGCAAGGCAACAACATGCTTCCAAATACTGCCACCTCCCCCAGTGCTGATCCATGGGACACTAGTGGGCAGGAAATCAAAAGCCACGGAGTAGCATTATATGAAGTGATAAAAGATAAGGTAGCAAAAGTTATATAAGGACTAATACCAGGCATACATAAAGAACTCAAAACTATTAGACCTCTCAAAATTAAAGACAATCAAAAATGGGAAACCAAACTGAAAAGACAATTTTCTGAAGTTACAAACAACTAATAACTACAGGAGACACCAAAAAATGTTTAACATCTGTGGCCTTTCGAGAAAGGGAAACTAAAGCATCATGGAGACTCCATCTCACTCCAGGAAGAACGGCTATCACCGAGAAATTCAAAATAAATGCTGATGAGGGTGTCGGTTTAAAAGAATCCCTTCTACATAGTTGCAGGGGTGTAAACTGGTCAACCATGATGGAAATCAGCTTTCAGATTCCTCAAAAAGCTAAAACTAGAAATTGCATTTGATCCAGCTATTCTCCTTGCAGCCTTCTTTCCAAGAGACTTAATGACATCGTAATGCAGTGATACCCACATCCCCATGTCAATAGCAGCATGACTCCTAGCAGTAAATGCTGGAAGTGGCCTATGGGCTGATAACAGACCATGAAGAAAATGAAGTATTTAAACCCAATGGAGTTCTACTTTGCCATAAAGAATAAATTTGAGTCATTTTTAGGAAAATGGATGACCTTTAAGGTCGTAATGTGAAGTGAAATAAACCAGATACAAAACCTTAAATATCGCAATAGTTTCTCTTGTGAGAATCTCAAAATATAAATGAATGAAAGAGCAAAATAAAAGGTCAATATTAGGAAAGAGGGAAATAGGTCTTTCACCAAAGGGAAGGGACCAAGAGATTGAGGGAAGGGAAGAAGGGGCAGGGGAAGGGGGTGCAGAAAGAATTAAGGTGTGTTATGGATGTTTATCAACTCCAATGATGAATGTGATCATTGTGTAGTGAAAACATACAATTCTAAAAAGTTGAAAAGAACAAAATCTAAGACAACAAAGCACAAACCTTATTCCAAAAAGTTAACTGCCAGCTCAAAAGGTGGAGGCCCTGAAACCTACCCATAGGGATCTCTTCCCTGTCTACCTATACCACATGGTCTATCCTCGACCATCTAGAATAGTTTTCTCAGTCATAAGATCCTCAGAACTATGTGTCCCACAAAGCCTGCATCAGGAGAGGGCTAAGGTTATAGTTCTACAGGCAAGCATATGAGAAGTGTATGTGAAACCCTAGGTTTAACCTCAGTATGAATGAATACACACATATGTGAGATAACATGTTTAAATACCTAATTCTGTAGTCACTGTCAGTTCACATTTGATTGGTTCCTCTGGAACTAGAACAGCAAATAGAAAAGCTTATCCTCTCTAATGGGGGATCTTGGCGGAGAGAAAGACCAAGAAAGTAAGATGAAGGAAAACAGATGGGAACATATATTCTACTTTAATTTTTATTTTATTTTCTTATAGTTATGTCAGATTACAAGAGAGGATATTTTCAAATTGTACCAGTCTATAAGCTTGTGGGCCAGACATCATGTCTGCCTTTTCGACCACTATGTTCTTACTGTCTAGTGTGAAAAAAAAAATTTGGGTGTGCAAGGGAGGGTCTATTTTTTATTAGCACAGGCTTGTAGTACATTCAGTTTACAATCATCTTGTAGAGTGGGTATATGTACATAATGCAGCCTATTTCTTTTTTAATCCCCTTCTCTCCCACTACCTCCCTCCTCCTCTAACTCCCCTCTCTCCATTTTCATTCTTTTTTAGATGTATTTAGTACATAATTTTTTTTTTTTTGTATTTAGTACAGGGTCTGCAGGATTTCACTACACAGATCAGACTCATAGTGATCCTCCTCTTTTCAGCCTCCCAAGCGCTGGGATTATAGGCATGCACTACCACACCCAGTCTCATTTGCCATCTCAGCCCGCCTTGGAGGAGAGGCCAGCAGGGCTTGCTGGGGATCAAGTCCCGGTTCCTGCACCTGCCTAAGCAGGTGTTTTAGTCCACTGAGCTATCTGGCCAGCCCCCCGTTTTCATTCTTGTTGGTACTATTAATCTTAGCTCATGTTTATGGCATGTAATGTTTATATTCACCGAGGTTATTAGGCTGCTGTACATGACACATCTTTATTCTACTTACTGCCCTTCTCCTCCCCCTTACCTTCCCTTTAGTTCCTTAGACCCCTTTGCGTTTCCAAGAGATCCACCCCCATCTCCTCCCATCCATCCTTTATTAATCTCTTTGTACTTTGTCTTACTCAACTGTGACATATCATATGGTATTTCAGCTTGTGTGTCTGATTTATTTAATTGAACATTATACCTTCTAGATGCATCTGTTTCCCTACTGATGTCTCAAGTTTGTCATTCTTTATAGCCTAATAGTCCTCCATTGTATACAGCTACCACCTTTTCTTTACTCGGTCATTGACTGATGGGTATGCAAGCTATTTCCAGGATTTAGCCATTAGGAATTGTGCTGCTACAAACATAGGCATGCATGTACCACCATAGTATGATGTCTTCATCTTAGTTCTTTGAGAAATCTCATCTCTGGACACAAACACACACACAGTCTAGCTTGGATAGTTCTACTGCTGATTTCTACTGGTCTATTGAGAGGAACAGTAAGTGTTTAATTTTTTTTCCTTAAGGCCATGGAGATAGCTCAGCAGTCTAAACACCTGCCTAGGCAAGCGCAAGGACCCGGGTTTGAGTCCCAGTACCACATGCCATGCTGGCCTGTTCTAGGCACACCGAAACTGCCACCAGGACCAGGTATGGTGGCACACACCTGTAATCCTAGCACTGAGAAGGCTGAAACAGGAGGATCGCTAGGAATCTGAGCTGTGCAATGAGACCCGGTACCAAATAATTACTTTTGACCAATTTTGTATACTTATGTCTTGTAATCCAAGCACCTAATTTGAAGACAACAATATGCAATATAACAACCATTGCTGAATTCCTATCATTTTGTTTAGTGAAATTCTGTATCATTTCTAATTTATTTTACTATTTTTTATTATTTCTCAAAAATAAAAAAAGGTCAGGCTGAAAACAGGAGGATTACTACGAGTCTGATCTGTGAAGTGAGACCCTGTAAACCCTGTACTAATAAGAAAGAAAAAAAATTTTAAAGTCTAACATTAAAAAAAAAAACTGAAAAAGAACAACACTAAGATTCTACCTTACTCTACAAAGAATGAGAATTACCAAAAAATCAGTAACAAATTTCAGCAAAACTGTGGTGAAAAAGAAATCCTTCCACATCACCAATAATTTTAACTCTTTTCACTATAAACCCTTGCTTTGCAGACATGATATCTTGTCTAAACACTATTAGTTCAAAACGTTCTTCTCATTGATCTAAGAGAAAGTAACAGATATCTGTGCTATTTTGTATATACAGATACGTTTTTTTTTCACTACAAAATGGTCCTTCATTTATGTTCCCCTTTTTTGTTTACTTTTGTCAGAGATGGGTGTTCTATTGTCATTCAAATATTGTAGGTGCATGAATTCAGCAGAGTAATCCAATAGAGTCCAGTAGTCCATAATAGTAGGGGGTTATCGGCGGGACTGCCATCTTGTACTATGAATAACCACTATGAAGACAACAATATGCAATGTATTAACTATTGTAACTGCCCTACTAACCTGTTTTTAAGCTATCTCATTACTATTTCTTTCTCAATAAAATTAATGAAATAATAAAATAAAAAATATCAGCAAAAATCCTCTTTAAAAAAAAAAACCCTTGCTTTGCCTAAGAGCTGCACATAACCTGCCTTGGATTTACGTCACTACCATGCTTTGGTAGGGTAGAATGCAGGCTAAGCATGAAAGGTTCTGGGGAATGCTTCTTGGGCTTCAGTCTCCATCTTACACAGTAAAGGGTCTAGTTACAAAAGCTGACATTTTCATCAAGATAATTTTTCACCAGACTCGTGTAGTATCAATGCTAGAGTGCACGTCATCTGTAGGCTCTTAAAGTGTTCCACGTAGAAAGGATTTTCCTCTGAAATGAACGCAGTGGTTTTATGTGGAATGAACACTGATGTGCTCTTCCAAACTGGTCAAGAATAGTTGTTTTTTGAAAGAAAGAAAGAAAGAAAGAAAGAAAGAAAGAAAGAAAGAAAGAAAGAAAGAAGGAAGGAAGGAAGGAAGGAAGGAAGGAAGGAAGGAAGGAAGGAAGGAAGGAAGGAAAGAAAAGACTTGGCAAAGTATTAGAAAAAGCTGTTCTTTTAAAGTACGTACAAAGGTAACTTTGGAAAACTGGAAAGTGAAAGAGTGTAAGTTGCCCCACCGGTCTAAAGGAAAGGTAATTGGTTTCCTTGAAAAGGAGTAGCTGCTTTATTCCCTTCGGCATGTAGCTGTAGAAGAAATAGGTACCCAAGGGAGAAAACAGGGGCTTTCCTTTGAACTAATTTATAAACCGTCACAAAGTACTTGCTGGTGTACACAACACTCATTTTATGTGCCTTAATAGTCTTTTAACACCATTTAAAATAAATTAAGTAGTCCCTAATTTACCTTTAAAAAGATTTATTCAATAAAAATAATACACATTTACATAGACTTTATTGTTTACTACATTGTGCGCATTTTCTCATGTCATTAAACAGTCCTAAAAATCTATTTTGATTTTTCAAAAGTACCTTCTTTTTTAATGTCTGCGTAATAACTCAATGTCATATTCTCCTTTCCTAAGATTTCTCTAATTTTGGCCATGTGGCTAGTGATTTGAAGAACATAACTGCAGCTTATTTTTACCCAAGTTTCTGGTTATTCCTTTGAGACAGTCACAGAAGGCCAGTTGTGGCGCCAGAAGGGACTCATTGTCAGAAGTGTTGGCTGCAGGCAGGGTGTCTCCCCTCCACCCCTGTCCTAGTTAACCCTTGAGTGGTCTGGAATCCTTTTCCTAATGTCTACATTTAGTACAGAATAAAACTCCCTCTGATAAGATTTTCCATTGACATTTTTAGACTTTAAGCCTGTCCCCAGTGGGATGTTAAACATCTGGATAAAAATGCTTTTTAAGATTTTCAGTTTCAAGATGACCTTCTCTTCCTCTCAAAACTTCTCGGGGCCAGGGAGATGGCTCAGTGGAATAAGCGCTTCCCTAAGGGCCTGAGTTCAATCCCCGGTTCCGCCAAAAAAAAAACTTCTCTAAAACAAGGAAGAGAAGACACAGACACTCCACATAAAGTCAGTAAGAGGATGGAGAGTGGATAAATGACTTAACAGAAGAGAGGTCAAAGCTGAGGACACACAGAGGAAAACGCCAGCGAAATAAAAGCTAAAACATCCTGGAGACCTCAACAGGAATCAGGAAGCGTAAGTACAGACGGAAGGCAGAAGAAGGAAGCAGAGCCAGCAGAGAAACCCCAGACGCCAGCCTGCATCTGGCATATTCAGCTGACTCTTTCTCACAAGGAAGTAACCTTCACGATGAAAAACAAAAGACCAAATACAGAAGACAATAGGCCTGAGGGGCAGAGGGCTGTCGGAAAGGCCTAGAACTGAAAACGGGGCGATAAACTGAAAACCTGCATACTGAGTGTAGGAACCCAGCCCCCTCCCACTGCGTACCCACAAAAGGAGGCGGCCAGGCGTCTTACACACCACAGACAGGACAGCCAATGACTCTCAGATAAACTGAATGAGAAAGAGTAAGGTAAGCAAAGACCTACGGATGCTGATACAGGCGAGGCATTCCAATAAAAAAAACACTCAACCACTCATCAAATTATCTACTGTTAAGTCCGCGAGACAACAAGTGTTGCACACACATTCATTCGTTTAAAAAAATATTGAGGGAGTGGAAGTAAAATATTTCCAACCACAATTACAAAGAATGTTGGCTCTTTCAGCTAGCTTATTCCTCTCATGTCCTCTAAAATTGGGTACAGGGGCTGGTGAGATAGCTCAGCAGCCTAAGCACCTGCCTGGCAAGCACAAGGTCCCAAGTTTGATCCCTGGTACCATGTGCTGTGCCAGCCCCAGAACCAAGCGTGGTGGTGCACAGCTGTAATCCCAGTACTGGCAAGGCTGAGACAGGAGGATCACATGAGTTTGAGCTGCATGGTGAGACCCTGGATCAAATAAAAGAAAGAAGGAAAGAAAAAAAGTTGGGTACCATTTTAGAAGCCATTTTGGGAATCTTGAAAAGAGAGTTGAATTGTGGATATGCTGGATATGTTTTGTTCTAATGAGAAACATTTATAAGGCTCAGAGTGACTTGGGTGTGTTTTCGTTTCATTCCCAACCTATGATGGGATTTGAGGAACATTCCCATTGCCCCCCTGCCGACTCACCTGATAGCCATCATGGCCTTAGGGATGCAGAACCAAAGGTCACGTCAGGATATGAGCCTATCATGTCACCCTCACCCCCACAGGTACATGAGCAGTGGAGAAGCGAGGATTGACATGTGCATCCCTCAGAGATAGTCTACGCAGCTCCTTCCATTCGCCAGACATGTACAATTGTGAATAAAGGCTGTTAGGCAGCTTCCCACTGTCATAAAAATATATCTGAGATAATCAATTTACAAGGAGAAAAAAATTGGGTACACAGTTTTTAGAGGTCCCAGGCCATGATTAGTTGACCTTGTTGCTTCCTCTAGACCTGTGCAAAGCATAAAAATCATGGAGCACAGCAAAACTTCTCCTCTTGTGGCCAGGGAGCAAAACATAGGGGACGGAGAGAGCCAGAGTCCCAAAATACCCTTCAAGGGTGAGTTCCCAGAGCCTAAGGGCCTCCCATGAGGCCCTACCTCCTGAAGGTCTGCCACCTCCCAATAGCACCACTCTGGGGATCAAGGATTTTTTTTTTTTCCAATACCAGGGATCGAACTTGCAACCTGGCACTTAACAGGCAGGCACTTAAGTCACTGAGCTATCTCCCTGGCCCTCAAGGTTTTTACATTAAGGCCTCTGGGGGACATTTCAGACCCAAATCATAATAAAAAATAAAGTTATCCGTGAGGCCAAGCCAAAAATTTTATTTTTTAAAGGAAATATAAGGCAAATACAATTACAAACACACCATTTCTTTTTGTATGAAAGTTATCCAGAAAAAAATTTGTTGGAATTATTGTCTTTAAAATTTCTTGCCAAATTGACATGAAATACTGACCTTGAGGAAAATATTTTAAAATCCATATCGAGCTATGAATTGAATATTGTTGATTCAAGGTGTATTTTTAACTGATCACTTTTTTAAAAGAATTATCTTGATTTGTATATGAAAGAAAAATTATCACACACATAAACAGAAATTTCCCCCAATTTTATAATTCTAGACACTGAATTAATATGATAAAAATAATGAGCTTCGAAACTAAAAAAAACTTCTCTAAATTTCACTAAAAGGAATAAATTTTGACTAACCATGCTAAAACGAAAAGCTGGGCTTTTTTTTTTTTCTAGTCTCTACAGAAAATAATTCTCATTGTCACTTTAAGAGATAATTAGCATATTCAGCCAAAAATATAGGGGGAATGTATATAGGTATGCAGATAGCCCGTAAAAAACAAATACTGCTCCCGCGATCTGCCATGCCGACCCCGCCCCCGGGGCACGCTGAGCTGGCCATTGAGACTGGGCGTGGTGGTGGCGCCTGTAATCCCAGCTCTTGGAAGGCTGTAAACAGGCGGATCACTATGAGTCCGATCTAGCAGTGAGACCCTGAACACCCTGTAGACCCTTCCCTTAGGGGGGAAAAAAAAAAATACTGAGCTAGGGAAATAGCTCAGCAGTCTAGGCACCTGCCTAGCAAGCACAAGGATCCGGGTTTGATCCCCAGTACCACAAGCCTCGCCAGCCCTGGAGCCCCTGGTATACCGTGCCAACCACCAAAAGCAGGCGTGGTGGCACATACCTGTAATCCCAGTGCTGGGGAGGCTGACACAGGAGGATCACTATGAGTCCAAGCTGCGTAGTGAAACCCTGTATCAAATAAATAAATGAATAAATAAATATTTTTTTAAAAAAAGCAACAACAAATACTGGTAGTATTTGCCACCTTTAAAATTGTGTGTATTTTGTTGCATTGTTCTCATAAATTAATGTCAATATGTGTACTTCCTTCTGTATTTGTAATTTCGATTCTTTGTTTAAAGAGAAGGCCCCCAAACTGAAGAATCTTTGGGTCCCACAACAACAATATCTGTTCTTTACAGAGCTCCAACAGACGTGAATATCTACCTCTGTCATTCTCAAGTTCATGGCCCTTTCCTCCTGGGAGTATACTTTAGGAACTCACAGCTGCTTTTGTTCACACACTACTTTGTGGAGAACTTGCTTATAAGCTTTCAGTGGGTGGTAATGAGGGCCCCCAACACCTTGCCTTGGTGGAGAAGAGGCCCACCTCACGTGTCTCACTTGCAGGTTGGCTTTCTAATATCCAGCCTATTGATCACATGGGTGAAAAGCTTCTTCTTAATTACCTGATCCTGGACTCAAACTCTTTTTTACACATAAACACATGGCATCTTTTTGCATAACTTTTTTTAATATATTTAGGACAGGACCTATTGGGTCTACAGGGTCTCACTATGTAGATTAGACTTGCAGTGATTCTCCTGTTTTCAGCCTCCCAAGCCCTGGGATTACAGGCGTGCACCACCACGCCCAGTCTCAATGGCCATCTCAGCGTACCCCAGGGGCCAGGCCAACATGACATTCCAGGGATCGAACCCCAGGCCCTGAGTCTGCCTAAGCAGGCACTTTAATCTGCTGAGCTATCTGGCTGGCCAATAAATTTAAATATATACTTTTTTTTTAAGGAAAGCAACTAAGAAGGGGAGATCACACTTTATTTTGCTTGGAAATTTATCAAGAACTGTTCAGCACTTCAGAAAAATCACATCACTGACAGGAATGCTACTAGTTGTATTTGATGGCCAATAAAAATGATAAATGAGTGCAAATATTACATACTCGTAGTTGTAGCATTTGTAGCTGTCACATTTATAATGATTTTACTTATGTCTGCAAACATCTGACTGCTTTATTATGTCTTCTGAAATATATATTCTTTTATATAAAATCTAGGTATTTCTTCTTTATATTACAGGTAAGGTGTTACAGTGATTTAAGCTACCTGTGTAAGTAATCTGTTATCTCTGAACTTCATTTCAGCATAGTAGTAAAGGGAAAGTTTCTTTTTTCTTTTTCTTTTTCTTTCTTTCTTTTTTTTTCTTTTTTTTTTGCAGAACTGGGGATTGAATTCAGACCCTTGTGCTCGCCAGGGAAGCGCTTATTCTACTGAACCATCTCCCCGGCCCCAAAAGTTTCAAATAGAAGTGATGGCATTGACTTGGATATTGTTGAAAACCACTTGGCCTTTGGGGTCCAAAGTACTGGGGCTATGCAATTTTCCAGCATTCTCAGATAATATGAAGACATGGATTCCTACTAAAATCAGAATAGCACAAAAAATGAAAGAGAGATAAATTATGACTCTTAAACGATAGCTCTTAGGTTGGAACAGTACTACCTTATGCTTTTCAAGTGGCCCAGATTTCAAGGGAAGCTTCCTGCCTCAGTCAGAAACTGGGGAGAGCAACAGAGAAGGGACCATGGAGTAAGAAGGGATAAAGAAGATAGCAGTCACAAAGGACTCCTCAGCTTCACTCTTCGGCTAAGCGTTAACCCTGACAGGAATCTCACAAGAGAAGACATTGATTTTGTGATTTCACTTAGCATTGGCTTTGCCGTGACCACAGCATTCCATCTATACAGAGTCTGAACACAGGCCCAACCCAGGATGCAGGGGAAAAAGTTAACAGCCCTAGACACAGAGACTGTTCCAGAAGAGTTGTTGCTGCTGTGGTTCTTGAGAGGAACCTCACAGAATGGGCATAATTTCAGATACCTTTATTCAGGCCTAAAATGTGTCATTTCCTCAACCTACAAGCCTTTGCCCTGTTGGAAGTTAAAAAAAAAAAAAAAAAAAAAAAAAAAAAGATGGTTTTTCTCAAGTAGCACACTAAGCACTGGTTCATACCTCCCAGAGACTAACACCAAGAATCAGAGGAGGCCACATCTGCCATTTAAACATGAGTACCTTAATTCTAATACATTTTCATGAATTAGGAAAGTGAACAAGGAAATTTTCTTTAATGGTAATATCAAACATGCACAACTCTGGTAACTGTAATATCCTAGAAAGCATGTCTAAAGCCAAACATGTTTTCCCCCATCGACCACCCCAGACCAGCTCTCCCCTGACTTCCCTGTTTCCATCCGAGCTTGCCACCACTCTCACACTCTGTTTGGGCTATTCTTTGCCCTTCACTCTGTATATTCAATCTGTCACAGATTTCTTTTGATCATTTTTATGACCCCGTTACCACTCTTTCAGCCTCCTAATCGAAGCTTGATTCTGTTTTACCTGATCACCACAGGAGCCTCCCAAGCTCTTTCTCTTCTCCTATTCATCCTGCCAGGTAAGGCTCCTAAAATGCAGGACCTACTCTGTTCAGGCATTTACAAATGTATGGTAGAAAAATATGATGACCGCTTAAGTTTTTAAAAACATTATTATAGTAAAAGACATATTGTCATAATCCCGCTAAAAGATTGCTTCAAAATACTTATCCTTCCAGGCTGACAGTGCCAGTGTTGGTCTATTCTGTTCTCTGGCATGGAACTTCTCCACTAAAAAAAATGAGTTTCCAAAGCCACCTTGTTGAAGGCTCTATCCTCAGTGTTCCACCCTGCCTGGCACAAGGACATGCCTAATGTTTTTATTATTTTTTTAAATGTACTTTTATTTATTTATTTATTTATTTATGTGCGCGCATGTGTGTGTGTGTGTGTGTGTGTGTGTGTGTAGTCAGCTCAGCCCACCAGGGGGCGGGGCTGGCTGACATGTGGTGCTGGGGGATTGAACCGTGGTCCCTGTGCTTTGCAAAGCTTGTTCTAAGTAGGTGCTTTAGACCACTGAGCCATCTCACCAGCCCAAGGACATGCCTAATAAATGTTGGTAAAACAAATGTGTTAGTGACCAATTTACTTTTGCAAGATTTTTTTTTTTCTTTTTTTTTTGGTGGTACCAGGGATCGAACTAGGGACCTTGCACTTGCCAGGCAGGTGCTTATGCCACTGTGTTACCTCCCTGGCCCAAGAAATAGATTTTTAAAGAATGAAGTATGAAGTGACTATTAATGGAATGTGACTTTCTTCTGGTTTCACATGCAGAGAAGAAAGACAACTATTTCTAATGTGTCTTTGACAATGGTTCCTTATATGTTCAACTTTAAATTTCTTCTCTCTCAGATCAGGGAATTGTGTTTTACTCTTCTGTTTTTCTTTATGTTGGTTTTTTTCAATCTTTATTTTTATTAGAACATATTTTCATACATGTTGTGTCTCACTGTTTTAAGATATCTTTCTTTTCATGGTCAACAGCCATACTCCTGTCTTCTAGGTCTCATATTACATCCTCGTCTTAATTCAATCTGTTGCATATATTTTCAAAGGAGTTTTAAAATTATTATTATCATTCTTTCCGCACAAGGTCTCACTACACATTCAGACTCACAGCGATCTTCTTGTCTCAGCCTCCCCAGCACTGGGATTACAGGTATGTGCCACCATGCCTGGTTTTGAGGTCAGCACAGTATGCCCAGAGTTCCAGGGCCACATGGCATGTGGTACCAGGAATCAAACTCAGGATTCTGCGCTTATGCTGCCAAGATATCTATCTCCCTAGTCCTCAACGGGGTTTTTAATTTCCTGGATTGGCTCTATTCCATGAACTCCGTTTCTTTCCTATGTTGAGCAGTCCTGGTTTCTATTGTTTCCCTGAGCGCCTCTATTTTTTTTTCTGTCTTTCTGCTTTAATGTCTTTCATTATGATTGTGATTTCATTTTGCACCTTAGAGATTATATTTTCTACAGCATCTTCCATTTGTCTTTTCTTTGTTTTGTTTTACTTCTATTGCTATCACTTCAGAAAATTCCAGTGGTTAGATTCTGACTTCCTCTGGCTGTACTCTGGACTTGTCCTGGGTTGGCTGGGGGCTGGGGTTGCAATCTGCTTCTGTGTCTCTTATATTATTTTGTTTTCTGTGTTGATGCTTGTAGATTTTTTTTTTTTCAGAACTGAGGATTGAACTCAGGCCCTTGCGCTTGCCAGGGAAGCACTTATTCCACTGAACCATCTGCCCAGCCCCGCTTGTAGATTTTCTATGGCAGGTATCTTTAACCCTAGTATCGAGGCTTCTGTAGGAAATGTGTGTTCTTTAGGGGTCTTCTAGATACAGGTGGTTCTTGGTCTTTGTGTCTATCCAAAGACTCTACCTTCCCAATGTATTGAGGATGAGGAGTGGTTCTCTATTTAGCTTACACCCAGTCCTTTGGTACTGAACTACAATGATGGCTATGATCCCAAACAACCACAGTGTTCTCATGCAGGAGAGAAGAACTGATTAGAACAGATCTGATATCCTAGCTAAAGCAGTACAATTAGCAATGACAATAGCTTTGAGGGGCAGGGGAGGTAGCTCAAAGGCATCAGTGCCTACCTGGCAAGTACCAGGTCCTAAATTCAATCCCCGGTATGCAAAATGCCTTCAGTGCAGCTTGGATATTGATAAGCTGTTGTAACTACTAACCTGATACCTTTAACCACAGGAGCAAGTTCTACAGTTATATAACAGAATCCAGCATACAACCAGAAGTTGTACACAATGATTTTCCACTGAGTGGAATGATTTTTGCCTTGTTGCTGTGGGGGCGGGGCTACAAGGGACAGAGGACAAGATAAAGAGATGAATGAGGTCCTCTATAGTAGGAACAGGGCTGGAGGGTAAAGGATGACCACCACGTCATGGGAAACTGGAGGACACAAGAGGCAAAGAATGGATGTGGAAGCAGAGGAGTATAGCAGTGAGCCAGGAAAAAGAGAGATAATGTCTACTCACACGAAAGTATGATAAATTCAAACAAGATAGTCAATGAAAGAGAGTAAGAAGATGAGTAGAAGAAAACAAGAAAGAAGGTAAAATCTAAGTTGGGAAAGAAAACAAAAATAACCATAAAAAAATAAGACATAGGCCGGAGAGATAGCTCAGTGGACTAAGCGCCTGCTTTGGCCAGGTTCAATTCCTTGTCCCACATGCTGTGAAGGCAACCAAGTCTGGGCACAGGGGCACATGCCTGTAATTCCAGCACCAGGGAGGCTGAAAAAGGAGGATCACTACAAGTCTGAGCTGCATAGTGAGACCCTGCGCCAAACACATAAAATGAAAAAATAAAATAAAATGTAAAAATAAAACAAGACCAAACTAAACTAAACAAACAAACAAACAAAAAGACCCCAACTGGGCAGCAAAAGCAAAGTCAATTAAACAAACATTAAAAATAAAAAATAAAAGAAGCACAATTCCTCTGCTGTGTACAGTTCTGTGGTAGGCCTAAGTCAGATCGCAGAATTGTGCTGCACATTCTAGCCAAGTTTGTGGTGGGACTTGTGCTGGGTACAGAACTGACCTTGGCCCCTGGCTGTGAGGGCTAAGGTGGGCTGGAGGGCTGAGGCTGCAATTTGCTGGCATGTGTGCCCCCACTTAAACAGTGGTGGGTCACTGGGGTGTCCTGTCCTGTCCGGGTTGTTCCAGCCACGCGCACGTGTCGCTCAGACCCCTGCCGGGGCCTTGGTGGCTGCCTTGCATACTGATCACATTTGTCATAGGTTAATAGATCTTAACTCTTTTTTTCCACAATTCTCTTCCCTCCCTTCAATTCATCTTCCCCTCCCCATTTACAAAAGCTTTACTTCCATGCCTTTTCTTTCCCTTTCTTCTCTTCTCCCTCCCCCTGCCTTATTCCCCTTCCCATCTGAACATGTTCTTCCTACTTCCTAATACCTGTCTTCCATTAAGCTCCTTATTTACC
This sequence comes from Octodon degus, assembly GCF_000260255.1. Taxonomy (NCBI): domain Eukaryota; kingdom Metazoa; phylum Chordata; class Mammalia; order Rodentia; family Octodontidae; genus Octodon; species Octodon degus. Next base: position 9,846,571 of record NW_004524619.1, read on the forward strand.
CTGAGGATTTCTTACCCAAGAGAAATAATGCCATATTTCAACTTGTGAGTCCAATGTAGTTCACTGGAGATTATGGTCTCAAGATTCATCTATTTTCCTACAAATTGGGCGTGTGGGCTGCTTCCAAGACATAGCTATTAGAAATTGTGCTGCTGTACAAACATGGTTGTGCATATGTCATTGTGGTCTGATGACTTTAACTCTTTCAAAAGGATACCTAGAAGGGAAATATTTGGGTTAAATGGAACCTCTGGTTTTAGTTTTTTTAAGATTCTCCATACTGACTTCCATAGTGATTGTACCAGTTTACGCTCCCACAAGCCATAGAGAAGGGTCCAGGGCAGGGATTTTAGAAAGCTCTTCACAGTGTATAAACCAGCACCATAGTATACTAAACGAACTACTATTTAAAGTCAGTGTGGAGAGCACAGCGACCAGGGTTCAATCCCCAGTGTGCCATGCTGGCCACGCCCCTGGGGCACGCAGAGACTGCGATTGAGACTGGGCATGGTGGTGTGCACCTGTAATCCCAGCACTTGGGAGGCTGAAAACAGGAGGATCACTACAAGTCTGATCTAGTAGTAAGAACCTGTAGACCCTGTACTTAATACATTAAAAATAAATAAATAAATAAAATATAAATAAAGTCAGTGTGGTTAACTTTTTGTATGTTCAAGAATAGCATATGCTGCCTCTTTGCTGAATCTATTATATATCTATTATTCCCAGTTTTCACATTGTGAATTTCCTAAAAGCAAAACCTGCTTTGGCATATGTGCATATTGGTATGTTAAAACCAAAGTTAAGGGGGCTGGGAGATGGCTCAGTAGAATAAGCACTTCCCTGGCAAGTACAAGGGCCTGAGTTCAATCCATAAAAAAAAAAAAAAAGTGTGGAATAGCACACAACAGTGAGGAAGGGGTGGAGTTATAAGTAATGTCACAAAACAGCCAGGGTCAGCGTGAAAGGCGAGCAAATGTGAGAAGCCTAGGAGGTAGGCTGAGGCACACCACATAGAGCCTCGAGGGCCAGAATGAGGAACGGCACTGAATTGGGTATGCCTTCAGAGGCTTTTAGTGGATTCAAAATGTCTCTTTTTTCAGCAGAAGGGATTGAACCCAAGCTCTTTACCCTGAGCTATGTCCCCTTGATTCTTTCTGAGTCAAGCAAAGCTATTTCAGGTTAAAAAGAACGAGTTCACTAAATCATAGCTGAGGAAGGGTAGTAGCAGATGTCTGGGTTCTGGTCCCGACTCTGCCAATCAACTATCTCAGCCCAGTATGAATCAAAACAGAGAACAACTGGAAGAGGCTTGGTTTTGCAGTTGGTAGCCCAGTGAATTATGCAAGTGACCAAGGACCATCACTTCAGTGTGGCAAGGTATGCTCTTATTTTTGAAGTGGTCACATGTGATGGAAGATGAAAAAGGCTCACTCTTCCAGGGACCACGACCCAACCAGCGTTCCAATAGTGGGATCTCGGGAAAGTGACAGGATGGACAGTTTCAGTATGTGGAAACAGAAGCACTACAAGATTGAATACTTAAGATCCCAGATCCCTGCTACGATGCACCAGCAACCTGCACAAGGCTGTGGGCTGCATTATTCTCCAGGGAGTCTCCACTTGTTTTCCAAATAGTGATCCTGAAGAACTTACAGAAGTTCAGGACTGTGCGCATCACTCAGTACTGTCCAGTACTCCATCAGTTCTTGGGGCTGCCTCCCCCATTAGGATACCAGAGCCACATGGGTAGGACCCTTGTCTCCCTTTGCTGTCTGGACAGTGACTTGAGTTGTGACAATGCAAAACTAGCACTGAGTAAATGCTGATGATTTGACAGAGCTCACTTCTCTGACACAAATGACATAAGATATTTCCTCAGTTCTGAAGGAAACTGCTGCCATGACACACACGCAGCTAGTGACCAATACGGAGTAACGTAAGAATCGAAGTATTTGACATGGATTCATGCTGTAAGAACGGAATAAAACTCTCAGTAAATGCTACAGCGGAGGAGTTTCCCCAAAAAAGTAGAACTCCAATCAGATCTGCCACAGAGATTTAACGTTTGGAATGAGTGAAAGGGGAAAAAGGCAGGAGGAGCAAAGGCCAGAGAAACCGGGCAATAAGTAAAATGGACAGCTATGAGAACTCCTTTGCAGGGAAAAAAAAAAAAAAAAATGGCAAGTAAAGTTGTAAGAGCAGGTAAACCTCCTGCCTGGGGAGATTCTCCCAGAAAAGACAGCAATTCAGACTTGAAGATACAAGCAAGCTCCAAAATAGCAAGATTAACACCTTGCCTGCCAGGTTAGATTGCAGCAACCCCGTTTTCCTTGGTTTCCAGCAGTGACCACGAATGGTCCTATCAAAGGTGTTTAAAAACTGCTGAATAGCATTCCAATAAAAACAAAACCCACCTGACTTTTCCATCAACCTTTTATTACCTGCAAGCAGATCCCACTGGAAAGGGAGAACGGCACAATTTTCCTCCTTATCCATCTTTCGTGCCTGTTTCATGCCTGCTGCTGTTTAAGTCCAGGAAAAAAAAAAAAAAAATGTATTACCGACAAATGCATTGCTTCATTAGGAAACAGGCTCTGATCTGAAACCAATTTTTCAGAACAAAGACTTGATAAGTGCTGAAAAACGCAGTGTTTAGTCATGGAGAAAATAAAGACAGATTCACCAGGCAATTTGTTTGGCTTTGTTTTTTTAAGATACACACTAAAAGATGGAAATTTAACAAGTGGAAGAAAGCAGTCCATTATCAAGTCTCTGCTCCTCCAAAAAGGGAAACAGAACAAACTTCTTAGTGTACAAATAAAGAAGGCTTCCTCTCCCCACCACTCCCCATATTCTCTTACTTAAAATTCAGACCAAATGCTGGCCCTGAAAGAAGGAGAGGCAGCTCAGAATGAGGGCATGTAAAGTTCAAAACAAATCTCTTTGCGAAGGACAGATCTGACAAGCATTTTCAGGGCAGCATCCGCGGTGAGCGGTCTTCCAGGGCTGCCGGTGATGGCTGAGTTCTTTAAGAAGGCACTGAAAACTGCAGCTGCGAGGGAGAGTGGAGCAGGAAAGGGCCAGGAAACACCAAAGGGACACAGACCAACAGCGATGCCGGTTTTAGTTAGCAAGTATCTCACAATAATGCAGAGGAAATAAATAAAATACAGACTAAAAGAATAATTTAAAAATTGATGAGCCAGGGAGAGGGCTCAGTAGAATAAGTGCTTGCCTGGCAAGCACAAGGGCCTGAGTTCAATCCCTGGTCCAGCAACAACAACAACAAAGAGATTCTTTCTGCATGTTAA
>NW_004524619.1:9852024-9865962 GCF_000260255.1 Octodon degus
AAAGCTGGAAGCATCACATTTGATTTCAAAACATACTACAAAGTCATGGTGACAAAAACAGCATGGTATTAGCAAAAATATAGATATGTAAATCAACAGAACAAAATAAAAGACCCGGAAACAAATCCATGCACCTGCAGCCAACTGATTTTCAGCAAAGGTGCAAAGAACATTCACTGGAGAAAACACAGTACCGTTTCCTCACCAAAGGGTATACTTGAGAAATTGGATATCCATAGGAAGAAGTCTGAAACTTCTCACCTGATACAAAACCCAACTCAAAATGAATCTAAAACTATGGTCCTGAACTCTAAAACTGCTAGAGGAAAACATAGGAAAAACACTTGAAGATACTAGCATAGGCTATGATTGACTGGACAGAACTCTAGGGCCAGCCAGATAGCTCAGTGGACTAAAGTGCCTGCTTAGGCAGAGCACAATGGCTGGGGTTTAATCCCAGTGTGCCATGGTGGCCCCACCACTGGGACACGCTGAGATGGCAATGGAGACTGCGTGTGGTGGGGCACGCCTATAATCCCAGCACTTGGGAAGCTGAAAACAGGAAAATCACTACAAGTCTGATCTACATAGTAAGATCTGGTACCCCACAGACCCTGTACTAAATATTAAAATAAATAAATAAATAAATAACAGACAGAACTCTAAAGGCACAGAAAGCAAAACCAAGAATTGGAAAATGGATTTACATCAATGTAAAAGTTCCTGCACAGGGGCCTATGAGATAGCTCAGTGGTCTAAGTGCCTGTCTAGGCAAGCACAAGGACCCGGGTTTGATCCCTGGTCCCACATGCCATGCTGGCCCCACCCCTGGGCTCACTGAGCCGGCCAGCAAGACCAAGCATGGTAGCGCATGCTGTCATCACAGTATTGGGAGGCTGAAAATAGGAGGATCACTATGAGTCTGAGCTACGTGGTGAGACCCTGTACCAAACACACAAAATTTTTTTAAAAAAGAAAAGTTTCTGCACAGCAAGGAAACAGGCAACAGAGTGAAGAGATAATCTACACAATGAGAGACAATCTTGGCCAGATGCATCTGAGTAATACCCAGAATATAAAAATAACTCAGAAAATTAACAAAAAAGTTAACCAACTTAAAAATGGGCAAGTGATCTGAATAGACACTTCCTAAAGAAGAAACACAGATGGCCAAGAATTATGCGGGAAAATATTCAATAGCATTAGCCATCAGGAAAATGAAAATCACAACTACAATGAGATTCCATCTCACTCCAGTTAGAATGGCTATTACAGAAACAACAATCATATTAGCAACAACAAAGGTTGGTGAGGATGTGGGCAAAAAAGAACTCTCACATGTTCGGTGGAAATGCAAATTAGCATAGCCACTCTGGGAAATAGTACTAAAGTTCCACAAAAAAACCCCACTAAACTAAAAATAAACTGCCATTTGAGTCAGCTGTCCCACTCCTGATTATATAACAGAATGAAATAGAGCTGGCATATGAAAGAGATATGTGGGGCCTGCAAGATAGCTCAGCAGACTGAAGCACCTGCTTAGGCAAGCTTAGGGAAGCGCAGGCACCACAGTTCAGTCCCCAGCACTACATGCCTTGCCAGCCCCACCTCCAGGGTAGGCTGAGCCAGCCACACTCTGGGGTTAGTGGCTCATGCCTGTAATCCCAGCGCTGGGGAGGCTGAAAACAGGAGGATCACCACGAGTCCGAGCTGCATAGTGAGACCCTGTAACAACCAAATACATTTAAAAAACATATACTTGCCTACTCATCTATATTTGCGATCTACGCACGACAGCCAAGACATGAATTTCCACTAAAAGTGTATAAGAATTCTTTTCTCTCCATGTTCTCACCAGCATTTGTTATTTTATTTCCATTTGAGTTTTGGTTTTTATCACAGCCATTCTAACTAGAGGGTGATGGAATCTCATTGTGATATGCATTTGCATTTTCCTATGGCTAATGATACTAAAAAATTTTTTCACATGATGTCTTGGCCATTTGTATTTCTTCTTTTTAGAAATGTCTATACAGATCCCTTTCCCTTTTTAACTCAAGTAAGCTAGATTTTATTTAATAACGTTCATGAAGCACAAGAGGAGAGATGCAAGCAATTTGGATATGCCAAAGAGGGGCCATAAGATGCTTCCTTTACCTGAAAAGGTGATAGTTCTCAATTTGGAAAGAAAAAAATGTTAAGGTTAAAACCTACAATATAATCAGGTACTGAGAAAGAAAGCATTCACATAACCTGAATTATAGTATATTATTATAATTGTTCTTTCTTATTATTAGTCACTGCCATTAATCTCTTACTATATCTGACTTATAAATAAAAGTTCGTCATAAGTATGAATGGATAAAAAAACATAGTATATAAAAAGATTGGTACTGTGCACAATTTCAGGCATCTACAGGTGGTCTCTCTAAAAATATTAAGGGGCTACAGTAAAAGCTAACAAGTGGGAACCCAAATATCTATAAACTGATAAGTAGATAAGCCAATGTAGTCTATCCACAGAACAGGATATTATTCAACTATGAAAAGAAATGTGGGTCAGCCAAATAGCTCAGTGAATTAAAGCACCTGCAAGCAGATGCAGGGGCCAGGGGTTCAATCCCCCAGCCTGCTGCACTGGCCCTACCCCCAGGGCATGCTAAGATGGTGATTGAGACTGGGCATGGTGGCACAAGCCTGTAATCCCAGCTCTTGGGAGGCTGTAAACAGATGGATCACTAGAGTCCGATCTAGTAGTAAGACCCTGAACATCCTGTAGACCCTTCCTTAAAATACAAAAAAAAGAAAGACAGACAGACAGAAAGAAAGAAAGAAATGTAAGTACTGACACATGCTATGACATGGATATGTTTTGAAAATATTTTACTCAATAAAAACCTGGCTTCCAGAATGAGGATGACGGGTCACAAGGGATCAAGTTAGAAGCCTCTGCTAATGCTATGGGATTTCCTTTTGGGATACAAAAACATTCTGAAATTGAATAGTGGTGATGCCTGCACAACTTCATAAATCATATTAAAAGCCACTGTGCTGTATACCTTAGGACAGTAATATTATGTTTTGTGATTTTATTTTTCATTTTATATATTTGGTACAGGATCTCACTACACAGCTTGGACTCATAGTGATCCTCCTATTTTCAGCCTCCCCAGCGCTGGGATTACAGGCATGTGCCACCATGCCCGGATTCGGTTGCCTCAGCATGCCCTGAAGGTGGGCCCGGGGTGGCATGTGGGGACCAGGGATTGAACCCTGGTCCCTGCATTTGCCAAAGCAGACAACTGGCACCCTAAGCTATCTCACTGGCCCTTCTTTTGTGAATTTTATCTGAATTGTTTAAAACGTTGGGCAAATAGGAGAATAAGCATTTGTCAGTGAAGCCACCCGAAATAATTTAAGGGAAGAAACATGAAACTAGGCCTAGTATGTTTGTGAGATTGTTCTTTTCTGCAACCACGTCGTGAGCGAGAGGCATCCCGCCCTCCTGCGCCCTTGCCTGCGAGAGGCTGTGCGGCAGCCATGCAAGCTCACTGCTCAGAACCCCTGCTGCAGAAAGCACAACTGACTGCCATCCCAGCTTCTGGATTCGCCACCACATTTGTGCCAGGCTTCTGCTAGCTGCTCTCAATCAATGCTGAGCACAGCAGGAGAACTAATGCGGGCTTCTTACAGCAAGACGTGCAGTGCTCCAGCAGGCAGCGCTGGCTTGAGGACTCCCCAGCCACCTGGCAACTCTCAGGAGCTTAGCGGTGGCTCTTCTCCGCAGGCCGGGGCTCACGACAGAAAAAGCAATCAAGGCTGGCCTCATTAGCATGCACAGAGATGACGGGCCCCAGACTAACAAGCACTAGGGAAGTCAGGCAGTTAAGGGAGCTTGACACAGGGGGTCAGAGCTGGTTAACACAGCGTAGGGTTCCTGGCACAAAATAGATGGCCAGCCATGAAGAGTGATAGCTAGTATCTACAAGCAAAAAGAAAAGTATAAACAAGAACTACTATGCCATAGAGAAGGATAAACTTGACACATGTAGTTTTATACAGCTAACCATTGGATAGCAAATAAAAATTATCTGAATACACAGTATTATTAACTCTGTCCCCACAGTCTGTGCTAATATGAAGAGTACCAATAAAACACTTAATGAAACTACAGAAAAAAGGGAAAAGAAAAGAAGAAAGGGAAGGAGAAAGCAAGAAAGCAAGCAAGCAAGAAAGAAAGGCCAAGGATAGTCACCTCAATTTTAAAAATTCACTTTGTCCAGTTAAGTTCCCAGACTCAGAGCAATTTTTAGATTGCAACTCGTTACTTAAAAAGGTTAAGTGGCCAGGTCCCAAGGACCTACTATAGTACAAGTGTGTTCTACATGATTCTCCCAGTCTTTCTCTAAAGACCAAGGGTCATCTACTCACATGATTATTTGATGAGGATAAGGAAATTCACAGTTACTGAGAATTCTTAAACAAAGATCTGGATTACACTGATACATAGAGACACAATCAGTATCAGCGGCTCCAATAATTATCTTACACAGAGCTGAGGCAATAGTCCTGACTACGGGCCAGTTCAAAGTAAGCCTTAGGTCTGTGGCTCAGTTCAGTGGTCACTTCCCAGACCCTGAAAGTATAATTGAAATTATGCTTTGGCGTATACAGTAAATCCCAGCCTAGATCCTGGAACTGTGGGACAGAAGTTATTGTAAGCAGGAAGGCCACGTAGAATTCTGAGACTGAGCTCCTACAAGCCAAGACACCAAAGTGGAAATGCTAACATGTGAGGCTCTGTGTATGTATGGATTACCACAAATGTCACTTAAAGACCTAAAGCAGGTTCAACCTACCACATTTCCATTCAGTTCACCAGTCCTGCCCTTGCAGAAAGTTGATGGATTCTGAAGGATACCTTAGACTACAACAGGCTGAATGAAGAGGTTATCCTGCTTGTAGCTGCTGGGCTGGCCATAATCTTAATCCCAAAGCAGTCTGATGAGGCCTCAAGACAGGATATGTGGCCAATGATGTGGCTAGTGTATTCTTTTCTGTTGTGCATTCACGTGGGACCAATGACAATATTCCTTCACACAAAGGGTGGGCAGAGTTGCTAGAGGCCTTGCTGAGACAGGTGCTACCGCGGGTAGAAAATAAGCCCAGGAAGTTTCAAAACCTTCCAGTTTAGTGAAATTTTTAGGGGCTCCGTAGTTAGGGATGCCAGAATATCTGTTCGAAAGTAAAACACAAACAACTGCTATATTCACTTCTGTCGTCCTGTAGCTCCCTTGGTTTCTGCAGATGATACACTTCATAACTAGAAAAACTACTCCTGGTCACATCAGGTGACAGGCAAGGCTCCATCTGTGGAGGAAAGAGCCCCACAGGAGGAAAGGCCTGCAGATCTGTCCTGCCACTTAAGCCACGTGATCTACAGAAAAATATGTGTGTACATATGTATGTATGTATGTATGTATGTATGTGTGTAATATGGTATAAGGGTGTCAGTGGTGGGAAACAGATAGATTGTGAGCCTCTGGCCCGCCCCAGTGAGATACTCTCAAATGAAGACCCATAGAATTTTTGGAACAGGACAATGGCTCCTGTAGGGGAGGAGTCTTATGTCTTTCAAAAATCAAATCCAGAGCTGGTTGTGGTGGCACACAGCTGTAATCCCAGCACTCAGGAGGCTGATGCAGGAGGATTTCTGTGAGTTGCAGGCCACCCTGGGCCATAAGGTGACTTCAAGGCCAGCCAACTATATAGTGTGACCCTGTCTCAAAAAAGACAAAAGAAATCAGATCCTGGACTTGGATACAGTTAGAATGGTTGACCCTGAGATTAAACAAGTGACCACACGGCTGCACCTGTCCTTTAGAAGCTGTGTCCTGTTGAACCTGCCAGGTTATTAAGTGGAACAGGCCTCAACAGCTGTCCATCACAAGAATGAAATGGTGCATGTGCAATTGGGCCAGACAGGATGCACAGAGAGGTGCCAGGAGCAGGTAGCCCGGATGCAGGTCACTCACCATGGTGCGTCAGTACTTCTCTCTGAGTTTGTACTGGTCACACATGGCCACACAGCAAGTCCTACACCATCAGCTGAAGCAGGACATGGTCCAGGTTTAGCTTACAAATGACGAACAAATGCATGTGGCATGTGAATTATAGTTCCTCTTTGTATTTCTGGTCATTGTGGAGATTGAACCTAGGGCCACAGGCACACTGGGCAAGTGAACCACTGCACGATATCCCCAGCTCCTCTTTTTTAAAATGTTGGATACAATCTGTATATAAAGACAAGCTAGAAATGATAGTGGCTGCAGTACAGCTGCACTCAGAACTGCTTTGAAAAAAATTACAGAAAAGAGGAAAAACCTTCCCGATAGGTAGAGTTTTGATCAGTGTCCTTGGTCATCCGCTTTGCCTGAAGCAGGGCTATCTGGTCACCTCACTTCACCACGGACAACAGCCTGGCCACAGGGACCTGGAGGAGATCGGAGGTGGGGCCTGCTGGCACCCCTCACCTCAACGCAACTGTCAACAGACACCTGTAGTACCCTTTACTGTGACTCTTTACAATCCTAGGCTGAGCAGGGTCTGGCTGCCAAGGGCTGAGACTCCTCCAGATGAAGGTTTGAGCCACACACCCAGTAAATGACCACAACCTGCTAGGGAGATGACTGGGGCTGGGGAAATGTAGCATGGACGGTGAAGGAAGAAGAAGGAGGAGGAACATCAGCTGCAGCCCTGTCTCAAGGGCACCGGGCCCTGCGGTGCATCCCTATAACTTCTTCTTCTAAGATTCCCTGAGCAAAAGAGATTGCTGAGAACCGTAGGCAAACAGCTCCATGAACCTGTACAGAACAGAATGACAAACTGCAGGGTGTGGGTAGTGGCAGAAATGAAAAAGCAGAGCTCAGAAGCTCTTGCTGTAAGGAACACAAATGACCAATAACCTACCCAACAGTTAGGCACCGGGGAGTACAAAGGCAGGTGTATCCCAGGAAGACACGGGACTCCCGCAACATGAAGCTGGCTGGGAGATTCCCTCTCTGCCAGCTGACCCTATTTTGGAACCATGCTGCAGTCTAAAACTGTTTTTACCCAATCCTGTTTTCTTCCTCTTTCCACTGCTGTACTGATCTGTCATAGTCCATTGCCTCCCCTTGCCCCTTCCCCTAGAAATCCCTCACACATCTAATCCCGTCTTGGGGTTTGCTTCTTGGCAGACTCCAAATAACATAGGCTGCATCTTCGATGGACTGTGAGGTGGAGAACGGCTGTGCGAACGAGGCACTCCAGGGGTGCAGAGAAGTTTTATCACTACCCACTCTGCCTACGATAGGTATCATTATTACCTCCCGGCAGGAATTGAGGAGTGATTGAGTGGAGCGCATTAGCTATCATCTAAAGCACTAGAAATGATGGATGAGGGAAATCTTGCAACTGTGTTTCGTCAGTTGGCTTAATCCAATCAATTTCTGCAGAAGAGAAAATGTGAAAGCCTGCAGAGGTCCTTGTCTTCTGCCAGGAGGGCTGCAACTTGGAGGCCACTGAAAGACTGTTTCCATGGAATTCGGTAGATTGGAAGAAAACTTAATTTGGGACCTAACTAGGCAAAGTGGGCAAGCTTTTTGGTGGTGGTAGAACTCCAAACTGTCCATGGGAGCTGACCAGTGAGCAGCCAGCCACCCTCTCCTCCTAGCTTGATACCCAACGAAGCATCACTAGAGTCAGGATTAGGGAATTTATCTTTAATAATCTCACATATCTCCTTCCTGGGACTCCTCTATTCACATCTAGAGACCTTCCCATGTACCCTAAGCTGTAACTAAGTGATAGCAACATAATACGTTGTCGTTCTCAAAGGTTGAACACTATGAAACTATTCCAATTGAAATAAAATTTTAGGCATCTAGAACTCAACTGGAGAAGGGGCCCTCCTACCGCCTGGCACTTGTTGACGGGCGCGGGATGTGCACAGAAAACAGCACCGAGTTTGCAATAGAAAATGGCCCCCTCGGCCAGCATACTCCAGTTGCTTAGTTGCCCAGGTAACAGTTTCTGTTGCAGTTCTAGTTGCTTCTGTCACCTGGAAACGGCTGGTCACATAGTGCTTAGCTGACCACATAACGACGCATGTTGAGACAGCCAAGTGCCCTACCTCTATACTGCCCCTTTGCAATCCCATTAAAACCTCCTTCCCAGAGCCTTTGGGGCCTCACATTTTGTGAATGATCCCAATGAGTGCCCGCTGACATCAGATAAATCTACCTTCAAGTCCTAGGTGTCCTGTGTTTCTGCTTGCTGTTGCAGGTTGGTTGAAATTTTATAGACAAAGGCCACCTTCAACTATGTCGTCTATTGGCTAATGAGATCCACAAGAACTACAAAAGGCAAGGCTCTCCACGTAGCGGTACATACGTGTAATCCCAGGTACCTTGGAGGTTGAGACAGGAGGATCGCAAATTCAAGGCCAGTGTGGGAAAATTAGTGAGACCCTGTCTAAAAACTAAAATAAAAAGGGGTTGGGGATGTAGCTCAGTGGTAGAGTACTGTGGAATATATGCAAGGCCCTGGGCTCAATCTCCAATGTTGAGGGGATGAAGGGTGGCAGGACGGAGCACGAGGCAAGCAGGGTAGACAGTCACTGCATTTTACAGGGAAGTCAAGAGGCTCAAAAGTGAAGATTCACTCAAGACCAGAGAGCCAGGACCTACTTTTTCTCATATCCTTTCATGCCTGACTAAACTCTGAGAGCATGTAGTCTCTCAGTTCTACCATTTCTTCTCTACCCTTTATTATGACTTTACAATCCCAGCTATTCCACCAACCAAGGCAAAAAGGCCAGGAGATCATAGTGAAGATTTTTAAAACATCCTAACTAATGTGTGTGTTGGATGTGATGCTCCACACTGGTCTCTCTTTAAAGATGAAAGAACCACCACCCCACTGCTAGTTCCTCCTTACTGAAGAAAGTTGCATTTATGCCCCTTATCAGGGAAACATACAAAATAACCCTGGCGTATAAAAGTTAAACCTTCTTGCCCTGACTTAAGACAACTCCCCAGGGCCATCTTGGGAAATTCCAAACTCCCCTCAGAGTCAATTTAGGAGTTCACCTCACAGCTCAAATTCTTCCCACCTTTTCAAGCAGTTTAAGTTTTGAAATCAATTTCTGATGCATCTCCTGCTAAACAGATACTAGCTGGGTGTGATGGTATATGCCTGTAATCCTAGCACTGAGGAGGCTGAGACAGGAGGATCACTGTAAGTAGGGAGCCAGCCTAGGCTACATAGTGAGCTCAAGGTCAGGCTAGGCTATATAGTGAGACTCTTTCTCAAAAGAGAAAGAATTAAGGACAGAAGGAAAGGAAGGAAGGAAGGAAGGAAGGAAGGAAGGAAGGAAGGAAGGAAGGAAGGAAGGCAGGCAGGCAGGCAGGCAAGCAAACAAACAGATACTAAGTTAGAGGACCAGCAACATAACTCAGCAGACTAAAGCTCCTACTTAGGCAGATGCAGGGACCTGGATTTGATCCCTGGCATGCCATGCTGTGCTGGTCCCAGCCCCCAGGGTGCTCTGAGACGGTGACTGAGACTGGGCTTAGTGGTCTGCGCCTGTAATCCCAGCACTTTGGAGACTGAAAACAGGGGGATCACAGTGAGTCTAAGCTGTGTAGTGAGACCCTATAGACCCTGTACTAAATACATTTTTTAAAAATTACAGATACAGTTAGGAGTTTTTAAAATCATTTATTTAGAAAAAAAATAAAATCATTTATTTAGTTATTTAGTTATTTTTCCGGTACAAGGTCTCTCTACACAACTCCGACTCATAATGCTCCTAATATCTCAGCCTCTCCAGTGCTGGGATTACAGGCGTGCGCCACCGGGGCCAGCACGGCATGCAGTACCAGCGATCAAACCCAGGTCCTTGTGCTTGCTAGGCACTTAGACTGCTGAGCTATCTCCCCCAGCCCTAGGTTAGGATTTTTAAACTGGGTCTCCCAGCTGGCAGTGAGCATATTATCACCCATAAGAGGTGGTGCAAGGTAATGGGGCAAATGTTTAAACTTTTACCTGTGGAGAACCGGATTGGACATACTGGTATAAAGCACTGGTTAGCAGGATTCATGAGGCATCAGAGAGGAATATGGGCAGAATAATGACAAGAAGCACAGTGAAACTGAGTGGCTATTGCTAAACACAGTTGACACTGTAGAAAAAGATAATGGAAAGCTGACAGTGATTAATCATCAATTAAAAGCTAAATGTGAAAGCCAGATGGCCTCTTTCACAGCACATGAAGAGACTCTCATCATCCGCCAGAAGAGAACAGAAAAGGCTCAGCATTAAGCCCAGGTCTTCATAATAAGAGCAGCTGAGTTCCAAAGATTAAATGCTCAACCAAGGCTAGGCAGGGCCACGCGGGAGGAAGAGCCGGTCCATTGCGCAGAGAACGGCAATGTCTAGATCCCTACTTTTTCCGAATCTTCTAAGCATCCAGATGCAGCTTGCTACTGCCCAATATAGAGTTTCCTCTTTCTTCAGAGGATGCAGAAGTTCTTTTTATTATTATTAATTTTATTGATAAACAAATAGCAATGAGACAGTTTCAAAATCAATTAGTAAGTCAGTTTCAATAATTAATACATTGCATATTGTTGTCTTCTTAGTAGTTATTCATAGTACAAGATGCAGACATGATATCCTGTCCAAACACTATTAGTACAAATCTTTCTTCTCATTGAATTAGGAGAAAGTACCTGTACATCTATCCTAACTATTTTGTATATACAGATACAAAATGGTCCTTCATTTGTATCCCCCTTTTTTGTTTAGTTCTGTCTAGAAACTAGACAAAACTAGTTTGTCTAGAATCTAGAGATGGGTATTCTGTTGCCATTTAAGTATTGTAGATGTGTGCATTCAGCAAAATAAACCAATATAGTCCAGTAGTCCATAATAGTACTTGGATGGGAGTCAGAAGCTTCTGTTCAGAAAATAACCTGTATTCACCGCAGGATATGTCCTCAGCTTCCTTCCTGGCCACTGGACTGATCATAAGATTTATTGTTTGCTTATTCTTTTTTTTTTAAAGTTTAGGGAAGGGTCTGCAGGGTGTACAGGGTCTCACTATATAGACCAGACTCATAGTGATCCTCCTGTTTTCAGCCTCCCAAGTGCTGGGATTACAGGCATGTACCACCACGCCCAGTCTCAATGGCCATCTCAGTGCGCCCTGGAGGCAGGACTGGCATGGCACATCAGGGATTGAACCCTGGCTGCTGGGCTCTGCTGAAGCAGGTGCTTTAGTCTGCTGAGCTAGCTGGCCAGCCCTTGATCATGAGATTTAAATCACAGTGTAATACACCTATGTAATATCAAGTAATAAAAGCAAAAACTAAATGCCCTATATGTTGAAGAGGTGAGTAGGACCTAAGCCTGTGGGCTAATAGGGGTAAAGGAGACTATACCACAAAGGAACTGCAGGACCTAGTCAGCAGGTACCCTCAGGAGTGTGGAGAAGACTTATAGAACTGGATTCTAAGGATTCTGGACTAAGGACTAAGGTTGGAGAATACAGAGTTTATTACTTTCAGAGTGTTCTTCTCAGATACAAGCCATACCTCCCTAGCAAAGATGCCAAGCAGCGGGCCACATTAAGTGAATGTAAATACAAAGACTGCCATGGAAGATAATGGAAAAAGAGATTAAAGGGCTAAGAGGTTGGGTATATATGATGTGAGGCTAGAAAGGTCACCAGAGGGCGACATTGCATGGGATGTCACAGAGAGTACATCATTTACCAAAGCAATAAGGCACAGCAGCATAACTAAGAAGTTCACTGGTGGCTCTACTCTCTAGGTCGTGGCTGGGATTACAAATACCCGGGGGCCCACTTGGAAGTGGACTCACTGACAACAATGAGGATGAGGATGTTAGGACATTCTTCTCAGCACCCTACCCTGTCCCCAACCAAGAGAAGCCAGAAAGCAATGTGCAGGTGGCAAAGGACAGTGAGTGTAATTATCACAGTGAGTATCAAGGTTGGTGGAGTATCGAGGGTACCTGGAGACATAGATTTATGGAGATGATTAACAGAACACAGGGCCCTGAGGAGAAACAAGTGGGAAGCCAACAGTGGTATTATTTAATCTGTAAAATCAAACAAAATCAAAGATGGATAATCAAGAGACCAGGGGCCATTGTAACCAGTAAGAAACATTAGGGGCTGGGGAGATGGCTCAGTGGAATAAGCGCTTCCCTGGCAAGCGCAAGGGCCTAAATTCAACCCCCGGTTTTGCAAAAAGAAAAAAGAAACATAGTCCCTTTCTAATTTCTGAACTTGAGCAAATGTTTAGAAGCAAACAAGAAGATAGAGGCTGTAAACGGAAAGACCCTGTAACATCACAGTAAGTATACATAGTCATGTTTGTCCTGTTTCCTCCCCAAATGGGCCTACAGCCATTGACTCAGGTAGCCACACACTGAGGAAAGACGACTGATGAAGAGGACATCTGGACATACGATCCAAATTGACTTTAACTTCAGAAGCCCAAAAATGGAACCAAGATCCCTCAGTAGGCTATTTGGGACTTACAGACTTAAGGAAAACCTGAATTCTTAGCCCAAGTCACATTCACAGGAAGTCAAATTGACAAGCTCCATAGTAGTAGCCATTGGACAGCTGGAAGAACATACTTCTTATTTGGAGAAGCACCATGTTGGCAACTTGCTGTGGGATACAAGATATCATAATGGGAAAACCTCTGAAGCTATACCCCACCTGTCGGCTTACAAGTAAGCCAAGAGTCCTCAGGACCAAATTACAGAGATTTACCAGAAGATGGTGGCGTGGTAAGCACCAAGATTTGGAAAGAGAAGCTGGAAAATAACAACTTGGGAAAGGAAAGAAGGCAAGAAATGGATTTCTGGTATTCAGGAAGGACCTGCAGGGAAATTTTGAGCCGATAGAGAAATTAAAGTGACTGACCATAACATAGAAATAGGAAAGGGCAACCAGGAATTTCTCCCCGGCTCATGGCAGAAGAAAGGAAGGGTAAATCTACAGAGACACAATAAAAGTAGTGATTTCAGAGGCCTCCAGAGAGACACGAGCCAGGGCAATGCAACAGTGAATGTTGCACACTGTAACATCCGGTGGGTGACTCCAGACCAAGACACCACCATGTCCCCTGGAAGCTAAGCTCAATTACAACGTTAGGGAGGATCCAACTGATCCCAGGACTCAGAGCACCCAAGGGTCAGATTCATCTCAGCGTTCTCAATATTTAACTACCACAGTGACTGGATGAGGGACAATCACAGGAGATGTCCACAGCCAGGGAGTCATGTGCAGACAGGCAAGAGACACCCAGAGTGTTACAAGCTAAACAACTCAGGCCTTCACCCCATAACCACACATCAGGTTAAGCCTGAGTTTTTGTGAATTTGAAGGTCCCAGAACAAATAACATACACTAATCCTACAGCTGACATGCCGGGATTGTCCAGCACACATCTGGGCTCTGACCACCTCCTTTGTCTTACCAGCAAGAGCAAAGTCACACCTTGGATTGATCACAAAACTATATACTCCAGAAAATAACAAGCTTAAAGTAACAGAGACACTTCCTCTGATTTGTTTGTTTGTTTGCTTTTCAGGATGAGCACTATTTGTACTTCTGTTTTGTCTCTCTTTTTATTTTTTCATTCTTTTTTCCCTCATCTCCTTCAGTAGTTTCCTATACCTGGGTAATCTCCCTCTGTATTTTAGCCTTGCTTCTAATCTCATTTTCTTTCTTTTTTTTTTTTTTAATGACATCAGTTATTTTTATTTTAAAGAAAGAAAAAAAAATAAAAACAGTGGTACAAAATTTCAAAACAAGATTTTAGGAGAGTAACAATGGTTAGTACATTGTGTGTT
>NW_004524619.1:9873297-9884912 GCF_000260255.1 Octodon degus
AACTCTTTCTTCATTTTTATTTTGGACAATTTTTATTGTTATGTTCATTTATGTTTATAAATAATTTATTTTCAATTTTCAATCTATTAAAAAAAATTTTAAATCAACAGAATGAAGAGACAACCCACAGGATGGGAAAAAAACTGATATCTACAATATATAAAGAACTGAAAAATGAGATCCTGTACATTCAAAGACCCAATCCAGAAAATGATCATTGAAAAGAAATAGAGGGGCCTGGAGAGATGGCTCAGTGGTCTAAAACACCTACTTGGAACAAGCTTGGCAAAGCACAGGGACTGTGGTTCGATCCCCCAGCACCACATGCCAGCCAGCTGCGCCCCCTGGTGGGCTGAGCTGGCCACACACACACACACACACACACACACACACACTAAATAAATGTTTAAAAAATTTTTTAAAAAAAGAAAAGAAATAGACACTTCTCAGAAGAATAAAAATCATCAGCAAAAAAAGAAGAAGAAATAGTCAAGATCATTGGTCACTTGAGAAATGCAAATTAAAATTCTCACTCCAGAGCAAACGACTATCATCAAGAAATCAACCAATAACAAACTTTAGTGAGGCTATGGGGGGAAAAGGAACCCTTCTCCCTTGTTGGCGGGAGTGTAAATTAGTAAAACTACTATAAAAATGAGTATGCAGTCTTTTAAAAACTAAAACTTGAGATTCCTTTTAATTCAACTATCTCCTGTGTAGGGATGTTCCCAAAGGAATTTAAAAAATCATACAGCAATGACATATACATACCCATGTTTATAGAAACACAGTTTTAATAGCTAAATCTTGGAAGGAGCCCATATGTCCATCGACAGGTTAATGGATAAAGCAAATGTGGTATTCATATACAATGGAATATGCTCTGACATAAAGAATGATAAATTGAGTCATTTGTAGGTGAATGGATGCACCTCAAGACCATAATTATAAGTGAAATAAATTAAACAAGTTCAAATATCATGTATTTTCTTTTGTATTAGAAAACCTAACTATAAACAAGGAGCAAAATGGAGGAGACGTATTGCCAATTAGGATGAGCATATTCAAATGAGAATAGGAATGAGAGAGGGAGAGAAGGAAGGGAATGAAGGGAAGAGGATTTAAAAAACAAAGAATGAAAGGAAAGAATAGAAAAAATCTTTTGTAAATGGGGAGGGGAAGAAGAGTTAAAGGAGGAGAAAGGGATGGAAAAAAAGAATTAATATATATTATTTACGGGCACAAATTTCCTATATTGAATGTAAACATTATATATGACAAATATGTAGTAATAAACTATTTATTTATTTATTTATTGCAGAACCAGGGATTGAACTCAGGCCCTTGTGCTTGCCAGGCAAACGCTTATTCTACTGAGCCATCTTCCCGGCAAAAAACAATCAAGCCAACGTAGGAAATGCAAATATTGTCTCTTGGGAAAATAGCAGAAATTAGCTTGTTCTGATCTAAAGAATACACATATAGTGATCTCCATAATGTCTTCATTTAACTCACCAATCTGGTTCCTGGAACAAACTGGACAGATTGGGAAGAATTAACACAGCATAGCAGTCATACTTCCATTGCTGTAACATAACACGTGGGGCAGGGGGACTAATGAAGGAAAGGCTGATTTTTGGCCCATCTTTTCAAAGGTTTGTCCCACTTTGTTTTCTAGGCCTGTGACATGGTGGAAGGACATGGCAGAGGACAGCTATTCACTGCACAGCAGCCTGAATGCAAAGAGAAAAGAACCAAGGTCCCAATACTCTCCTCAAAGGCCCACCCCCAGTGACCCACATCCTCTAACTAGGCCCCCATCTCCTAAAATTTCCACCTCAACCTACAACACCAGTGCTCGCTTTGACAGCACATATACTGAAAACACCACCAGCTGGACAGTACACCTTCAACACACAAACCTTGGGCAAACATTTCAGATCCAAACTGTAACATCCTGCTCCAGTCCATTTCATGAGGCTTACAAAGCCTCATGTCCATTTCACATGCAAAATGCATGTGGACACACTCCAAAATATCCACATAGGCTTAGTAATTGTAGAGTGGCTCAAAAGACCATATCCAAAGCCTCCTCTAAGATTCAAATTACTCTAAGTGGAGTGTAATGATACACTGCCTATAACTGCAGAACTCAGAAAGCTGATGCAGGAGGACTGCCCTAACTTTCAGGCTATCTTGGTTTATATAGTGAGTTCAAGGGGGTGTCCTATCTCACCGTTCAAGGCACTCTTCTCTATAATTCCCTGTAAAAGTTTTTAAAAGTTAGAGTCCAAAGTTTAATTGGACATGGTAAACCTTACCATTCACCAAAAGTAGAAAGGACGATGTAACTGAGGAAGGATCAGATCAAAATAAAACCAAAACCCAGCTGAGCAAACATTAAATCCCATAACTCCAGCTGAACATGGCAGTGTGCCCCTGTAATCTGAGCACCCTTGGAGGGTAAGAGTCACCAAAACTCCATCTCAAAATAAAACAGATGCCTGGGGATGTAGCTGAGTGCAAAGACCCTGGGTTCAAATCTAATACTGAAAGAAAAAAGAAAAAAAACAACTTTAAAAAGAAATCCCGCAGCTGTAAGCTTTCATCCAGGGAAGATGGTGGCATGAAATGGACTCTGGGATGAGAAGGTAGAGGTAAGAAGAAGAATTAAGAAATGTTACATACTGTACTGTACTGACTCCCTACAACTAATGTAGATATTGTTATTGCTGTTGTGTGCTAAAACAAATAAATAAATTTAAACACAATAAAGAGATTTCTTAAAAGTCTCACACCTGTAGTCTTTCTGGCTACAGGCCTCATGGCCTCTTTCTTGGGCTGGCAATACTCCCTTTGTAGGTGTTCCACATTCTTCACAACCCCAACTACTTGAGGCCCCTGCTGTGGCCTTGGCCTCACTCACAGTTTCACACATTACCCTCCAAGAAGCTGCCTATAGGGTCTCTGCTTCTGCCACAGGCTACCTGACTTCCCAGGCCTTCCTTTGAAATCTGGACGGAAGCCTCCATGCCTTTTCAACCAACAACACATGGATGGTGCCAAGTTCAGCTGCCAACTGTAGCAATAGAAGGGTCCACTTGGATCACAGCTGCAGTGGCCTTCGAGCACCTGGATACAAGTCCAGAAGGAACAACTTCTAAGACAACTCTGTGGGAATAAAGACCCTCCAAACTCTCTTCTCAGAGCAAAGTCTTCCAAGTCTTCTTATTTTACACCCTTGTATCCCACCCACAATGGGCAGGGTGTTGGTAAATTCCTAAGATGTGGTTTCCTTTTGTCAGGCATAGTAGTAATTCCAGACCTTGGAGGCTAAAAGTAGGAAACTTACTTCAAGTTCAAGGATCAACCAAAGCCTAGGCTTACACAGTGAAACTCTGTCTCAAAACAAAAAAAAGTTTCATTTAATGGTGCTGATCTCTTCAACAACCACCCCTTCCTCAGCCCCAACTATATCCAGTTTCCCTGAAATTACTGAGAGGCAGCACATTCAAAGTAAGAACTGAAGAATGGATAAGATGTGATATTTTTACACAATGGAGTATTATTCAGCTATAAAATAGGATAAATTTGAGTCTTTTGACAATAAATGGATTCAACTACAGAACATACTGCTAAGTGAAATAAATCAGACCTACATGTGCAAATATCATATTGCCTCTTTAGTGTGAGAACCTGAAAGAGAAAAATGGATTCTGAAGGGTACAATAGATACTGGGAAAAGGGAATGAACTTATTCAAAAGGAAAGTTATTGAGTTGAGGAGAAAGACAGGAGAGGGAGTAGGGGAAAGAGATTTATCTATGTATGTAAGCAGGATGAGTTGGACAACTACTGTGAATTTCTGCTGGTCTGTGGAAAGGAGCAATTAGTGCTTTAAATTGTTTCATCTTCTTTTTTCAATTGTTTGTACTTTTTCTCTTCTGAATTTCTTATACATTTGTTTTTTTTCTTCCAATTTTACACGCATATCTCTGGTAATATGAATAACTGGTTGGAAGACAACACTAAGCATTACAACAAATACTATGAAATTCATATTACTTTGTTAAGTGAAATTCTGTATCACTTATCATTTTGTTTAATTTGTACTGTGTTTAAAAAATAAAAATAAAAAATAAATAAATGAGATACAGTCTGACCATAATTGGTATGTCATGACAAGCAGTACGTATTTAGAAAAACAGAATGACAGGCATTTCAAGCATGACCCCACTAGTACACATCGCTATCTTCAGTGCAGTCACTCAGTTCACAGTATCAGCATATATAGTTAGTCAGGGTGAGAATCCCACCAAGTAATTGCTAGGTTCCACAACCTGCTGATAGCTCTCAGGATCACTGCCTTACCTAGCTTGTACACATAAATGTGTGGCTTTGCCCCATCATGTTTCCTAGCTTTTCTCCTTGCCCCCTTTTCATTGTCTAATCCTCAAGTTCTCACTTTCCTTTTAATTGTGTTATACCTTTCTATGTGTATTTCTTCTTTTGAGATCTTATACTAAGGAAACTATGCGATATTTACACATGTAGGTCTGGTTTATTTCACTTATGAGTACATCTTCAAGTGGCATCCACTTAAATATGAAGGCTTCTAGTTTATCATTCTTTATAGCTGAGTAATACTCCATTGTATAAAAATACTACATCTTTTTCATCCATTCCTCAGGTGACGGGCGTCTTGGTTGTTTCCAAAATTTGGCTATCACAAATTGTGCTGCACTTGTTGATGTAAAAAGAAAGAAAGGAAGAAAGGAAGAAAGGAAGAAAGGAAGAAAGAAAGAAAGAAAGAAAGAAAGAAAGAAAGAAAGAAAGAAAGAAAGAAAGCAAGAAAGCAAGAAAGCAAGAAAGCAAGAAAGCAAGCTGAGGAAGAAAGTAATGTGAAATAAGCTGTCCCACAAGACTCTTTTGATAAAAAACATAATCTTCCTTTTCCATTGGACAGTCAGGTTTCCACAAGCGGGGACCCATTATGCATAAGCATCTGGATCTGACCGACCAGTGTTGGGCTAGTCAATGTCAAAAGAAAATGAGGCCTCTAAGAAACGAGTTATGCGAGGAAATATGAAGCTTTCCAGCCTACTCCAAAGGGCTCTTCCTCAAGCTGTACAGCCTTTAATGTGAGCTGCATGCGCCCAAAGGGTCTCCCAGGAATCTTGTTGACAGGAATGCACCCTCCAGTCCTTGGAGTACATTCTCTCCAGACAAAAAAACTCTTACATCTAGAAAAAGAAAGTCCTGTCTTCAAAATCCATCCACAGCCAGGTGAAAGTTTGGAGACTGAGACTCATTTTGATGATACGAAGCATGCTGGTTCTCAAGTGCCAACAAAAGTAGAAACCAGGCTGTTCCACGGAGAACGTGAGCTTGCATCAATTATTCAGTTAAATCCTTGTGGAATTGCTAAAACAAAGTCTGACAACACCAAGACAGGAAGAGAAAAATGAATGATAGCTTGGAAGATACGTTTAATCAGACAACACATGAAAAGTACAAATCTTGTTTGGCAGATACTTTCCCCCAGGTAGCAAATGAATTGGAGGAATTATCTGCTGCCATAAAGAAACCAAGTGAACATGATGAGAATAAAGTCAAGCAGAAAGCATTTGTGGGGCCATGATTTTTTTATTTGAAGGAGAATAAAAAAATAAAAATGCAGCATTTCAAAGAAATATGATAGGAAATTAAGAATGATTATTATAATATGTATTGTTATCTTCAAAGTAGTTGCTCAGATTGCCACATAAAGGCATGCAAAATTGACCAAGCAAAAAAAAAAAAAAATTGATCAAACAATTAAACATTAACTGTTCCTTTCCATAAACTAGTAAAGGGACAGCCAAATAGCTCAGCGGATTAAAGTGCCTGCAAGCAGGCACAAGGGCTGGGGGTTTGATCCCTGGGCCTGCCGAGCCACCTCTACCCCTGGGGCATGCTGAGACAGCGATTGAGACTGGGTGTGGTGGTGCACACCTGTAATCCCAGCTCTTGGGAGGCTGAAAACAGGAGGATCACTGCTAGTCTGATCTAATAGTGAGACCCCGAACACCCTGTAGACCCTTCTCTAAAATACAATCAATCAATCAGTAGATAAATAAATAAAATAAACTAGTAAAGGGTTTGATCTCCAGCACCACATTCCACACTAGCCCCACCCCTGGGTGCGCTAAGCAGGCTGCAGAAACTGGGCATGGTGGTGCATGCCTGTAATCTGAAGACAGGAGGATCACAAAGACTTCGAGCTGCATAGTGAGACCCTGTACCAAACACATATAAATAAACAAACAAATAAATAAACTAGTAGAAAATTAGTAGAACTATATTAGCTATCTTGTTCATAGATAGATAGATAGAGAGATAATTTCCCTTTCTTCTTCCCTCTTCTCACCCATCTCAACTGATCTTTCCTTTTGAGCAATTTATTTCCCTTTCACAATATCTATTGTACCTTTTGGATTTTATTTACTCTTTCAGTTTTGTGCACCAGGGAAACAATACAATGTCTATCTATACACATGAACCTGGTTTTATTCACTTATGAGTATGGTCATTAGTTGCATCCATTTACCTATAAAACTCTCAAGTTTTTGTTTGTTTGTTTGGTTGGTTGGTTGGTTGGTTGGTGGAACTGGGGATTGAACTCAGGCCCTTGAATTTGCCAGGCAAGCGCTCATTCTACTGAGCCATCTCCCTGGTCCCTCAAGCTTATCTTTGTTCTATAGCTGAGTAACACTCTATTGTATAAAAATATCACATCTTGCTTCTTCCACCATCTTGGAGTCTGGGGAGGCCTGCTGGGAGTAGGACTCCTAAAAGGCAAATATGTCTGGGAAGACTGTGGTGTGAAACCATTTTTTCTGGCTATAAGTGGAGTCACCACTCTTCTTAAAATTGAAGGTGTTTAAGCCCGGGATGAAACTGTATTCTACATGGGCAAGAGATGTGCTTATGTGTACAAAGCAAAAAACAGCACAGTGACTCCAGGTGGCAAGCCAAGCAAAACCAGAGTGACCTGGGGAAAAGTAACTCGGGCCCACAGAAACAGCGATATGCTTCATGCCAAGTTCCGAAGCAACCTTCCTGCTAAGCATCGGACACTGAATCCGCATGATGCTGTACCCCTCAAGAATTTAAACTAAAGGAAAATAAAAGTGTATTTGTGCTCTTGTTAAAAAAATATATGTATTTTTTTTAATCCATTCCTCAGTTGGTGAACATTTGTGTTGTTTCCAAGATTTAGCCATTGCAAATTATGCGGCTATAAACATGGGTGAACATATGTTGCTGTGGTACAATGTTTTCAATTCCTCTGAGAAGATACCCAGAAGGGGAATAGCTGGGTCAAATCAGACTTCTGATCCTAGGCTTTTGAGGAATCTCCACGCTGACTCCCACTTTCATTAATCTACACTTCAACCAACAATGAAGAAGGATTCTGATTTCTGCGGAGCTCTATCTTAAAGATTATAAGAGAGAGATTAGCTCAGAAAATTTTCTTTATATTAAGGTGGTTCATTAAAAAAGAGGAAAAAAACACTAAGAAAATTGGTTGGACACACATATGAAGAATGTGAAATTTACTGTGGAGAAATGAAGCAGAAGCAACAGTACACAAGTTGGCTTGCTGCTTACAAGACCAATTTCACGATATTCTACCCAAATCCTCACAGGATTTCTGGAGTGTTAGTTTTCCTTCAACTCTGACTTGTATGGAAACAGGTAAAGAAGATATTGATCTTTCCCCTCTTCCAGAAAGATGGCAGAAAATACAATACTTTCTCCAAAAAGCAAGGATCAAAAGATATAGAGGATGAAGCAAAGACAGTAGGGCGCTAGGGAGATAGCTCAGAAGAATAAGTACCCGCCTGGCAAGCGCAGGATCCTGCGTTCAATCCCCGGTACCACACACACACACACACACACACACACACACAAAGCAAAGAGAGTAGAGGACACTTTTTCCCTTTCAGTATCTATAGTTAAAGTTGGAGTTAAAAATTGATTTTTTATCTTCTGTAAATTGACTTATAAATGAATTTTCTATTAAAAATATTTTAAATGGCACTTAGCTAACGCACAAACAAAAATGATCATTTAAAATATGTATATGTTTATGCTTTCTTGCTTTTGTAGCGTTAAATCAATAATGTGCTTAAATGGAAATTGAAATGTATCAAAGATCTGAATGTTAAAATAGGAACCCTAAATCTGCTGGAGAAGGGTTCTGGCATAAGCAAAGAGCTTATGGACAAAACCCCACCTGCACAGGAGCTACCACAAAGAATCAACAACTGGGACTTCATCATATTGAAAAGCTTTTGCACATCAAAAGAAATCACTAACAGAATGAACAGACACCCACAGTATGGGGAGAAAAAATGTGGCCAGCTGTTCCTCAGACAAAGAACGGGGCTGGTGAGATGGCTCAGTGGTCTAAAGCACCTACTTAGAACAAGCTAAACAAAGCACAGGGACCGCGGTTCAATCCCCCAGCACCACATGCCAGCCAGTCCCGCTTAAAAGTGAGTTCAAGGACAGCCTGAATTGAATAGTGAGACCCTATCTCAAAAATACCAAAGAAGGGCCGGGGAGATGGCTCAGTGGAATAAGCGCTTCCCTGGCAAGTGCAAGGGCCTGAGTTCAATCCCTGTGTTCACAAAAAAACGAAAAAAAAAAAAAAAAAAAAAAAAGAAAAAAAAAGTAGAATATATAAACAACTCAAAAAAATCAGATCTCACAAATTTAAAGGCCCAATCCAAAATGGGCATCTGAGAAGACTATACATTGCACAGATGAAGAAATACAAATGGCAAATAAAAATATGAGAAAATGTACGACATCACTGGAAACTCAAGAAATGCAAATCAAAACAACACAGAGATTTCATTTCACCCAAGAAAAAAATGTCTATCATCAAGAAATCAACCAATAACAAATGCTGGAGGGGCTGTGGGGAAAAAGAACCCTTCTCCACTGCTGGGGGGAGTATAAGCCCACCACCACTGGTGCAACCACTGTGGAAGTTAATGTGGAGAGTCCTCAGAACACTAGGATTAGAGGTCCCATCCAACCCAAAAGAATTAAAAGCATCATACCACAGCAATATACGACATCCATGTTGATAGCAGCATAGTTTTAATAGCTAAATCTTGGAAACGGCCCAGATGCCCATCAACTGGTGAATGACTAAAGAAGATATTTTTTTAAATACAATGGAGGACTACTTTGCCATAAAGAAGGATATGCTCCAGACATTCCTAGGTAAATGGGTGCACTCCATGGACACATTGTTAAGTGAAACAAACCAGACACACACGTATAAATATCACATTGCTTTTCTGATGCGAGAAACCTAAAGTGTAAATGAGGACCGAAATGCATAATAAATATTGTGAAATAGAAAATGTTCAAAGGGGAAAGGAAAATGCGGTGGGGAGGGGGAAAAGGAAGGAAGGGGGAAATGATGGGAAAAGAAGGAAACACTGGAAACAACGCTTTTGTTAATAAGGAGGGGAAGCGGGGTTGAAGGGAAGGCAGGGGATGAGAAACATAAAGAATCAAGTTGTGGGGGATAACTCAGCGGTCTAAGGGCCTGCCTGACAAGCACAAGAACAGGAGTTCGATCCCCGGTACCACATGTGCCAGCCCCCTTGCCCAGCCGGCCACTGAAACCAGGCAAGGTGGTGCATGCCTATAATCCAGTACCAGGGAGGCTGAGGCAGAAAAATCACTACAAGTCCAAGCTGCGAGATCCTGTGCCGATAAGTAAATAAATAAAAAATGTTAAATGAAAAAATGTTGTTTCATGTACAAATTCTTGTGATGAATGTGATCAATATTTTTTACCTGAGATGTACCAATAAACATAATTAATTTAAAAGAAACAGTGCTTTGATTTTGCACTCCAACTTAAGAGTTATTTACTTTTTGGTAATTAATATTTTCAAAATAAAAATAATACTGTTAATGACATGACAATAAGATGGATTATAAATACTGCTAAGACAGTTGATTGTCTATAGGAAAAACTGGATTATTATATTATTATTATAATTACTATTATTATCATTATTGAGGAATCCTACCTCAATAATGTATAAAAATCAACTCTACATAGATTAAAAACTGAAGGCTGAAAAAGGCAGAATTAAATTTTTAGGGGAGATTATCTTCATAATTTGGGAGTGGGGAAAGTACATTTTTGAAACATCAGAAAATGTTTACTATGTGAAAATCAATAACTTCTATTCATTAAGATATCATAAAGCGGGCCAGGGAGATAGCTCAGTGGACTAAGCACCTTCTTAGACAAGCACAGGAACCAGTGTTCAATCCCCAGCACCACAGGCCACCGGCCCTGCCGTGGGTGTGCTGAGCCATCACCAAGATGGGGCGTGGTGATGCATGCCTGGAATCTCAGTGCTGGGGAGGCTGAAAACAGGAGGATCACTACAAGTCCCGAGCTGCATTAGTCAGACCCTGTACCAAATACATAAAAATTTAAAAGAAGAAATTAAAAGTATCAAGTAAGCAAAGAAACAAGCCATAAATTGAGAGGGTATATTTGCAATGCATCTAAGAAGAAAGGATTTATACCCAGACAATATAAACAATAGTAAGAAAAAGCATTCAAAAGCCTTTACAGGGATGGCGAGATAGCTCAGCAGTCTAAGTGCCTGCCTGGCAAGCGCAAGGACCCAGGTTCAAACCCTGGTACCACATGCTGTGCCAGCCACTGAAACTGGGCATAGTGGCACATGCCTATCATCCAAGGGCTGGGGGAGCTGAGATAAGAGGATCATTATGAGTCTGAGCTGTGTAGTGAAGCCCTGTACCAAAATAAATAAATAAATGATTTTTTTTTTTAAAAAGCCTTTACAAAGTTCTACAGTAAGGCAGAGACAGAGTGAGTTTTCAGTCCTGCCAATTTAGAGAGAGTAGAAAGGGTTTGCCAAAGACACGAGCTTTCCACGGCTCTATGCTACCAAAGCATAAAGTAATTCCACACAGATTCAAGGGACAAGGCAGTAATTGAACGGCCTGCTAAAAGAAAAATCATCACCCTCTAGATGAAGATCACAAAATCTACATTAAATCAACAACATTTCTCAGTACATAATTTGACTACTAGACATTAAAAAAAAAAAAAAAGAAAAGAAACAGAGGGTAATCCCAAAATGGAAGGTACTAGATTTAGCTGATAACGTTCAGCAGCTAGAAGTTCATTCAAGGACTCAGCAAAGCACATTTTCTAACTGAATGAACACACAAGGAATCTTATCAGTGAGACAGTCTGGGTGGAGGCAGGCATGGTGGGAAATACCTACAGTCCTAGCTACTCAAAAGACTAAGATGGGAGGGTTGCAAGTTCAAAACCAGTCTAGAAACTAGCAAAATTTTAAAAATCTAAAAGGAGCTGGGGGGGCTGGTGAGATGGCTCAGTGGTCTAAAGCATCTACTTAGAACAAGCTAAGCTCAAGCAAAGCACAGAGACCTCGGTTCAATCCCCCAGCACCACATGCCGGCCTGCTCGCCCCCTGGTGGGCTGAGCTGGCCACACAATCAATAAATACATAAATAAATAAATAAATAAAT
>NW_004524619.1:9885307-9888926 GCF_000260255.1 Octodon degus
ATCCCAGCACTTGGATGGCTGTAAACAGGCAGATCACTAAGAGTCCGATCTAGTAGTGAGACCCTGAACACCCTGTAGACCCTTCCTTAAAATACAAAATAATAATAATAATAAATAAAAGTATAGGACTACAACTTAACTGATCTGAAAATCAGAAAAATAAAACTACTTTCGAATGAACTGACCTGAGTGTGACACACTAGCGAAACGAGGTTTAATTTGGGAGGCAGCTGAGAGAAAGGGAAAGGAAGAAGAAATCTTAAAAGCAGCCAGTGAAAACCGATCCAGTACATGTAGGAAATAATGACACGAATAACAACTGACTTCTAACTATAAACAATGGGGTCTGGAAAACATTAGGATGACATTTCAAGAGCTGAAAGGAGAAAAAAACCCTTATAACCCGTAATCCATATCTAACAAAGTTATTCTTCCATAACAGGGTAAAAGATGACATTTTGAGATAAACAAATGTGGAAGGAAGCTGATGCCTGCAGACCTGCTTCACAGGAAATAAAGAACGTCCCTCAGGCGGAAGGGGAACAAGGCCAAACAGAGACCAGCAACTATGGGGGGGCAGGGGGACCAGAAATGGTCAACAACAGAAAGGGCACCAGAAATGGTAGATTTTAAAAATATTTTTTCCATTTTATAATTAAGCGACAATTGTTTAAAGAAAATAGTAATAAGATGGTGTTTATAATATGTAAATAAAAGATATGATCATAATTCCACAAAGAATGGTGGCTAGCCTAATGGAATGGTGCCATGTAATGTTACCACATTTGAAAAGTGGGAATAGGAATGTAGTATTTAAAGCATGAGCCAGGCTGGCCAAATAGCTCAGTGGATTAAAGCACCTGTAAGCAGACACAGTGACCGGGGTTCACTCCCCGAGCCTGCCATGCCAACCCCAACCCCGGGGCGCGCTGAGACAGCAGTTGAGACTGAATGTGATGGCATGTGCCTCTAATCCCAGCTCTTCGGAGGCTGTAAATAGGCAGATCACTATGAATCTGATCTAGTAGTGAGACCCTGAACACCCTGTAGACCCTTCCCTAAAATTAAAAAAAAAAAAACAGTTAAAGCATGAACCAACACAACAGCATCCATAAATAAGCTTTGATAGGTTATGAATGTAAATTGTCAGTCCTATAACAGTCACTAAATAAATAAGAGAAAGTACGGCTTAAAAAGACAACCAAATGAATAATCTATAGGAAAAGGCAGCACAGGTACTTGTCCAATAAGCACAAATTTGAACTACTAGATGTGAAAATCCTTCCATACGGGTTTGATATTTTAAAAAATTTGTTGATATTTTTCTGGGAATGGGTTTCACAGAAGAAACATGATGGTAAATAAGCAAAGCAAATAGGTAAAGAAATATAATACCATATAATATGTGTCTCAGTTACTTTTCACTCGTTGCTAGGACAGAATACCCGACACCCAAAATTAAGGAAGGAAAGGTTTATTCAGCTCACAGTTTGTGCAGGTTTCAGTCCGTACTCAGCTGGCTCCCAGGCAGAGTAGCATGTGGGAGAGAGCAGCAGTTCATGGCGGCAGAAAACAGCGAAGAGCAAAGGGAGGGGCAGCAGCTGCGGCTTCTAGCCAGCCCCTCTCCCCTCCTTATATTGTAGACAAGCTCCCCTGGGGCTGGGGGAGTGGAATTCACACAATGTCCCCCACCCTCCTCCTGCACAGTATGAGAATGTTTATAAACTAAGAATCCTGGCCCTCTGCTGAGCCACCTAATGAAACTTCTAAGCTTCTCAAGTTGACACAATGTATTAATCAATACAGTATGTCATTTTAAAAGCCACCAGGTAAGGCAGGAGGATTTCTGTAAATCTGAGGCCAGCCTAAGCTGTAAAATGAGTTCAAGGCCAGCCTGAACAAGAAGTCCTGTCTCAAAAAATCAAAACAAAATGAATCACACAAAAACCAACAGGTATTGGAAAAATTAGAAATAACTGAAATTTCCAGCAACAAGAGAATGGCTAAAAGTACAGAATAATCACATACTAGAGTACTACACAACAGTGAGAAGAAATAAGCCATAGCTATATGCAATCTAATATGTGGTATTTGTTATTATATATTTATATAACTCAGTAAAAAATGAAGATCCTGAAAAACATACCATATGAGGGAATTTATTGAAAGTTCACTGCACTAAACACTGGTGTATAAATTTCTCCCTCTCTCTCTCTCTCTCTCTCTCTCTCTTTTTTTAATATAGGATCTCACTATGCAGTTTGGACTCATAGTGATCCTCCTGTCTCAGCCTTCTCAGCTCTGGGATTACAGGCGTACACCACCCCACAGCATGTTCTACTGGAAATTGAACTCAGGACCTTAAGCTTGCCGGGCAGGTGCTTATGTCCCGAACTAGGTAGCCCCTAAAGGTCTCTTTACATTTCTGTTTTCTTTTGTTTTGAATGTACGGTGGTCTCCTCTCACATTATCCACAAAGGATGAGATTTCCAGCAAAGACCTAAAATCATAGCTAGTACTGAGCTTATATATACTATTTTTTCCTACATGTGCATACTGTTTTAATTTACAAATTAAGCACAGCACATGATTGATAGCAACTAACAAATAAAATAATTCTAATCATGCATTACAATGAAAATGTGAATGTGATTCTCACAGTAATTTGTTTTATTGTATTCACCTTCTCATGATGATGTGAGATGGTACCTTGCTTACGTGATAAGGTAAAGGTAGGTGAAGGCTGTAAGTACAGTGCCCACGTCTTAGGCTACCTTCTAAAGTTACTTCGGGGCTGGCGAGATAGCTCAGCAGTCTAAGCTTAGGCAAGCATAGGCAGGTGCAGGGGACTGTGGCTCGCTCCCCAGCACCACAAGTGGCACCAGCCACACCCTCAGGGCAGGCTCAGCCAGCCCCAAAAAGTAAAAATAAAAAAAAATAAAGTTCCTTGAACCCAAATACTGTGGCGCTACTCCATCCACCTGTTATTAATCTCCTTATCGGGTATGACTCGCAAATATTTTCTCTCACTCGGGGACCCATGTTTTCACTCTCTTGATAGCACTTTTTGTCTTCAAAGGACAAAGTTTTTGTTTTCAGGATATTAATCCTCAAAAATCACCAGGTATTGGGAAAAACTAGAAACCAGAATTGTTAGTATTTTTTTTTCTTTCATCACTAGTACTTTTGTTCTCCTATTTAAGAAACTATTGTCAAACACGTGGTGATGGTCACTGAAGATTTGCCCCTATGTTTTCTTCTAAAATGTTTTAGCTTTTTTAAAGGCAAGAGCTTGTTATTCTGCCTCGGCTGGCCTCCAACTCCTGGACTCAAGTAATTTTAAGTTTTATTGTTTCTTTGTCCACCTCCCAAGTAGCTGGAACAACAGGTGCAGGCCACTAGGCCTGGCTGCCTTTAGCTCTTCTTTTTGCATCTTCAATCCACTGGAGTCATTTCTCGTAGTTGCTGTCTGCATCTGTTGTTCTCTAGCATGAAGATAGCTAGTTATCCCTGCATCAGGCCTCTCGGCTTTTGCTTTGTTTTGAAGCTGTGTGGTTTCCTGCGTACACACTTAGAACTGCGCATACCCTTGTGTACTACTGTCTTTCATCCAAATGTG
>NW_004524619.1:9892456-9907544 GCF_000260255.1 Octodon degus
TTTTTTTGTTTTCTTCTGTATTTAGGACAGGGTCTACAGAGTCTCACTACATAGATTGGGCTTGTAGTGATTCTGCTGTTTTCAGCCTCCTAAACGCTGGGATTACAGGTGCGCACCACCACGCCCAGCCTCAATCACCATCTCAGCATGCCCCACGGGATGAAACCCCGGCTGCTGTGCTCCGCCTAAGCAGGTGCTTTAGTCCTCTGAGCTATCAAGCTGGCCCTGATTTTCTAATTAAGTCAGTAAATACTGACAGCTTTTATGTGCTTCTCAATTTAAACACTAAGTTCTTTTGTTAGAGAAAAAGGAGACATTGAGAAGCCTCCAAAGAGAAAAGAAGTTATTTTAGCATATTATAAAAAAAATCCATCTTGATGGGCTACAAAATCTGGTACACACTGTCAGCAAACAATGTGATAACGTAGGAGTAGAGATACACAAGGTAAAAATCAAACAGAATTCCAAATCACTGTACTAATCCAAAAGCTGCAAAGTTAACTGTTTCAAAGGATGGACAGATGCCTTTCCACCCTCCTACCGAGCAAAGGTAGATCTGGCCCCCAGGAAAGTGCTGGCGGGGCTGGACCCGGCATCGTGGCCACTGACCATGTCGCTACGGCAGTGGCTGGAGGCAGCAGTGGACATGGGGGTGTCCCTGGGGAATATAACTCAATGAGGAAGATGCGCAGAGATGCGAGCAATTGAGCCTGTGCAAGCGGACCCCATCTGCTCATTCAGATATTGCTGGTTAACGAAGAGAATTGATTCCTTCAGAAAGTAACAAAGAGTTACAAACACTGGCATTTGCAAAATAATGACCTCCTTAAGATTTTCATAAGTTTTCATATGAATTAGTGAATTTATAAGCAAGCAGTTTCTATAATGAGTCTAATAAATTTTCTGTGCAAGTCTATAT
Source organism: Octodon degus (assembly GCF_000260255.1). Classification (NCBI taxonomy): domain Eukaryota; kingdom Metazoa; phylum Chordata; class Mammalia; order Rodentia; family Octodontidae; genus Octodon; species Octodon degus. Next base: position 9,893,376 of record NW_004524619.1, read on the forward strand.
TATTTCCCACATCTCACAGAAGAGAAGACTGTAGAGAGAAAGTTTCCTCAAGGTCAAGGTTCCATGGGTTCCACACTAAATCTTTGTTTCTAGAAAATACTAGAACAAATGATTCCAGATTATATGGACAGTTAAGACACTGGGTGCCTCCAATCGATCCTCAAATCTAACTAAATCTAAATAATAGTTAATAGGATTCTTATTGATAAAATTTAAAATATGAAGGCAATTGTCAAATCTTGAAAGAAGGAATACAACGGGAAAATGATAATTTAATAATGATAACAGCAATCACTTATTTACTCCACGCCAGGCACTGTCCGAGGGCTTGCATCTGCTCCTCCCCTTCATCATCACAACTGTGCCTGGATAAAGGCAGTATCTTTATCTCTGTCTTTCAAAGAACAAAACTGAGGCAGAAAAATAACCAGTAGCACACCACCGATAATCTGTTCTGTCTCTAGGTACCATTACTAATAATCCAAACTGAGATTCCTAGGATATACCTACAAAAATTGTGGAAGTCAGGAGAGTGACAAAGGTAGCAGGATAGTTTTTTATTTTTGCTCGAAACAAAATCCATTTCATTCTTGAATTTGAGGAAAAATACATTCCTTTTTTTTTTTTTTTTTTTTTTTTTTTGCGTTGTCGGGGTTAGAACTCAGGACCTTTCACTTGCCTGGCAGGTGCTTATGTCACTGAGCTATCTTCCCAGCCTCATTCCAATTTTAGAGACTTAGAACACAAGTGATGTTTTGGGAAATGCCAACATACATCTTTTTTTTTCCCAACATACATCTTGATAAGAACTGAATATACATTTGCAAAATTCACTGAGTATATACTTCAAATACATGCATTTCATGTAAATTTTGCATCACAAGAAAGATATAAATAAATATTAAATTCAAAGTAATAGTATCAGACTACTGAGGGGGCATACACAAATGTTGTTTACTTCAAGTTCATCCAAAACAACATAATGTACAGATAAAGGGACGTAAAGGTAGGATTGTGGTTTAGACCCAGAATGCCCTTCTGAAGTCTCCTGTGTTCAGAGGTGCAGCTCTTGGAAGGTAGTTAGGTCATGGGGTGCTATATTCATCAATGGATTTCCAATGAGTTTATAGATAAATGTTCTGTCAGGAGGTGGGTCCTGGTTAGAAGATGCAGGCCACTAGGATTCCAGAAGGGTGTGTTTCCCTTTGGGGGCCCTCTCTTCATTCTTACTTCCTGGTTGCTGTGGGTTGAACACCTTTCTTCACCACTATCCTTCCACCCAGGCCATTGCTGCCTTGGCGCCAGCTGACCATGGACTGCACCACAAGCAACCATATCACTACACTGTGGGTTTGGGCTACTCTGTCCTTGTGACAAGTAAGTGACTAAGTGGTTACAAACATATTTGATGAAACTGAAATAAAATATCAACCATAGAACACTCAAAGAAGATTTTTGCACTCAGTACCCAGGTCAAGAAATAAAGAGTTTTGGCGGCGGCCTTTGCCACCCAGGAATCTCTTCCTGAAGAAATGAGTGGTGGCCTGGCTCCGAGTAAGAGCACAGTGAATGTGTCCAACTTGCCCTTCTCTCTGACAAACAACAACTTATACTAGATATTTTGCAAGTATGGAAAGTTGTGAAGGTTACTATAATGAAAGCCAAAGACACAAGGAAGAGTAAAGGAGTGGCGTTTATATTGTTTTTGGAGGCGGGCCAGGGAGATGGCTCAGTGGAATAAGTGCTTCCCTGACAAGCACAAGCGCCTGAGTTCAAACCCCGGTTCCAGAAAAAAAATTAGCTGTGGGTATATTGTTTTTGGATAAAGACTCCGCACAAAGCTGCACCAGAGCCATAAACGACAGTTATTTAGTAGAGTGATAAAGGCAAGCCTTGCTATTGACAACGGAAGTGCAGCTGAATGCATCTGAAGGCGAAACTACTTTGATAAATCTAAATGTTACGAACGTGGGGGAAGTGGACACCTAAGTTACGCTTGTCCAAAGAACGTGCTTTGGAGGGGAACGCGAGCCTCCAAAGAAGAAAGAGAAGAAGAAGAAAAAGAAAACCGCCGAACCGGAAGAAATCGAGGACGCAGCAGGAAGCGACGATGAGCGCGAGGACCTGGCTCTGGACAGCCTCAGCCAAGCCCTCGCCGGCCAGCAAGCCCAGATGGAAGAGCAAACCAAACGGAAAGTCAGCGCCAGGAGCCCTATGACCTCTGAGGATTGTCGGCACCCGAGGATGAAGAAGACGAGGAAGAGCTTAGCCATTAGCGTTGTACGCTGGAGATGTCAGGAAAACGAAAACCGTCCGCAGTACGAAGTGTCTGCAAACAAGGACACCTGGGCCCAGGTGCTACTTTTTACACCAAATAGTACACAGAACATGAAACAAAAATTTTTAAATGATCACATTTTGAGTTGGGTGCAATGACAACTGCTGTACTGTCAGCACTCTGGGAGGCTGAGGCAAGAGGACTGGAAGTTCAAGTCCAGCCTGGGCAACTTAGGAATTGAACAAAACCCTACCTCAAAATAATTTAACAAGTTCCACCAACAATGTCGCTCAGTGGCAGGACCTGGGTTCAATCACTAGTAAAAAAAAAAAAAAAATCGCAGTTCTACTTTGCCATGGCGTAGTAGACTTAACATCCCTAACCCAAAAATACAAAATGCTCTAAAATCCAAAACTCTGAGCACCATTGTGATGACTTGAGTGGAAAATACCACACCACACAACCGTGGCTCATGAACACTATGAGGATTACTGCGTCCCATTGCCTTCATGAAATGTAAATGCATTTCATGCTTAGACTGCAGTTCCATGACTAAAGTATTATATATATATATCCATCTTCCGAAGTACTTGGGGCCCGGTTCGTGTTGTTGTTGAGATGGGGTCTCCCTGTGCAGCTCAGGCTGCCCTCCACCACTCCAGGCTGGCCTCACCCTGGATGGAGTGGTCCTGCCTCACCCTCTTGAGTACTGGGATTAGAAGATGAGCATCTGGGTGGTCCCACTATTTTGGATAAGAGGGACTACCTGTATTAAAAACCAGGATTTGTTAGTAATGAACTTGAACTAATTTTAATAAAAATAAATACTGCAAGCCAGGGATGTATCCCAGGGGCACAGCGCCTGTCTGGCAAGCAAGAGATTCTGAGTTCAATTTCCAGTACCAAAAAAAAAAAAAAAAAAAAAGCCAAACAAAGACTATGATGGTAATGCTGTTGTAATTCCATAGAAAAGTAGGTATTAAAATGATTTATTTGAAGACTGCAAATGCTTTAGTGAAAGTTTTGTAAGTACTTTTGAAAGCCAATGTTTAAAACAGAAGTTTCATAAGAACTGAAAGAATGCTTTACTGTTGATAGTACTGTCAATAAATTTTCAAAAGGAAAAAAAAAAAAAGAAAAGGAAGAAATAAAGCGTTTTAGCCAGGCACAATGGCACACATCTGTAACCTCAGCTACTTAGGAAGCTGAGGTAGGAAGATCATAAATTCAAGGCCAGCCTGGGTAACTTAGTAAGACTTTGTCTCAAAACTAAAAGAAAAAGGACTGAGGATGCAGCTCATGGGTAGAGCACCCGTCTAGAATGCACGAGGCCCTAGGTTCGATCCCAGCACCCCTTCGCCAGGGAACCGAGAGACTCCTCTGTGTGCTCCATGTTCATCACAGCCTCCATCTCTCCCTCTTCAAGGTAACAACTTGCCTCTGTTACCTTAGGTTCTATCACCCACATGTGCATCTCTAGACACAAAACTAGTTTGGTCTGACCCATTTTCTTTAATCTTTTATTTATTTATTTGGTACAGGGTCTTGCTATGCAGCTCAGACTTGTAGTGATCCTCCTGTCTCAGCCTCCCCAGCGATGGGATTATAGGCGTGCACCACCAAACAGTTTCAGTGGTGGCCGGCTCAGTGCCTGGGGCCAGCATGGCATGTGGTACCAGGCACTGAACCCTGATCCTTGTGCTTTCCAGGCAAGTGCTTAGACTGCTAAGCTATCTCCCCAGCCCTGTTCCATTTTTAAATTCAGTATATTCCCATATATCCTTTTCTTTTTTCTTTTTCTTTCTTTGCTTTTCTTTCTTTCTTTCTTTCTTTCTTTCTTTCTTTCTTTCTTTCTTTTTTAAACTTTCTGCAAAGCTTTATTCCAGAGGGGCTCAGTCCTTCTTGACAGCGGCCTTCCTCATGGTGACCAGCACATTGCTCAGCTCCTCACGCTTCCTCTTGGTGCAATGTGCGTCCCCACCCTTTTCTTGATGAATTTGAGGGTGAGTTTGTCTTTGGACACCTTGAGCAGCTCCATGGCGCGCCGCTTGTAGGGAGTAAAGCCCTCCCGGATCATGTCCCACACGACCTTGGTGTGTTTGGTGAGACGTCCGCGGCGGCGGTTGTGCCTCGGTTTGCTCACATTCTTAGTCACCTTGTGGCCCTTGTTGAGGCCCACGGCCATGGGATAGCAGAGGGCCATGGCTACTCTTTTTCCATGGTTGCTGTGGCAGAAGTCCCCATATATCCTTTTCTTTCTCTAGCAATGTATCTATTGAAAGATTCTTAGGCCATTTTACATGTGAAGCTTTCTACACTGTAGACTTTGATGGCTGGATTCTCACGGTACAGTTTAGCATGTTCCTCTGTGTCTTGCAAATTGGCATCTACATCCATGTTGATGTGACTCGGATTTCACCTGTTAGCAAAATTAAGTGACAGGTGTTCCTTCCCCAGAAGGTACATACCGTCTGCTTTTCATTTTGGGGGAGTTGTGGCAGCAATTGGTGGCACTCAGTTTCTAGTTTGATTAATTAGTCTGGAATAGAGTGGAGATGTTTTAATTCTATTCCATTGTTTTTTTTATGTATTGGCCAGTTTTACAGTCCATAGAAAAAGGTAAGATCAATAGTTGACTATTTTCACCCACACAGTTTTCACAACAATGAACTGGTTATCTATCACCCTTAGGAGTTGAGCACTTAGTTTTCCTTCTGAATATTATGAATTAATGGATTTAAGTAGATTTAAACATTTCTTCATTAAAGCTCAATTTGTTTTCTCATAACCCTATGGCACCCTCTTCAACATGGTGTGCATCCATCAGCGCCTACTAGAGAAACGTATTTAATGCAAGACAAAAATACGTAAGAACTTACAAGCTTAGCTTACAGCAGAGTCAAGTGTAGAAAAATGCAAAAGGTCTCTCAGTGCACTGGGGACCCAAAGGACCCAGTCGGCAGGCTGGGGCTCACTATAGGGTCCAGGCCAGTCTGCATCAGGAGGCTGGAGGGTCTGTAATGGAGGCTGACGGGTCTGTGCCGGAAGCCAGGAGACAGCGTCCAAGATGAAGGCAAAGACTGCAGCTCCTTCAGTCTTGGAAGCGGAAGCGCGCCTTCCTTCTTGGCTTGTCTTTTATTCCACTCAGGTGTCGAGCCTATTGGTTGATGTCACCCACACCCACAGTGGGTCTTCTGTCTTCAGTAAGGTCTTGTGTCTTCCCCTCAGCCACACGCAGAACTATGCTGATCCAACTTAGTCGGGGGGTTCTCACTCAAGTAAACACAATGAGCACATACCTTTCATTTTTTCGTCTATAACTCTGATAATCTGATAACTTCTCTGTCACGAGGTCAGTCAAGATGTTTTAGCTCATCTTGTATAATTCCTACTCAGACACGGATTGAGCCATTTCTCTGAGAAGCCCTAGTTTCTTCCAATAGGACATGATATTCCAAGACCACAATCTGGGCATTTGGGTGGATTACTTACCGTAACTAGGGACTTCATTAGAGAATAATAGGATTAGGAAATAATTCAAATGTATTATGTACATGTACCAACCTCTCATGATGAATGTAATCATTATGTACTACAAAAAAAGTACTAATAAAAATATTTAAATGATGAAATAAAAAGAACACTTGCTCACATTTTATTTCCTGAAGTATCTTAAATATGTTATTCTATATTGTTCTGGCATGAAGTTTTGCCATCAAAGCTGGATAAAAACCTAATATTCTTTCCTTCATAAGTGCCTAAATGCTTAGCGGATATGGTGGCTTAAGTAATGGTCCACTTGGAACACCCAGCTAAGCTGAGTCAGCGTGGTTGCGGGTGTGGAAGGCCCACCTGGGGAGGGTTGCCAACAGCAGGAAAGGAGAACAGGAAGGGAAGATGGTGCGCTGTGGCTTCTCCCAGAGAAGCTTGTGATGCTGGCTTTCCTGATGTGATCTCAGCTGTTTTCATTGGAGGATCTCAGGTCCTCGCTGTCGCTGAGGATGGCTGTGGTTCTTTACACGGGAGCTGTGGTCCTTACCTTGAGCATCACTTCCTGGCTCCAGGGCAGGTCCCTCAGCCTTCTGGCCCAGACCCTTCATCCACTGGTGCAGACTTTCTAGCTTCCACCATTGACCTTTGTGCCTTCCCAATGCAGATCCTTGATACAGACTTGTAGGAGATATTGTTGGGCTGTAGGCCTCCAGTTAGACTCGTGCAGGACATTGCTGTGAGATCGAGGCCCTCAGCTGGATTCTTTGGGTCTCTAGTGTGTGGGCAGATGTCCCATATGCTTTTGCATTTGACTCTTTTTGTGAATATTACAACATAATCCTATAATGGTGCATCTTGTATTAAATCTATTCCCTTGTAAGCCCTGATTACAACAGGAGAATTATTTATTTTCTTTAAAATCCAGGAATCTTTCCGTAATATTTCCTAGCGTTGATAGCACTGGATCAGGATGCTTAAGTACTACACCTGCTGAGCTTTAAACCTGCAGTTCAGAATACTCCAGGGAATGTTTCAGGAATGTTTGTTTAATTTTCCTTTTTTTTAATTTTCTGTATTTAGTACGGGGTCTACAGAGTCTCATTACACAGATCAGACTCATAATGATCCTCCTGTTTTCAGCCTCCCAAGCACTGGGATTGCAGGTGGGCACCACCACACCCAGTCTCAATCGCTGTCCAGCGTGCCCCATGGACAAAACCAGCATGGCACACCTGAGATCGAACCCTCAGCCCCTGTGTCTGCCTAAACAGGTGCCTCAATCCACAGAGCTATCTGGCCGGCCCTGACTCTCTGATTTAAGACTTGGTCTGTTCCCTTTCTATATCCTTCCTTTCCAGGATATTCTGCTGTTTATACGTCAGGTCCTTATTTTCTGTACTTTTCACTTTTCGCTTCCTCTCAAATGCTTTTATTTCTTCTTTCTTTATTGATTTTTAAATTATATACCTTCTTTTTCTTTTTTTCTTTCTTCTATCATTTCTTTTGGTTCAGAGTTGCCTTCAATTCCTTTTCAGTTCCTCTTGGTTTGGTTCTTTTTGGTCCTGTGATCTCTTCATTTCTATAATGCATTTTTCCTTTTCGCTTTTTTCTAATTCTCATGAATGATATTCTCTCATTTTTTTTTTTATTGGTGGGAAAAGAACCAGAAGGTAAACCTGGAGCCCTGACAGCAAACTACATCCCTATTTCCCCTCCTCACCTTTTTTTTTTTTTTTTTTTTGTGGTACCAAGTATTGAACTTAGGACCCTGCTCTTGCCAGGCTGATGCTTATTCTGCTGAGCTATCTCCACAACCCTTTTTTTATTTTTGAAACAGGTCTGAATCACTAAATTTCTTAGGCTGGTCTCAAACTTGAGATCCTCCTACCTCGGCCACTATAGTGCTGGGATTACAAGTATGTGCCACCATGTCCAGCCATTCCAATTTTTTTTTTTCTCTTAATGCCTTCAGGGCAGGTTTGGCTGGCTTGAGTTCTGGGGATCCAGCCACAGCAACCTGAGGCTGACTGCTTTGTTGAAGCAGCCACTTAAAGAACTGAGCTAAGGGGCAGGCCTCCCATTCCAATTTTTAATGTTGGTTTTTGTTTTGTTTTGTTTTTTAGAAACACTATGTTACTGCTTTTAACTTTTTTTTTTTTTCCAGAACCGGGGATTGAACTCAGGTCCTTGCGCTTGCCAGGGAAGTGCTTATTCCACTGAGCCATCTCCCTGGCCCCACTGCTTTTAACATTTTTTCAGCATATATTCCGAAGTAATTTGGTTGCCTATACTATCTTAATTTTTGCATAAAAACACTGAGGCCCAAAGAGTGTTAATTATCTAAATTCACTTTTTAAAGTATAGACAACAAAGCAAATGTTTTATGGAGCAAAATACGTGTATTTAGAATTAGCCAGCTGGACACAATTTGTTGATACCAATTTTGCTGACAACATCCAAAGCATGATAATGGGGAGCCAGTGAACATATGCCTTTTTCTCTCCATCGGGCCTGATTGGGGTATTGACCTTGGCAACATCGATGTCATAGAATTACTTCACAGCTTGTTTGATTGGGTGCTTATTAGCTTTGACATCCACAATGAGCAGGAGTGTGTTGTCCTTGATCTTTTTCATAGCTGACTCCATGGTCAGAGGGAACTTGGTAGCACAGTGGTCAAGCTTGTTTTGGGGGGTTTTGGGTTTTTTATGTATTTTAGTACAGAGTCTACAGGGTCTCACAGCGTGGATCGGACTTCTACTGATTCTCCTGTTTTCAGCCTCCCAAGAGCTGGGATTACAGGCGAGCACCACCACTCCCAATCTAAGCTTGTTTCTCTTGGGGGCGCTTTTCCGAGGTATTTGGGCTTCCTCCGGAGCCAGTGTCTTGAGACAGCAGAAGGTGAGTGACATTCTGATCTTCTTTTCTTGTGGCTGTGGATGCCTCTCAGCATGGCTTTGTTGGCTTTCAGAGCTCTTGCTTTGGCTTCAGCTTTTTGAGGGGCCAGAGTTTAGTTCTTCACCTTTGGCGCCATCTTGGAAAACAGAGTCTAACAAAGTAATTTCTAAAACAAATTTGCATTCTAGTGTTTTCTTTGGACAAAAGTAGGAAGAGTTGCACAAAACCAACCAATCAACACTAGGCTAAGAATTCCCGAAGTAGGCCATCCTTGCTCCAGAGCTTCTTTCAGGCAACTCCCTTTCTTACTTCAAAGGCAAATAAACTCAGCGTAGTCAGGAGAAACTGCAGCAAACAACACTTTTTCAAAAGACCTAATGAATATTCTTTCATTTCTTGTGCAGTGTCAGTTCCATGTCAGCTTTTGAGGTCAGAGAAAAGGATCATCTCTGACTCCTTCATGTGAATCAAAGAGAGAGCCCACTGACATAAAGAATTAACATTAAAGGCATCTTAAAAGCAGACGCTATCCAACACTAGCACAGAACATACAACTCTTGTCTTCATCGAAATATTTGATCAATTGGTGTCAAACCATCTAACTTAATTAGAGACTTGTCTTTCTTCACATAAAAGAATAGATTACTGTATTTTACAGCAGAATGAATGATTTCCTACCAGCAAATAGAACTTTGTTCTCAAAATATTTTAACCATTTGAATTTTGAAATGTGAATTCTCTTCATGATTATTTTCCATTTTCTATGTATTGAGAAAAATAATGTACTTAATATTAATGTAGTTAATAATTTTGCTAGGGTGCATGTTAATAAAAATAAGTATTAAGATAAAAATACCTGTGGAAATAATTGTCTTAGGAGGCTGAGGATATAGCTCAGTGGCATAGTGCCTGCCTGGCAAGTTTAAAGTCCTGAGTTCAATTTGTGATAGGCCACTCTAAAAATTTTTTCTTGGAAAAATATATCTTAAAAATTCCAGATACACCTTTGATTAAATGTTACAGATCTCTCAGCATTTGTGTATTTTAAAACTTGTGAATCTTGGATAATTATAATAGAAAACGTTATATAGATCTTACCAAATAAAATATAACCTCTGAAAGTGCAGAAAAATTCCAATAGATTCTTTCTAACAACAATTCCCTGTGCGTTGCTCTACTTACCACTCAAGTTCATTCCCAAAGAACAACAAAGGACGTGCCCCTGTCCTCACGCCTCCACACACTAAGTACTGCCTCATTAAATCACTAATAATGCTCCCATGTGACTGGGAAAGGGAAAGGAAGATTATATGCCACCAAGACTATGTATCAAAGAAAAAGAGAGACACTGGAACTAGAAAGACCCAAGTGGAGTCACAGAGGATGAAAGAGAAGAAGAAATGATTAAGAGCTATCGAAAAATCATCGCCACTTCCCCAAGAGAAGTTTGTCATCAGTGCCTCGGCCCTGACCACGTGGGCTATGTCCATCTATGCTCTGCACTTGGTACCCCGCACTGCGCTTGGCACTCTGCACGCACCATCGCTGCGCCCCCACTAGGCAGACATCCCCACTGTTGGTAGATAGGGTGTTGGTGCACCTTAGGCCTAGCACGTGTGGCTCGCAGAAGCGACTTGGTGTGCACATGCTGGCACTCGGTGCAGTGGTCTGCTCGAACCCTTGCTCTGCCACCTACAACCAGCAGAGATCAGAGACCGACTGCTTTCTGCGTCTACCAAGGTGGGCAAGGACACCTGTCAGCTCGGCTGCCAAGGCCCATGGCAAGCAAACGCTCCCGGAACAGCACGCTCGTCACAGACCCACAAGGCAGACGGCACAGCAGAGAAAACGGACCTCCTGGTCCATTCCAGAGCTACGGAGCTAGGAAAGAAGCCACGCACTCAGAGACAGAAGGAAAAAAGGTAGGCTCGGGGTTCTTTTTCTCCTTTTTCTTTTCGCTAACAGTTTGAGGGAGGTAAGCCTGGGTGCTTTATTCTTTTTCCATTTTATATTCTCTTTTTTCCTTTTAATTTTTAATCATTTTTACTTTTCTTTTTCCTCCCTTTTTTTTCCTTTTCCTGTTCTTTTCTATTACCTTTAACTAATTCAATTGATTTGTTTTTATGCCATAACAGGATACTTCGTCTCACTTTTCTCTTTTTTCAATTTTTTAATTATTTAATCTATTTATTTATTTTTTATTTATTTGGTACAGGGTCTCACTATGCAGCTCAGACTCAGTGATCTTCCTGTCTCAGCCTCCCCAGCGCCAGGATTACAGGTGTGCACCACCACACCCAGTTTTGGGGCTGGCGCCGCATGCTGTGCTGGGGATCGAACTCGGGTCTTACTCTTGCCAGGCAGGGGCTTAGACCACCGAGCTATCTCCCCAGCCCTCAACTCCTTCTTATCTTCTGTTATTTAACGTTTCAAATATTTCTTCTTTCATGTTTCTGTTTCCTACCCCCTCCATCTTAACTAGCATAATGATCAAGCTTCATTGATCTTTAGTTAACTCTATGCTGTTACTGTTGAATTCTTTTCTATCATTAATGAAGGTATAGTTGCTGCACTCAGTCTGTATTTACTGTATGTTGATATTTGACTTATTTTTTAGTCTTTAGACCACAATTACAGATCTGTTTTCTATGGTAAGAGCGGTACATAATTGGTCCTTCCAGTATGTTGATATTCAGTTTGTCTTTGAATATTATTGTTATTGTTGCTGATTTATTGGCTCCTGCCAGGGTGGTATAGTTGTTGTTAGTAATAAGTTTACTCTGCAGGCCAATCAGTAGATCTTCGTCATTAACAACACCATGTTCTAGTACCAAGAATTGGATGCTTGTCCAATTATACTGTATTCATCCCTCTCAAATTCATGGAGGTAGTTGATCTTGAAATAGCGATAAAGTCCTATAGTTTATCCATGCCCATATGTATCACAGAAAAGCACACACTGATTATTAACTCTTTTACTGCAGTGTTTTTTTCAGATTGGGTTTCCTCCCTATGTTTCTGTAGTTGATTCTTTACTTCAGATGCTATGAGTTCAGAGAATTCTTTTTTTATTTCAGAAAAGAATTCCGCTCTGAGTTCCTCTATAACTTTCTGCTGTTGCTTATTTACTACGGACACTATTAATTCATACATTTGAGCTGAGCTAGTGTCCTCTGCACTTGTTCTGGGTGGGCATTGGGTTTCCTTCATATGTTTCTGCATTTGATTCTTTACTGCAGATGTTATTAATTCAGGGATTTCTTTTTTCATTTCCAATCTGAGTTCCTCTATACCTTTCTGCAGTTGTTTATTTCTGAAGCTGTTGATTCATTGATTTCAGTTGTGTGAGTCCCAATTTGTTCTGTGTTAGTGTTCTCTGCACTTGTTATTGGTGGGCTTGGGGTCTGAGATTGCATTTTGCTCCTTCTCATTGTCATTTTGTGCAGCACTGTCTTCTGCCCTTTGTTGTAGAGCTTTGGTGCAGTTATAACCTTAGCACCTACTGAAATTCAGGTGCAGATCTACAAAGTTTGGATTTATCCAACTGTGCCTGGCTTGGGTCTGGCTGCTGTGCTCAGCTCCTTCCTGCTGCTTCCCTTGGAGGTGAACCTGTTGTGCCCCTGTGGCAAGATGTTCTGCTCCTGGACTAGCTGGGTGGTTCTGTCCCATATACTCTCTGCATGGATTACAGCTGCAGGGTTTCACCCTAGACCTGTATGCCAGGCTTGAGCTGAGTCTGGAGGGAACAAGGTGTAGTAGGGGGGTAAGGAAGCTCTCCCACACACTCACCAGGCCTGGGCTAGGGCTGGATCTGGGGGTTCCCGGAATGTGGCAGAAATTCTCACGTGGCGGGGGGGAGGGGTGCTGCAGAGTGGGGGGGGTTCACAAGCAGGTGGAAGAGGGTCTCACTCATGCTGCGCCTGGGCTTGGACTGGCAGGTCCTGCCAGCACAAGGGAGCCAGAAGCTTTCCCACACATTCACCAGGGCTTGGGCTAGGACTGGATCTGGGGGTCCCCAGAAGGCAGCAGAAATTCTCACTCGGTGGGGTGGGGGGGTGCAGAGTCCACACACTGATTAAACAGCTCTCCATACCAGTGACCAATTCTTTCTACTCATATAAAAACATAAAAACATGAAAAGACAACAAAACTTTGCGCAAAACTCCTAAATCCTCCAAAGCCATCAAACCCATAGGCCATCAAAGGAAAAGAAAGCAAAAGCTACATAGTCAATTCAGTGAAAAGATAACAGAAGAGGTATTGTTGTCATTGTTGTTGTTTTTGGGGGGTTGGCAGCGCCTGGGATTGAACTGTGGACTTTGTGCTTGCCAGGCAGGCACTTATATCACTGTGCTATCGCCTCAGCCCCCAAGAAGAGGTACTTTTTAAGCAGGTCAGTAAGGTGCTCAGCAAGCTAAAAGAAAATTTATTTACCTAAATAAATAACAGACATAATAAAATTATCAATCAGCTTAGAGAAAAACACTAGTAAAATTATAGCTGAGAGAAAATAATTACACATGATGAACAACCAGGTTAGCAAAGAATTAGAGCTCATAAAAGGATTCAAAACATAAATCCAGAAAATTAAAAATTCTGTTGAGAGTGTGGCCAGCCAAAGTGACTGTCAGGGGAAAAGAGCGTCAGAACTAGAAGATGAGGCAGGGCCATTGACCGTGAATTCAGAGATACCCTAAAAGCAACAAAATGATATGAAAAAGGGATCCAACAGATGCTAGATGAGGCAAAGAAGATTAACTGGAATTACCAAAATACCAGAAGATGGCACAAATGGTATGAAAACCTATTTACAGAAAAAAAGCAGTGCAAGCCTTCCCAAATACAGACACACCAAGGTCCACAAAGTTAATTCTCTCCATGATTCTGGTTGCAAAATGAATTGGACAAGAACTGAACCTGATCTCCCCAGAGCCATTGAATTTGATTCGGTTCCTGTCCAATTCAGTTTATGACCAAAATCATGAGGAAAAGTTCATGAACAGAAGAGCCACTGTATTGAGCAAGAATTAGAATGTGCAGTGGACAGAATCCCAAATAACCATGAAAACAACAACCTCCTCATACCACACGGCAGTCAAAATCCTAATATCCAACAAAAGGACAGAATCTTTTTTTTATTAAATAACATCTTTATTACTAATATTTCATAACAAATATTGGAACAGTAATTTTATTTGGAAAGTACTCTTTTTTCATTCCTTTTCTTCTAAGTGTTCTGGATCAGTGATTTTTAAGTGTGTATTTTACAAACAGGATACAATTGTGTTTTTTTATTTTTATTGAGAAATAAATATCAATGAGACAGTTTCAAAGCTGATTAATAGAACAGTTTCGATAATCAATACACTGTACATTGTTATCTGCATAGTGGCTATCCGTAATACAAGAAGCAGACAGGATATCCTGTCCAAACACTATTAGTACACCTATTTCTACTCATTGAATTAAGTGAAAGTAGCTGTATATCTATCCTATATATT
>NW_004524619.1:9908509-9911212 GCF_000260255.1 Octodon degus
AGCATGTGGTACCAGGGCTCAAACGTCAGTCCTTGTACTCACCTAAGCAGGCACTTAGTCCTCTGCGCTATCTCACTGGCCCTCAGTGCGTCACTTCTAAAGGTAAACCCATTAGAATGACAGCAAGCTTTTCAACACAAACCTTAAAGGCCAGGAGAAATTGGAGTGAAGTGTTTCAGGGCCTAAAAGAAAATTTTCCATTCAAAATGATATATCCTGCAAAACTGTCTTTCCAAATTGATGGAGAAATAAGGTGTTTCCATGACAAGGAGCACCACAAAAAAAATTCATGAGCACCAAACCAGCACTCCAAAAACCTCTGAAGAATATCCTAGAAAAAGATATTGAGGGCCAGGTGCAGGGGCCAGGGTTCAATCCCCAGGCCTGCCCTTCCGCCTCCCCCGCCCCCTCCCCACGCTGAGACAGCAATTGAAACTGGGCATGGTGGCACGCGCCTGTAATCCCAGCTTTTGGGAGTCTGTAAACAGGCAGATCACTATGAGTCTGATCTAATAGTGAGACCCTGAACACCCTGTAGACCCTTCCCTAAAAATACAAAAATAAATAAATAAAACAATACAGTACAAAGCACCAATAAATCAAAGAGCTGGGTTTTTTTAAATCTTTTATTTATTTATCTCTGTATTTGGTATAGGGATTTGCTACGCAGCTTGGACTCATAGTGATCCTCCTGTCTCAGCCTACCCAGCACTGGGATTACAGGTGTGCACCACCGCGCCCAGTTCTGGGGTCAGCTGGGCACGCAATACCAGAGATCGAACTCAGTTCATCGTTCTTGCCAGGCAGGCACTTAGACTGATGAACTATCTCCCCAACCAAAGAGGTGGATTTTTTTAAGGAATTAAAAAACAGGGCCTGCCAGATAGCTCAGCGGATTAAAGCACCTGCTTCAGCAAACACAGTGGGATCCCGGGCATGCCATGCTGGCCTGCCCCAGGGCGCGCTGAGACTGCGATTGAGATTGGGCATGGTGGTGCACGCCTGTAATCCCATTGCTCTGGGAAGCTAAAAACAGGAGAATCACTGAGTCCCATCTGTGTAGTGAGACCCTGTAGACCCTATAGATTCTGTAGACACTGTACTAAATAAAAAAAAAGAAAATAGACAAACCCTTAGCCAACTCTTACAAAAAAGAAATGACCCAGATCAATACAATTAGAAACGAAAAAGGTGAAATCATTAAAAATATTGCATCTATCTAAAAAAGTAACTATTTTGTGAATCTGTATTCCAATAAATAGAAAAGTCAGGTAAAATGGGTAGATTCCTAGCTACACACAAATTACCAAGATTGAATAAAAAAGATATAAAAATACTGAATAATCCAATAATAGTTTCTTTTTTTGTTGTTTTTTTGTTTGTTTGTTTGTTTGTTTGTTTGTTTTTTGGGGGGAAGGATCTACAGGGTGTTCAGGATCTCACTACTAGATTGGACTCGTAGTAATCCACAGCCTCCCAAGAGCTCGGATTACAGGTGTATGCCACCACGCCCAGCCTCAGTCACTGTCTCAGCATGCCCTGGGGGATCAAACCCCCAGCCCCTGCGCCTGCTTGCAGGCACTTTAAATCCACTGAGCTACTTGGCCAGCCCTAATCCAATAATAGTTAATAAAACTGAAACAGTAATTTTAAAAACTAGCAACTGAAAAGGGACCCAATGCATTCAACACCGAATTCCACAAAAATGTTAGGGAAGACCTACTGCCACTACTCCTTAAATAATGAAATTGAAAGGAAAAGAATATTCCCAAAGTCATTCCTGGAAGCTGGGATAGCTAATTTCAAAACCAGGAAAAGACGCAACCAAAAAAGAGAACTACAGGCCAATCTCTTTAATTAACATGATGCAAAGATCTGCAACAAGAAACTGGCAAATAGAATGAAAAAAAAATCAAAAAGCTCATCAATCACGACCAACTAGAATTCCTCCTAGGGATACAGCGATAGTTCAACATATGAAAATCAATACATGTCTAACATCACATAAACAGAAGCCAGGACAAAAGTTATACAATCATCTCAATAGACACAGAAAAAGCCTGTGACAAAATCCAACATCTATTCATGATTAAAAACTCTGATAAAAGCCTATTATGTCAAACCAATTGCGAGCATCGTGTTAAAGAAGCGGCTGAAAGCTTTTCCTCTAAAATCAAGAACAAGACAAGGATGTCCACTATCACCACTTCTGTTTAATACAGTACTCAAAATGTTAGTGAGAATAAGCAAGAGAATGAAATAAAAGGGGTATGTAGAAGGAAAAGTCGTATTATCACTACTTGTAAAGGATGTGATTCTGTACATAAAATACTCAAAATATTTGACCAAAAGACTCCTATAATTGATAACTGAATTCAACAGCATAGCAAGATACAAAAACAACACATAAGAACCAGTAACACTCCTCTACACAAATAATGAACCCACCAAGAAAAAGCTTAGGAAAACACTACCATTCACAAAGACATCAAGAAAAATTACTTAGGAATTAGCCCAAGCAATGAAATGGAAGTCCTCTCGGTGAACACTGCAGTACTCTAAAATAGGAAATTAAAGATGACATCAGAGAATGGAAAGATTTAGCCTATGCCTAGTGAAGCAGAACCAGTACCACCAAAACAGCCTTATTTCCAAAACTGATATACAGATTTAATGCAATCTCAATTAAAATAGCAGGCTGGT
>NW_004524619.1:9911827-9919207 GCF_000260255.1 Octodon degus
CCCATCCTGTGGAAGGGGCTGGCGCAGCATGTGGTGCCAGGGATTGAACTGCCATCCCTGCGCTTGCCTAAGCTTGCCTAAGTAGGCACTTTAGTCCACTGAGCTATCTTGCCAGCTAAGTTTTAAAACAGAAACAACTTGCTAGAAGAGAAAATAGGTAAAACTCCTAAAGACATAGATGTAGGCAAGGACTTCTGGAACAGAACCCCCACTGCACAAGAAATAACATCAAGAATCAACAAATGGAATCATATCAAATTAAAAATCTTCTCCATAGCAAAGGAACCAACCAATAGAATGAAAAGACAACTACAGAATGGGGGGAAAGTCCCAGCTATTCCTTGGACACTGGACTACTATCTAAAAATATACAAAGAACTCAACATTGTAGATGCTCAAACTAAAAGACTCAAACAAAAAATGGGCAACTTAAGTGAATAGACACTTTCTCAAAGAAGAAATATAAATGTTCCATAAATCTATGAAGAAATATGCCACATCTCTGGCCATTCAAGAGATAGCAAATTAAAACAGACCAGATTTCACTTCACTCTAGAAAGAGTGGGCATCATTCAGAAATCAAATAGTAGGGCCGGCCAAATAGCTCAGCAGATTACGGGGGTTCCATCTGCGGGCCTGGTGTGCCAGCCCCGCCCCCGGGGTGCACTGAGATGGCAGTGCACTGAGATGGCAGTGCACTGAGATGGCAATTGAGACTGGGTGTGGGGGCACACGCCTGTAATCCCAGCTCTTGGGAGGCTGTAAACAGGCGGATTACCACGGAGTCCAATCTATGCAGTGAGACCCTGAACACCCTGTAGACCCTTCCCTAAAAAGACACACAGACAGACAGACAGACAGACAGACAGACAGACAGACAGACAGAGAAAATAATAACAAATGCTGAAGAGGCCATGGAGAAAAAGGAATCTTCTACACTGTCAGTGCCTCAGTGTGTGAAATTTTCCCTTCTCTTCAACCTGCACCTAGTCACCAAGTATTACAGGTCTAACTCCTTATTCTTTCCATCTATTTTCTTTTCACATCTCCACCACACAGAGTCTAGACTCAGGTGTCATTTCCAGATGACTGGAATCAACAACCAATCAAGTCTCTCTGCCTTTATTCTTTTTTTTTTTTTTTAATGTATTTAGTGAAGGATCTACAAGGTCTCACTACACAGATCAAACTCATAGCGATCCTCCTGTTTTCAGCCTTCTAGGTGCTGGGATTACAGGCACGCACACCATGCCCAGCCTCATTTGCCATCTCAGTGAACCCCGGGAGGTAGGGCTGGCACAGCATGCTGGGGATCGAACCCTGGTCCCTGCACCTGCCTAAGCAGGCTCTTTAGTCTGCTGAGCTATCTGGCTGGCCCTCTCTGCCTTTATTCTCTGCTCTTCTCCAATTACCCAACCACAGAATTGTTTGTTGGTTTGCTTATTTATTTATTTCCCAGTATAAAACCTTCCAAGACCATTTTGTTTTAAGGGGTTGCAAATTTAGTTTTTTATTAGTACAGTACAATGCACAATACACAATGAGTACATTCCTTGTATGGAGTTGGTTCGCACCCATACTCTTAACATCTTCTATCCCTTTCCTATAGCCTCCCCCTCCCTTCCTCCTCCTCCCTCCATCTCTTGATCTCTCTCCCATTTGAGAAAGATTTATCTTGCTATGTCCTACTATCTATCTTTTATTTTGCTCTTTATTTCTATTTGGGGTTTCTCACATAAAGGAAACGAGGTGATATTTAAGCCTGTGTACCTGATTTATTTCACTTAACATTATGGTCTCGAGGCGCATTCATTCCCTACGAATGACTCCAGTTTACTCTCCTTTATGGCAGAGTACGGCTCTACTGTGTGTAAATACAATAGCTTCTCTATCGATTCATCTGTTGATGGGTAGACAGGTCATGTACAAGGCTTAGCCATTGTGCTGCAGGGCCACGTATCCCCGTGATACAGACATTGGCTCTTCCAGGAAGATACCCAGAAGAGCCAGCTCCCATGGAATTTCTAGGTTCAATTTTTTTTTGTATTTATTTATTTACTGACTTTGAAACAATACAAAATAGAGATATGGGAACTGGGGAGATAGCTCAGTAGAATAAGCACTTGCCTGGCAAGCCCAAGGACCTGAGTTCAATCCCTGGTTCCACCAGAAAAAAAAAAAGAGAGAGAGAGATGAAGAAAAGAACAGAGTTAGAAATGATACACAATTTCACTCAATAAAGTAACAGGAATTCAATGATCACTGTATCACCTGATGCTACCTTCCAATTAGGTGTTGACATTACCAGATATGAATGAGTAAGATTCCTTTTTAAAACAAAAACAAAAAACAATTAACAAAGAAGGTATAAGAAATTCAAAAGAGGAAAAAATTCAGAGTAAAAAAAATTTAAGTATTAACTGCTCCTTTCAAAAGACCAGCAGCAATCACCAATACAATTATCCAAACTATTCTACATATATCTTCAAATAGATCTTTTTCTCTCCTTACATTTGTCCTTTTCCCCATCCCAGTTCTTCCTTCCCATTGAACAATTTCTTTCCCTTTCACAATATCTGTTGGATCTTTTAGATTTTCATTACTCTTTCAGGTTCTCACACTAGCGAGATAATACGACATTTGCACATGTGGATCTGATTTATTTCACTTACCAATATGGTCTCTAGCTGCATCCATTTATCTACAAAAGTCTTGAATTTTTCTTTTTTTTATAGCTGAATAATACTCTGTTGTGTTTAACTGAGTTTATTGGCACATTTCAGGTACACACAAGGACCACACTCATCATAGAGTACCCACATATGACCCCTCCCGATTCCCTCTTTTTGAACCCTTTCCCTCCCATCCCCTCAAGCCCTCTTCCCTCCTCAACCCAAAATCCCTACCTCTACCTTTTCCCTTCTCTCCCCTTTCCTTTCTTTTCCCTTCTCTCCTTTCCCCTCCCCTCTCCACAATCTCCCTCCCACTCAAACCCTCTCCTCACTTCACAATATCCACCCCACACCTTGGTCCCTATTCACACCCTCATCTTCCCACACCAGAGAAACAATGGGGTATTTACATGTGTGTGTCAAATTTATTTCGACCAAGACTGCGCTCTCAAGTGGCATCCATTGACCCCAGGAACATCACAAGCCTGTCCTTCCCCAGCGCTGAGTAGCACTCCATGGCATAAGAAACCACATCCCCCCATCCATCCATTGGCAATGGGCACCTGGGTCGCTTCCAAGACCCCCCACCACAAACAGTAGTGCTACAAACATGGGATAGGCACATAGATGCGGTATGAGTCTTCCAACTTGCTCAGGAAGATACCAGAAGGAGAAGACTTGGGTCAAATGAAGCCTTCACTTCAGTGTTTTGAGGAATCTCTACATTGACCTCCACAGCAGCCACACCAACCCATGTAATCTCTTTAAAATAAGACATCAGAGTGCCTCTCAGACTGGTACCCTGCCAGAAGCAATTCTTTGTCTCCTGATGTAGTCTGGATATAGTTTGTCTCCCCAGAATTTTTTGTGCTAACTATTTGGTCCCCAGTGTGGTGATTTTAAGAGGTGGGGCAGGGGGTCTTCCAAAGGTAGAGCCTGGTGGAGTAATTAGGTCAGTGAGGGCGCTGCCCTTAAAGGAATTAAAGCAGTTTTGATGGACGCCGTAGCTATTTCTCATAAGAATTGTTATAAAAGAATTGTTATAAATGGACCTGACCCCTAAAATCCCTCTCCCTGGCTTCCTGTCTCACCTGACTCCCTGGCTTTCGGATGTAATCTCCTTCTTCATACACCTCCCCCCAGTGTGATGTCACTCACTATGACGTCCTCACCAGAGCCAAGAGGATGCCAGTGCCATGCCCCTGAAGCTACAGAATTGTGAGCCTAATAAATCTCTCTCTTTTAATAAAAAAATCCAACCTCAGGGGTTTTATTATAGTAACAGCACATGGTCTAATACACCTCCCTTTTTTGCAATGGATAAAAGTTATTTGACTTCATATTCCCTGGCATCCTGGTTTCTAGCTTCATCTCTGTCAAATATTGCACACAAAGAGGACACATTCTCAGCCCCTACAATGCGAGATCAGAAGGCTGGAGGTTCCTGGTGGATTGCACTCCTCGTGCTCATATGCCTTCATACGTGTTCCCTCCAAAGCCCAGCCCTTCCACCTTTCTTTCTACTATAATGCCTAGACCAAAGGCAGTTTCCCCGGATGCCTCTGGGGATAAGAACAGGGTGGGTACTGGCTGAAAAGAAGAACAAAGGAACTTTCTATAGTGACAAAAATGATTCTCTCTCTCTCCTCTCTCTCTCTCTCTCTCTCTCTCTCTCTCTCTCTCTCTCACACACATACACACTTGTTTTTGCCTTCAACTTGCTGTGTAGCCCGAGAGTTACAGGCATGTAACTACCATTCCCACCCTGATATATATCTTGATTGAAGCAGTTTTTGTATGGCTGGGTGGTGTTGGGAGGCACTGAACTAGACAACAATCTGTGCATTTTATTTAAATTTTTGAAATGTCAATTCAAAAGCATCATTTCCTATTAGAAATTTTCCCTGAGCCCCACATCAAATACAAAATGACTTAGATACCCTTCTTCAGGAGCCTCAAAACACTCTATAAATATTTCTATAACAGGCATTAGCTTATTCCATTGTACATTCACAACTAGCGTATTTGTTTACTTCACCAAACTCTTCAGAGAACAAAAATCAGGCCCTAATAGTTTGGTTTCCTTAGCATTGGTTATACATCTGTCTTATCTCCAGCACCACAAAAAAATATATATCTATTGAATAAATCAAAATGAAGTTTAATGATAGATACAAAACAGTGGACATGCTAGCAAGCAGGAGACAGGAAGATTCCTGAGTAGTAGACTCTTGAGTTGTAAAGTAGTAGAAAGGAAAGGGGAGAGAAAGAAAGAGGAGGGAAAGGAGAGATGGGAAAAAGGAAAAAAGGGGAGAAAAGCATTCTCATCAGTCACAATTGAATTCAGCTTATGAACTACTCCTGCCCTTTGACACACATACACAACAATGTTCCAGCACATTTTTTATGTGTCTTAGTAAAATAATTTGAACTAGAACCTGTGTTTGAAGTTGCAAGGCGCACCTTCCCAAGGTAATGAAATTCCCATGTTTATTCTGCTCTAATCCCACTTAGTCCTAACCAGAAGTATTGAGAAACAACTTCCACAGTGAACGTATGACCCATTACTGGTCAGCAGGAAGGATGGCAAATCAATTTTCTATAAAAGGTTTGGCTTACTTCTTATTTAGACAATTCAACTCTCTTCAAAAACACAGTGAAGAAAGCCTTTTCACCCCTATAATTGACTGCACTGAAGTAACTATTAGTCCAAAAATTTCACATCATAAATATGAGTATGGCTGAATGGGCCACAAGGTGCTAATGCGCTATAGGAATCAATGACATATTGACAAGCACTGCCAGCTTAGCAGGTGCTACTGAAGAGGGTGCAATCCAGGAGGAATTATTTACTGACTCAGAGGTACAGCTCCAGCCTACGATGACTGCCAATGTCATTCTTTCTTTTTTTTTTTTTTTTTTTTTTTTTTTTTTTTTTTGGTGGAACTGGGGATTGAACTCAGGCCCTTGTGCTTGCCAGACAAGCACTTATTCTACTGAGCTATCTCTCCCGCCCCTACCTATCTCCCCAGCCCCAAAGTCCTTCTAAGATTAATAAACCTTCCTACTCTATACTTCCCAGTCAGTACCTTTATACAATGGCAAATTTACTGAGAAAATAAACTTTATCTTCTCTCTTGAGCATCATAATAGCACAGCCTGACAATCACAAGGTCCTGAATTCAACTCCTGGTACCAAAAATAAATAAATAAATAAATAAATAAAAAATCCTTAACATAATATTCCAAAACTCTGAAACATAAACATTTTTTTTCTTTTTTTTTTGGTCATTTTGAAACAGGGTCTCACTACGCATTTCAGGCTGGCCTTGAGCTCACTTTTTGGAGCCAGAATTATAGCTGAATGATTCGATAATGTCAGACCAGTGAGATAGCGCAGTGGACTAAGCGCCTGCTTGGGCAAGCGCAGGGACCAGTTCGATCACCCGCAGCACATGCTGCACCGCACTACGCCCAGGTTCACTAAGCCAGCAACCAAGTCCAGGCATGGTGGCATGTGAATGCCTGTAATCCCAATGCTGGGGAGGCTGATAATAGGAGGATCACTATGAGTCCAAGCTGCATAGTGAGACCCTGTATCAAACACATTAGGTGATAGATAGATAGATAGATAGATAGATAGATAGATAGATTAATTAAATAATGCCACAGTCCTTGAGGAGATAAGCACATAGTTTATCCATCAGATGCTGAAATTACTTCCATAGGTATGTTGTCCAGTTAACAGGCACATTAGAAGAGATGTACTGTTTTTCAAATCAAATAAAAAGAAATTAGGTAAATTATAATTTCTACTTATTATTTTTATAATTTATCATATTTTTAACAAGAGCCTATAAATAAGCAATATAGGGTGGATTGTCAGTCGTGTAATGCAACATTTAGGAGTTCAAGAATAAAAATCATTGTTGTGGGCTGGCCAAACAGCTCAGCGGATTAAAGCACCTGCAAGCAGGCCCAGGGGCCGGGGGTTCAATCCCCAGGCCTGCCGAGCCGGCCCTGCCTCGGGGGCACACTGAGACGATGACTGAGACTAGGTGTAGTAGCACGTGCCTGTATGTAATCCCAGCACTTGGCAGGCTGTAAACAGGGGACTCCCTACGAGTCCGATCTAGTAGTGAGACCCTGAACAACCTGTAGAACCATCCCTAAAAATACAAAAAAAAAAAAAAAAAAAAAAAAATCATTGTCGTACTCTGCCTTCTGAGGAAAGCAGAACTAAAGAAAGTTCTGGAGCCGGCAAGACAGCCCAGCGGCCTAAAGCACCTGCTTAGGCAAGCTAGGCAGGCACAGGGGACTGCAGTTCAATCCCCAGCACCACATACCATGCCAGCCCTGCCCGCAGATTGGGCTGAGCTGACCATCTCCACTTTTGTCCAGCATTGTGGCTCAATGTGTTTGACTTTAAAACTAGTCAAATGACATACTATTTCAGAAAAAAAGCAAACATACTTGAACAATTAACTGATGTGAACATAAAGCCTTCTAAAAGTTAGTGGCTTTTGAAGTATCTCCCTGAAAATTAAGTTTTAAAAGTATTCAAAAAGTATCAGAAATCAAATACAGAATGTCCTCTCCTTTTTAGATGTTAAAGTACTTGTTTCATGTAGATTTTTGTAATACAAATGTATACTTAAATGTAATGTATATAAAATTAAACAACATAAAAAATAAAACTGAATTGTTT
>NW_004524619.1:9920378-9924452 GCF_000260255.1 Octodon degus
GTTCTTGAAAACAACAATCACTAGGAGACACTGAGCACAACAGGGCCCTGATGGCCAGCTCTGAGAGCCCCTGGACAGTCCTATCCACACAAACAGAAAGTTCTAGAACAGCCACATTTGGATGCCATCTCCAAGGCAGCAGACCAGATCTTGTCCCCAGTTAATCACACCGATTTACTGATAGTGTACACAAATATTGGGAGGGGAATTGCATTGTAAACTTGATATTAAAGTACAACAAATATTCAGAACAGTGTGAGTCACATTTCACTGGATGAATTTGCACAACCCAAACACAAATGTGTAACCAACAACCAGATCCAAGCATAGAAAACCTTTCTCATTTCTTTCCAAATTATTATTCCCTTCTCATCCCCTCCTTGACCAAGGTCAGCCATAGTTGTGACTTCTAAAAATCTAGTTTCTCAGCTTGATGATTTTTTTTCCCAGTTCTGGGGTTCAAGTCCAGAGACTCATGCATACTGCATAAGCAACTGCCCAGTGAGCTGTAATCCTAGCCCTCAGCTTGATTTTTAAATTAGATTCAACAAATGTTTTCCATTGAGTGGATCCAACTTTAGTGATGGTTGTTTCTTCCCTACCTTAAGATGAGACAGAGTTAAGGATTAACAATCGCACACGGTTCAAGGAGCACATGCCCTAACTCCAACCCGGAGTTCCTTCAAAATCAAACCTTGAAAGAATAATTTTAAAAATCAAAGCTTGCTTGCAATAAAGAACACAGAGAAACCAAATCTAACAAATTGGTTTGAATATGTGTATTACTTACAGCTTGTAAAATTTAACTGGATAAAGAAGCTCATCTAATAATCAATATTTTACTCATTGCAAAATATAAAGTTCAGTGGTATATGTATAGAGATGTGCAAAAACCACATTTGATCACAGAATATTTCTTTTTTGTTTGTTTTTGCTGGCTCAGCCCACCATGAGGGCAGGGCTGACATGGCATGTAGTGCCGGGAATCACACCACGGTCCCCTGCACCTGCCTAAGCTTGCCTAAGTTTAAACTCAAAGTTTAAACCGTTGAACTATCTTGCCAGCCCCAATCACAGAACATTTCTATCACACCAAAAAAGCTCTACACTCTTTAGCAATCACTCCCAATTCCTCCTTCCAACTAACTACCTACAGTGTCTAGAGCTATTCCTATTCTGGATATTTCATAAAAATGGAATCATGCGCCAAGGGTAGCAGGGTAAACCTGTGATCTTAGTATTCAGGAGACTGAGGCATGAGGATTGCCTTGAGTTTGAAGCCAGCCTGGGCTACATGATGAGTTCAAAGACAGCCTGAACTACATAGCAAGACCCAGTCCCAAAAATCCAAAACAAAACAAAGATGGAATTATAAAATATGGGCTCATTCTACCTGGCTTTCCTCACTTAGCATGTTTCCAAGATTTTCCATTTCTACCATATATGAGTTCTTCCTTTCCTTGTGTAGCATAATAACCCACTGTATAGATACATTACATTTTATTTATTCATGTATCAATTGGGTTCTTTCCTCCTTTGGGCTATTGTGAATAATGCTGCTACAAGCACTGGTGTACAAGCTCTGTGTGCAGGGACATCTTCAATTGTCTATGTATGTCTCGAAATGAAATTTCTGGGTATGATAACTAACATTTTGAAGAATGACCAGAATGTTTTCAAAAATGGCTGCAACATTTTATATTTCCACTGACCATGTACTAAGGTTCCAGTTTCCCTACACCCTTGAAAATATTCCCTACAATTTTAATAGATATGAAGTGATATTTCACTGTGATTTTGACTTAATTTCCTAATGCCTATAACGTTCTGATATTGTCTCCCAACACGTGAGTTGTCTTATCACTTTATCATGTCCCTTTTTTAATGGGGTGGGCTGTCTCAGGCCGCCTTAAGGGCGTGCCTGGTGCAGCATGTGGAGCTGGAGATTGAACTGTGAGTTTGCCCAAGCAGGCCTGTTACATATTTTAATACTTTACCTACCAAAATTCTGTAAATCCACTTTTTGTACAGAAGTACAAAAGAACTCCTCATATCATGAATCAACAAAGAAATAACAGGAGTTACACAATTGCTTCAGAAAGTAGCAAGAATGATAGGATAAGTGTTTTTGAAACAAGAGGGGAGTATTTTGAGGGTGAATGAATGACAATATGTCATTTATTATAATTATGATAGTGCTCATATTTCAAAATGTTCAGCCTGTGAGAAAGCTCAGAGGACTAAGCATCTGCTTAAGCAAGCTCTGGGAGCAGGGTTCGATCCCCAGCACCACATGCCGTGCGGGTCCTGCCCCTGGACATGCTGAGCTGGCCACCGAGACCTGGTGTGGTGATGCATGCCTATAATTCTAGCGCTGGGGAGGCTGATAACAGGATTACTATGAGTCTGAGCTACGTAGTGAGACCCTGTACCAAATACACTAAAAAACAAAGTGTTCATAATCTTTGAGGCAGACTATATATATATATATATATATATATATATATATATATATCTCGTATTTTAGGGAAGGGTCTACAGGGTGTTCAGGGGCTCACTACTAGATCAGACTTTGATCTGCCTGTTTACAGCCTCCCAAGAGCTGGGATTACAGGCGCACCCCCCCCACACCCAGTCTTAATCAGTACACCCCAGGATGGGGCCAGCACGGCAGGCTTGGAGATCGAACCCTGGCCCCTGTACCTGCTTGCAGGCACTTTAATCTGCTGAACTATTTGGCCAGCCCTGAGGCAGACAATATTATCATCTTCATATTACTGAGGTGAAAACTGAGGGGTTAAGACATTATGTAACTGGACTATCTTGATTATTTTTGAAATGAAGCATGCATTTTTAAATATTTTACCTTTCTTGACTCTCACATGCCCTTTGTCTCGCTATGGCTTAGAGAATATGGCATTGTGTTGGCCTACAAAAAGTTTCACATTAATGGTTTTTGGTAGTATAACAAAATCCATACAGCTCCATTCTCTTAATTCAATGAATAGAAAGATTTGCTCTAATAGTGTTTGTGGACAGGATGTCATGTCTGCATCTTGTACAATGAATAACCACTAAGACAACAATATGCAGCGTATTAAGTATTGAAACTGTCCTACTAATCAGTTTTGAAACTGTCTCATTGCTATTTGTTTCTCAATAAAATTATTTTTTAAAAATCCATATATAAAGATACAGATAATTATATATAATATATTGGAGCAGCCATTCCTCATGAGGATGTACAGATTCTCCAGAGGTGCTCTTTAAATATGTCAAATGTAGAATTCGAGTCCAGTGACTATATTCTAGACCATATTCTATCAAAGGTAAGATTAAAATATATTTTGTGTATTTTCTTTTTATTTTGTGTTCTTTACAATAAAAGAGTGTTGGCATGGTTGTCATTTTATGTAAATGAAGACATAATTCAAGAATAGCAGATTTGTGAAAAGTATAAATTTCTTAGCATAAAATATAGATATATCTTCAGGATACTGGAGTAGGTAACAGTTTCTTAAGTATGACACCAAAGCATAAATATTTGAAGGAAAAATTGACAAATTATACTTCCATGTTATGCCTAAGATGTTTGATATTCAAACAGATAGTGAGGTTAAGCTTAACAGCCTAAGATGTATGGTAATAATAAGCTTCTCTTCTGGATGGTTAACAACCTAAGTTTGCAGACCAAAATTAGAGAGAAAGGAGGGTCACAAAGAAAGTCAACATTTTGGCCCTAGCCTTCTAAGGTCAAGTAAGACTCAGGACATATGAGAACTTGTACTGTAACATCATGTAACTCAGTAGTGGCCCAAATTTTCTGATCAAGGAGATTGTGGGACCAAAGATGAGGGTGATCGATGATGTAGAGTGTGCCTGGGGAGAGCCACATGGTGGGAAAACATTTTCTCAGGCTTTCACAGAGAGCACATTGGCCAAGCAATGGCCGTGACTCATCCACATGGCTGACACTGACAAAGGATCTACAATCCGAGGTACAGGATCTCAGGATAAATTCTGAGGGGATTTGACTGACCTTATCAGATCCAAAAGCTACAACTCTTGTTGCAT
>NW_004524619.1:9924645-9939530 GCF_000260255.1 Octodon degus
AAATAGGATATCATGTCTGCATCTTGTACAGGCAATAACCACTAGGAAGAGAGTATGCAATGTATTAATTATTGAAACTGTCCTACCAATTTGATTTGAAACTGTCTCATTGCTATCTGTTTCTCAATAAAATTATGGAAAAAAATTTGAAACTTACATGTATCAAAAGAGAAGATGGGGACTTGCTGGTTAGCTCAGTTGTTTAAAGCTCCTGGAGGTTTCAGTCCATACTCAGCTGGCTCCAAGGAAGAGTGGCACATAGCAACCTTTCATGCAGAAGCTCCATTCTCTTAATTCAATGAATAGAAAGAGAGCAACCTTTCATGCAGAAGGCAAAGAGCAAGAGCAAAAGGGAGGAGGAGCAGCAACAATGGCAACAGAGAACAAGCCTGTCTCTCTGGGTCTCTTATGTGACATTCAGGCTATCCGCCCCAGGCTGGGTGTAGCACCCACACCCATAATCCCAGCAGTACTCAGACCCATAATATCAATGGCACTCACTCCCATAATCCCAGCCTTGGATCATGAATCAATCACAGACTGTAGCACTGCGCCTCAAAGACTGCATAAGGCTTTGGGGGAACAAATACACACAAGCCATAACCAAATGTTAACTCATTCCTTTTAATGTACATTAAAACTATTTTGTAGTAATTTTTAAATGCGTGTTGCTTGAGAGTCTCTCTATTCGTTCTTTACCATAGAAGATGCAAGCTCTATGCAAATAAATGATCAGGCATTAGTTTGAGCTAAAGGCTAATAGAACCTTAATCTATAGGATTAGAAGCATTCAAGGAGCTCAAAACAAAGGCACGCACCTTTTTCCTATCTTAGGTTAAGCCCTGGCTATTTGTCCAGTAGCACTAAGCTGTGTGGGAACTAAGATGTTAATCTCTACAGGATTTTTTAATGCTTCCTATATTTAAAAGAGCTACATTTTCAATTTTTATTTGTATTGGTACATGTTCACAGTCTGTGATTACAACTGTCATGTGGAATTTGTGCATCATGCTTACATACACATAATGTCCCTCGGCACTGCTCTCACATCCCCCCATCTCTAGGTCCTATTTATTTATGTATTTATTTATTTGTTTATATGTTTTGTCTTTTTGAAACAGGGTTTCACTATGCAGTTCAGGCTGACCTTAAATTCACAGCAATTCATCTGCCTCGGCTTCCTAAATGCTGGGATTACAGGCGTGCACCATCACATCCGGCCCTCTTAGTCCCTTTTATTTTTCCAAAAGATCTAAATCCCTACTTCATATTGTCTACCTTTTATTTTTGTCCTTTATATTTTACATTTCTGCTAGAAGGGAAACCATTTGATTTTTAAGTTTGTATGTCTTATTTCACCTAACATTATGGTATCAAGGTGTATCGATTTTCCTACAAATGTCTCAAGTGTATCCTTTCTTATGGCAGAGTTTTCTACTGTGTATAAATACATTTTTAAAATCTTTTGGGGCTGGTGAGATGGCTCAGTAGTCTAAAGCACCTACTTAGAACAAGCTTAGCAAAGCACAGGGACGGCGGTTCAATCCCCCAGCACCACTTGCCAGCCAGCCCTGCCCCCTGGTGGGCTGAGCTGGCCACACACACACACACACACACACACACACACACATATAAATAAATCTTTTATTTATTTGGTACAGGGTCTCACTACTCAGCTTGGTCTCATAGTGATCCTCCTGTCTCAGCACCCCCAGCACTGGGATTTTAGGCATCTGCCATCACACCCTGCCTAGGTGGCTGGGTTCTGGGGGGCACGGCATGCGGTCCCGGAGATCGAAGCTGAGTCGTTCCACTTGCCAGGAAGGCACTTAGACTGCCAAGCGATCTCCCCAGCGCTGTTTCATCCACTCATCTGTTGATAAACATAAAGACTGCTTCCAAGAGTTAGCTAATCGGAATTGTGCAGCTATAAACGCGGGTGTGCACACGTCACTGTAGTATGAGGTCTAACTCTCTCAGGAAGGCAGGCAGAAGGGGAGGAGTTGAGTTGAGCAAAATTTTTACTTCTAGTTTTTCGAGGAATCTCCATACTGATTTCCATAATGGCTATAGTACTTGACAATCACACTGACAATGTAGAAATGTTCCTCTCTCCTTACAGCCCTGCCAGCATTTGTTATTATTTGTGCTTTCTTGATGACCATTCTTTCTGGAGTACAGTGAAATCTGTTTTGTTTTAATTTGCATTTCTCAAATACCAGAGATGTTAAAGTTTTCTTCACAGATTCACTGAACATTCGTACTTCTTATCTGAAAAGCGTCCATTCATTTCAGTTGCCTTTTTTTTTTTTTTTTTTCCTTAAGCCTTTTCGAGACAGGCTCTTGCTATGTAGCTCAGGCTGGCCTTGAACTCACTTTGTAGGCCAGGCTGGTCTCGAATTTATAGCAGTTCTCCTGCCTCAGCCTCTCAAGTGCTGGGATTACAGGCATGCGCCACCACACCCAGCTAAGAGTCTGACCAATTTTATCTTTCAGCAGACTGTTTCTGTTTTAACACTTAGATCTTGCATCCATTGGGATTTTAGCTTACTATACAGTGAGAGATATGAGTCTAGGGCCAATCTTCTGAGTGCACACAGCCAGCTTCCTGGCATCATTTGTTAAAGACACTATCTTTCCTGCAGTGTGTGCTTCCAGCCCCTTGATCAAAACCCAGACAACTCAATATACCTGGGGTTGTTTCTGCCTCCCTTACTCTGCTCCACTGATTCTTATGTCTGGAGTTTTCTTTTTTCAATACAATGCTGTTTTTATTATTGTAGTTTTGTAGCTGAAATTGAAGTCCAAAACTATGCTCCTTCCTGCCTTGCTTTTATTTCTCCAGATATCCTTTGCGTTCCTGAGTCTCTTCTGGTTCCTTATGCGTTTTAGGATTGTTTTATGTCGTTTTGTGAAGAATACTATTAGTATTTTGAATGGGGCTACACTAAATCTGTATAACAGCTTCGGAAGGCTGGCCATTTTGACAATATTGGTTCTGCCTATTCAGGAACATGGATATCTTTCCATCTTCTGTTGTTCATTTCATCGCCTTTTTCACAGTACAGTAATCTTCACTGTAGAGGTCTTTCACTCCCTTGGCCAGGTTCATTCCTAAGTATTTAATTTTTTTGATGCTATTGTGAATGGCACTGCTTTCTATTCTTTCGCATTGAGTTCATTTTGGTGTATAATAACACTATTGATTTTCTGCATGTTGATTATGTATCCTGCCACTCGCTGAATTCGGTTATTGATTACAGGGGCTTTTGGTGGTATTTTGGGGGTCTGCTGTATAATCATGTCATCTGCAAATAATGAAAATTTGGCCTCTCCATTTCCTATACATATCCCTTTTATTTCTTTCGCTTGCCTGACTGCTATGGCTGTTTTGGATACTGTATTGCACAGGAAGGGTGATACGGATGCTCTTGTTCCTGAATTTAAAGGGGAAGCTTAGGGGCCAGGGAGATGGCTCAGTGGAATATGCACTTCCCTGGCAAGCGCAAGGGCCTGAGTTCAATCCCCGGTTCCGCAAAAAATAAATAAATAAAATAAAGGGGAAGTTTTCAGGTTTTTCCCCACTTAATATGACATTATCAGTAAGTTTGTCATAAATGGATTTAATTAGATAAAGATAAGGTCCTACACCTATTTCTTTGTATTTTATTAGATTCTTCTGTGTCTGCTGAAATGATCGTGTGATTTTTGTCTCGTCTGGTTGATGTGATATATTACATTTATTGATTTATGCATGTTGAACCGTCCCTCGTATCCCAGGGAGAAAGCCTCCTTGGTCAACACTTCTCCAGGATACTTAATCCAACTATTCGCTTATTTACTGTGAAGGCAGCACAATGTATCCCAATAAATATTAATTAAGAAATGCAGGTTCTGGCTCTGACTCTACCAGTTACCATGAAACCTGGGGCATCTGCCACACTTCTCTGCTCTTTTTGTACTATTTGAGGGAGTGAAGCAGGAAGGAAAAGGGGAGGAGGAAAACAGAAAGAAACCAGTAGTGGAAGGAGGGAGGGAGAAAGGGAGTGAGAGAGAAGAGGGAAGGGGAGGGGAGGGGAGGTGAGGGGAAGAGAGGGGAGGGAGATGGAGAAAATGAAGGAGATACATGGGGGCAGGGTGGATGTCCTCCTGATTCTGAAAACCATATTGATTGGGACTATAATTTGAAATCCCTTTTCAATTCTGTTGCAAACAGCATTATTCTGATCAGTTTTCAAGGTATCTGTGCCTGCCAATCTCTATGATAACACTCCTACAATTGACTTTTGGAAATGATCCTTACCCCACCCCCAGACCTTCCTTTCCTTGTTTGGTATCTCAACTGCAAAGACAAATATTCACACATCTGAAAGGAGGGCCGGGGAGATGGCTCAGTGGAATGAGCACTTCCCTGGCAAGCGCAAGGGCCTGAGTCCAATCCCCAGTGCTGCCAAAAAAAAGGAAAGAAGGCTCCCTGCCAGACTCATAGATGGGATAAACCTTGACTCCTCAAGGACACGGTGGGAGACCAAAGGGAAAGAGTCGAAGACTAAATGTCTCTCGGGTACCACTGTGAGGGCATACTTGGCAGAACTGTATCCCTGCTGACCAACCTAAGATTTGGGAGAAAACAGAAAGCCGTATCACTTCACAGCTGGTACAACTGGCCAGCTAGCATCAAGTAGAAGGCAACCAAAACAATGCTTAATTAATTTATTTATTTTCTCACCGGTCACCTCTGCAGAGGGAAAGAACTACGTAAATTAATCATTTGGTGAATATAAACTGACAGTCTCTGATGCGTCACTGTTATAGGCACTGGGGAAATAAAATAGAATAAAATAAGGCTCCTATACTCATGTAGCTTACACGCTCATGGGAAAGCCTGTAGGACACTAAGAACTTGGACTTTGACTCCAAGCAATATGTAGATCCAGGGCTGGCCACATAGCTCAACAGACTAAAGCACCTGCTTAGGCAGACACAGGGACCGGGGTTCAATCCCCAGCACCACAAGGCCGGCTGGCCCCCACCCCCAGGTCATGCTGAGACCAAGACTGAGGCTGGGTATGGTGGCACACGCCCATAATCCCAGTGCTTGGGAGGCTGAAAACAGGAGGAACAATCTACAAGTCTGATCTGTGCAGTGAGACCCTACAGACCCTGTACTAATGTGTGTGTGTATGGAGATCCACGGAATATAGCTTCACGCACATAGCTTACACACTTGTAAATAGGGTGAATAGAGCTTATATGTAGCCATTTTTGTGCTTTTTGAAGACATAAGAGACATGATCTGATTTGTGCTTTAAAATGATATCTCAAGCTGCTGAGAATATTTTGTGTAGGTGGTAGCAGGGACATCAATCCAGGCTTTATTACAATTATCCTAACAAAACACGATGGGGGTTTCAACATCATGGGCAGCAGCAGAGAAGGCAGTGAGAAGGAGCAGGACTCTTGAAGGAAAGGCCAAGCGGATGCACTGATGGATGCAGTGTGGGGAGGGTCTAAGGAAGACAGAAAAGGAGAGCGTGTGGCTGCCTTGGGTTTTGGGCTGCTTAACGAAAGAAAAGTTGGAGGGTGTGGGAGAGCTTCCGGCTACCCTGCGCTGGCGGGATCTACTGGTCCCAGCCCAGGCGCAGAGTGGGTGAGACCCTCTTCCACCCCCTTGGGGCCCCCCCAACACTCCGCAGCACCCCCACACCCCACCCACCTCATGATAATTTCTGCCGCGTTCTAGGGACCCCCCAGATCCAGCCCTAGCCCAGGCCCAGTAAGTGTGTGGGAGAGCTTCCTCTCCCTGCTACTCCACCTTGTCCCCTCCAGACTCGAAACCCTGCAGCTGCAATCCCTGCAGAGAGAGTAGGGAACAGAACCACCCAGCTAGTCCAGGAGCAGAACATCTTGCCACAGGGGCACAAAAGGTTCACCCCCAAGGGCAGCAGCAGGAAGGAGCTGAGCACAGCAGCCAGACCCAAGTCAGGCACAGCTGGATAAATCCAAACTTTGTAGATCTGCACCTGAACTTCAGTAGGTGCTAAGATTATAACTGCACCAAAGCTCTACAACAAAGGGCAGAAGACAGTGCTACACAAAATGATGAGAAGGAACATAATGCAATCTCAGAACCCAAGCCCACCTGTAACAAGTGCAGAGGACACTAACACAGAACAAAGTGGGAATCATACAGCTGAAATCAATGAATCAACGGTTTCTGAAATACAGAAGTTATAGGAGGAGTAAGTTGGAGGGCAGAAAGAAAGGGTGACTCAAGAGCTCAATCTCAGGCATGCTGATTTTGCAATGCATATTAGACATCCACAGAAAGAATGGGAGCGAGCTCTGGAATTCAGAGACAAGGCTTTGCTGTGCTATCAGTTTAAAACTTGGTGGCAAGTGTATGGGATTCAAGCCCATGGTATTGTGGAAGGGCCCCTGGAAGTGAGTGTGAAAAGAGATTTCTCAGCCTAGGAGTTCACTGACATAAGAAGACAAAGGGGAAAGGGAGATGCACTGAAGAAGATTGAGAAGCCTAGCCAGTGAGGTAGGAGGGGCCTAGGAGAGGGTGCTCCAGGAGTTGGAGAAAGGCAGAGGAACGAGACGTCGAGGGGTCAGGGAGATAGCTCAGTGACTTCAGTGCCTGCCGGCCAGCGCAAGATCCTGAGTTCGATCCCCAGTACCAAAAAAAAAAAAAAAAAAAGAGGACTGATCAGTCACATCAAGTGTACCTCACTGGTCCAAGTGAGGATTTAGGATTCATATTCATATTGTATTACTCCACTTAGATAATAGGTGAGCCCATAGAGACGGGAAACAAGCAAGTGGTTATCAGGAGCTAGGGGACAGGAAGACCCGGGCAGTAGCTGTTTATGACCATAGGGTCTCTTTGGAGAAAATACTTATAAATATTATAAAAGTATTTCAGTAGCATAAAGGAGTGGTGAGTGTGCAATTCAATGGACAAATTAAAAAGCCACTAAAGTGTACATTTTTAAGTGAATATTATTGGTGTGAATATTATGGTATAGGATAAACCTCAGTGCCATACCATCTCAATTTTTAGACTGAAAGAGGTAAGGACTCAGGCTGAACTACTGGAATTAGCAATGCAGAGACCAGTGACAGGTTTGACAAGGTGGTGGATCCCTGGAGTGAGTGCAGGTGAGAAGAAGAAGGCTAAAATCCGAGCATCGATACGGACGACAACTGGAGCGAGCCAAAACACACCTGACATGCTGGAACACATAAATTCATAATGATACTTAGAAAGAGAGCACTAAAAGAGAAACTAAAATTAATTGGGAGATGCTAGGCAGGCAATTTGTCACCTTTACACCAGTAAGCAAAGGAAAAACCATCTCCTGCCCTTCCTGTACAAACAGCACTAAGTTCTCTAAGAGTAGATGGAGATAAATTTCTGCCTTAGGTTTTATTCCTGCTAGTCACTGAAAAGCAAATTATAAAATCAGAACATTGTCATTTTTAGAGGATCTGAAGAACTGATGCACCTAGAAATTGATCGCCAACACATACTAGTATGTATCTCAGAAGATATCTGAGCCCACAAATGGAAAGACATTTTACCACCTAAGAAGTAATTTTGGCTTCACACCTCCCAAAATCATACTGATCAAACCCCTAGATTTTGCAACCAATTTTTAGGAAATTCAGAGAACAGAGAAACCTGTACTCTCCACAGGGTTGCAAACAACAAAATCTGGACTAAAAAATTCTAAAGGGCAAATAAATAACAATGGTTCTTTCAACAAATGAAAGACGGGGCAGGAGAGATAGCTCAGCAGGATAAGCACTTGCCTGGTAAGCACAAGGTCCTGAGTTCAATCCCCGGTACCACCAAAAAAAAACCAAAAAAAAAAAAAAAAAAAAAACAAATAAATGACATAATGGAGGGGAGAGGAGAGGAAACAAATGTAATAAACAGACTACAGTTGAATCCTGTTTTAAATAGACTGCAAAATGTAACAGTATATGTGAGACAATTAGAAATTTCAACACTGACTGGATGTTTAATCATATAAAAATATTTTCTAAGATACTGGTTACAGTTTTTTAAGTACTTATCTTTTAACAGTATAACCTGAGATATTTACAAATGAAATGTCTTTCAACATATAGACAAAGAGAAGTGAATGAGAATATAGATAAAGCAAAACTGGCCTCAGTGGATAATTGTTAAACTCAGACAAGAGTATATGAAAGTTCATTATGCTATTGTCCCTGCTATTTGTTGTTATCGTTTAGGTTTTTTGAGACAGGGTCTCACTTTGTGGTGCAAACTGGCTTTGAACTCACTATGTAGCCAGGTTGGCTTTGAACTCACAGCAATCCTCCTGCCTCAGCCTCCCAGGGGCTGGAATACAGGCATGCACTACCATGCCCAGCTAATGCCTCTACTTTTATATCAGTTTAAAACTCAGTATTAAGGGCTGGGGAGATAGCTTGTCGGCATAAATGCCTACCTGACAAGCTCAGCGTCCTGAGTTTGAACCCCAGCACCAC
Source organism: Octodon degus (assembly GCF_000260255.1). Classification (NCBI taxonomy): domain Eukaryota; kingdom Metazoa; phylum Chordata; class Mammalia; order Rodentia; family Octodontidae; genus Octodon; species Octodon degus. Next base: position 9,933,169 of record NW_004524619.1, read on the forward strand.
ATGCTGTGGCAACCTGGGTGCACCATGCTGGCTCTGGAACCAGGCATGGTGGCACACGCCTGTAATTCCAGTACTGGGAGGTCGAGATAGGAGGATCACTATGAGTCTCAGACAAGCCTGGGGGCTACAAAAAGTGAGCACAGGGCCAGCCGAACTGCATAGCGAGACCCTATATTTAAAAAAAAAAAAAAAAAATTCACTATTAAAAAACACATTGAAAGAGAGAATAGAAGGAAAGGCCATGGAGAGAGAAAGAACAGACCGTTCTAGATGAAAGGAAGCCAAGGAACAGTTCAACAGTTAGAAATGTAGGATCCACAGGTATTCCAAAAGTGGTAGAAATTAGAGAGGGTTTGCACCTAAGAGAATGACCGGGTACACTGGAAGAGAGAGGAGAGGGGAGGGCAGAGGAGGGCAGGGGAGGGGAGGGGAGCACCTCTGGGAGAGGCGCAACTGCCGGTCGGATCCCTGGTCAGGTACCACGCAGTTCCCTGCAAGCACACGCAGCAGCGCCAGCTCCCAGCGCCATCACGCAGGGGGCGCAGGCTGCAAAGAGGAAAACCAGCCCTGAGTCTACCACGGCACACGCACCTGGGCTGCTTCTCCCCCTCTGGAGAGCGCTCCCGGAAACGCGTCCTTCCTGGAGCCCGCCTCCAGCCGTCCGGATCGCTGATCATTCAGGATGACTCCCAGCTGGCGAGACGGTGCGGCTCTGTGGTCAGCACGCGCTCTGGGAGGCTGGAGCCAGAGGGTCACAAACTTGAGCCCAGCCCAGCACCTTAGTGACTTGCTGAGGTTCTTTCAAAATGAGACATAGAAGAGGGCTGAGGCTATAGCTCAGTGTGAAAGTGGCCCTGGGTTCAATTCCCAGTACTGCCACCACTAGGGATAATGATAACAATAGTAATAATAACAACAACAACAACTATGCTATGGTACCTACACAGTACCCTTTCCCCAATTTCTTTTTTCTTTTCTTTTTTCTTTTTCTTTTTTCTTTTTTTCTTTTTTTTTTTCTGTACTGGGGATCAGACTTGGGACCTTGTCCTTTCCAGGCAGGCGCTTATGCCACTGAGCTATCTCCCCTGCGCCTCATTATTATTTTAAAATCATTTTTTAATTTGTAAAGAAAAAAATAAGAGAAAATAAAAACATCCCCTAACACCACTGCCCAGATATCCTGTTACCCTTCTTAAAAGTCAAAAAATGAGTAGATAATTCCCTCCCCACTCTGTTCTCGAGAGATAGTTATTTTTCTAGATAAAATGCATGTATCACATACTTATCTTTGAAAAAAATGCGCAAACCCCAGCATGCTGCAGCTACGACTCTCCGCCTCTCCCTTTATAGTTAGTAATACTATATCTTGGCAATATTTAGCAACACATTTATCGTAAAGGCCACAGCGCACTTCTAAAAAGTACTTTGCTATTTCCTGTATAGTAGTCGCATCAAAACAGACTGAGCGGAACAGTCTCGCTGCTACGCAGATGCAAAAACTGACCCAGAACGAGCCTACCTGACCGGTCCACCGCCGGGGGAGGCGGCAGTGGTGGCGGCAGCGGCAGCGGCAGCGGCGGCGGCCGGTTTCTCCTTTCTCCCTGTACCACTGCGCCTCCCAGCGGTGCTTGGTGATATTTCCATCCGCCGCGCCACAGCTGCTGTCCAACAGCTCCTCCGCCTCCACTCAAAACTCCATCGGTTCTCAGGACATTTTTCATTTGAATTATTTAGAGCACCCCGTTCTCTAGGATAAGATAAGCTGCCTCCTTTTGTTGAACTTTCATTCTGCGTAATAATTTTGTAACCATTGCACTGGGATTTAAAATACTACATAAAGTAAATTGTGTATCTTACAAGAGCTCACATTCTAAGCCTTTCAGCACAGAAAGAAGTGGGTCGGTCACCAGGGAATCTAGTCTTTGGTCAGTTTTGGAAGATGTAGTGTCATGTAGGGAACATTTTCAAGTGTTTGTGGTTCTTAACCTTTCCAACAGACAGAAAACTTTGGACAATCTAATGCAAGCTACCAGTTGTCCCCTAAAGCAATAAAAAGCATGACCCATGGACACACACATAGATACACACACAAACACACACACACACACACACACACACACACACACACTTTCGCCTTCAATACTAGGGCATTCCCAGAATTTCTAAAGCTCTCCATAAACCCCAGGTTAACAGCACCAACACTGAACTACGATTTCACCTTCCAATTCCTCTACACTTGCTTATAGTTACGTTTTTAGCAACACTCTCATGCCACATTTTTAATTCATTCTCATCTCTAACATATATGACAACTCTTCTCAGCTTGACTGGTTATTTAGACATACCTCATTGTAAGTTCAATTCGCACAGACAATCCGAATATCCTAAAAGATTTTGTTACAGATTTTTAACGTATGATTAAACTTTCCCCTAAAAATGTTATCCAACACGTTATGATTTGACCCCCACTTCGTAGTGGTAACTTAATGCTCCATTTCTGCTGATGGTAGAACCAAAACCAAATCCAAAGTTAATATTTGATTTTGTCTGTCAACTTGATTGGATTGAGAATCACCTAGGAAATTAGGAAAGCACTCTCCTGGTTGCCTCCATAAGAGTCTTCCCAGAGGAATGTGTGTGTGTGAGAGAGAGAGAGAGAGAGAGAGAGAGAGAGCAAAATAAGTGTGACGACCATCCCTACTGTCCAGGGTGAGATCTGGACCGACAACAGCCGAAGGGGGACACCTACCAGCGCATACGGTCTCCTCCCCTCTTCTCCCCTCTCTTCCTTCCCTTTCCTACCCCGTCCTCCCAGGAAACCACGAAGAAGCTCTACCTACTGCATGCTCCATGCCACGATGACTCTGCCTCACACAAGCCCGGAAATAACGAAGTCACCATGGACTGAAACCCCTGGGACTAGGGGCTTAAATAAACTTTTCTCCCTTTATGTTATTCTCAGTTATTTTGTCACACCAACCAAAAGCTAACTAACATACCAAACGAAAAGGCTTAGCTAGGGTAGGGAGACGTCAAGAGCTACAGTATCCATCACGTCCCTGGCACCACATGCCATGCTGGCCCCACCCCTTGTTGCACTGCGCCAGCCACCAAGTCCAGGTATGGTGGCACATGCTTGTAATCTCAGCCCTGGGGAGGCTGAAAACAGGAGGATCACTACAAGTTCAAGCTGCATAGTGAGTCCCCGTACCTAATACATAAATTTTAAAAAAAGAAAAAGAAATATGACAACAACTCCAGGACAAAGTTTACCTTAAGGCTTTGGGATTGGCAAAATTCATACCCTAAGAAAATCCTCTCCTTTACTATTTTCCAAGTCCTCTGTTGTAATTAGGATACATTTTTCTGAGGTATCCTACAATATCACATTCTTATAAAGGCTCAGATCCTGCTCAAACTGGAGCCTACATATAGAAGCACTGTTCAGTAACTAATATTATATCCATTTTTTTCTTCACAGTTAAAACTACCTTTAATTATCCTTTTGGCCAGGTGAATACCTGACCCCCCAGACCAAAGGACACTTTAAACAAGGGTTAATCTGCTGCCTGAAACATTAAAAGTCTATTTTCAAACATTCAAAAGGGTGAGCTTTTTTTTTTTTCACTGTTTAATGACAAGGTGAGAAAAAGAAGGAAAGAGGAGAATGATAAGAATGTTCCTTTCAGCTGGGCATGGTGGCACATGCCTGTGTCCCAGCACTCTGGGAGATCAAGGCAGGAAGACTGCAAGCACAAGCCCAGCCTGGGCAACTCAGCAAGGCCCTATCTCAAAAAATAAAAAGGGCTGTGGATGTATCCCAGCCCAAAGGCCCAGAATTCAATCCCCAGTACTGAAAAAACAAAGTCATTTTCTTATTTCTAAGCCCTAATTGCACCTCTCAAAAACCAATCTTTCTAAAAAAAAAGGTTTGTAATATGTTAATTATGGAAATTGTTTTACCAATTTGATTTGAAACTATCTCATTGCTATTTGTTTATCAATAAAATTATGGGGAATAAATTAAAAAAAAAAAACAATCTTTCTGCAGTGTGAATCCCCCTCCAGTGAGTCTGAGTTTTGGGGCAAGAGCTAGAGAACAGAAGCTCTGTACAGCAGGAAACGGCAGCCCTGCTGCGCCAGAGATGGGCTGCACAGTGGCCCCAGATCCTCAGAGGTACAGAAGTCCCTCCCTGCTGCTGTTAGCAGCAGCTGCTGAAACAGGCGGTTTCACAAGGGCATGGAGGGTGTTTTGCCTTGAATCTGTTTCTCTAGAAATGTTTTGTCATTCGCTATCATTCTTGTTAGAGTGATTAGTTGGATAGAAACTCTGAAGCATAAGGTCACACACCCAGAGTTGCATACTTAATTCACTCTTAATTCACTCTGCATTTAACTTTTTAGAGGGGTGCCACCTTGCTTACAAGGGCTTGTACAACCCGATCTCCATGTTTGTTTGGAATTTTAGGCTTAAGGCAAGCCCCCAAACCCAGATTCAGACTCTCCCCCTCTTAATGGCTGCTTTCTCAATAAACTTTTTCTTTTAGCTTTTTGTTTTTTGTTTGTTTGTTTGTTTGTTTGTGTGCAGGGCTCACCATGCTTCTCAGACTCGTAGTGATCCTCCTGATTTCTGACTCCCTAGTGCTGGGATTACGGGCATGCGCTACCACGCCCGACTCCACCACTGGCTCAGCACACCCAGGGGTGGGGCTGGCACGGCATGCAGTGCCAGGGATCAAAACCTGGCCCTTGCGCTTACCTAAGCAAGCGCTTAGTTCACTGAGCTATCCCGCTGGCCCTTCTCAATACACTTTTAATGAAGTAAAACATGAAAACCTATTTCCGCAACACTGCTACACCATCGATAAAACATTAGCAAGCCTGTCTGCCCCCATCTGACTGCATGGCTACAGGATTTTAGAAGGCCAGCCAGGAAAGTGTACATAAGAGAAATTGCAATCACTCTGTGCTGGACCGGCTCACCGGGAAGTTCTGATTACTTGGCAATATGCGCTTGTCCTTGGCTAACAAATGTCCTCACTTGCTAACATACAGGCCTGGGCTCAGCATTTTCAGTCCTAGGTCCCACTGTCCTTTCATTCTCTTGACACAGCTAGCCTGTGTTCAAAGGCTATGGAGGGCTGTGGATGCCAGCATGCTGGGAAAGGTGAATAGTGGCTCCATCATTCATTTCCCATACAGGGGTGAGGGTCCTGGGCACCCACCAGCTAAAGGCCAGGCTTGAGTTTTCAAAAAGGCTGACCCAATTCCCGAGATGAGCCTTCCAGCAGTCACCACATTCTTCCCGGGCTGCAAGAAGCTGTGCTGCCTGTCCCTTACTCAAGCAATCCGTCATCTATGGCCTATGGAGAGGGAAGAGAACCTGACTGCTGACTGAGCCCTGACTCTGTGAAAGGCACCCTGTTAGCTTAATTTCCCCGCATCTTCCTAGTGCGCTCAAATTGCTCAGTACCTCTGAATACAGGAGGCATAGATCACAAGCTCTGTCTCTGCAGGTGGGAAGAGATCGAAAAGGACTGAGCGACTTCTAGGTTTCCAGCCATCAGGTTTTGCAGCCAATATTGTTTGCCTTTCTGATTTAGAAGGCTCAGATATTGGGTGTCTTAAAGCTACCAATGAGATACTGTTTTAGCACATCACAGTGAATGGAAGACAAGGAAAAACATTATTTCCAAGAATGCACCAAGAAACATTATTCAAGAATGTAATCCCAGGGGCCAACCAAATAGCTCAGGGCCAACCAAACAGCTCAGCGGATTAAAGCACCTGCTTAGACGGAAGCAGAGGCCAGGGGTTTGATCCCTGGGCCTGGGTTCGATCCTGGGGTCTGCCATGCCGGCCCTGACCCAAGGGTGTGCTGAGACAGAGATTGAGATTGGGCATGGTGGTGCATGCCTATAATCCCAGCGCTTGGGAGGCTGTAAACATGAGGATCACTATGAGTCTGACCTACATACTGAGACTCTGTAGACCCTATACTAAATACATTAAATACATAAAATAAATAAAAGAAATGTAATCCAGGGGCTGGGGAGATAACCTTGAATGTCTAAGTGCCTGCCTGGCAAGAGCACCAAGGACCAAGTTTGATTCCCCAGTAGCACATGCTGTGCTGGCCCTAGAACCCCAGGCTGGGCATGGTGGCACACGTCTGTAATTCCAGGACTGGGGAAGTGGAGACAGGAAGATCACTACAAGTCTGAGCTGCATAGTGAGACCCTGTATCAAATTTTTAAAAAAAAGAATGTAATCCCAGCACTGGAGAGGCTGAGGCAGGAGAATCACCATGAATTCAAGCCCAGCCTAGACCACATAGCATTTTGTTTGGCTTGGTGTTTTGT
>NW_004524619.1:9940810-9946538 GCF_000260255.1 Octodon degus
CACAAAACCAGCTCTTACACGTGGGCGAAATATTTACCACGAATGGACACTCTTAGCAGGGTACCGCAGGTAAAGCGCCTATTACCTGGGAATGCATGGCCCACGCGCTTGCCACCCCTGCTTTTGTTTAGGGGTTTTGCTGAGTGTTTCCTTAGACACCATAGGGCTGAGATCTCAGGTGAGTCCGTGGAACGGGAAGCAGACAGGTCCTGGGAAGGGGCACCTGGGGTGTTGGGAAGCTAAAGCTGGAAACGGACCACGTGTGCAAGGGCAGGTCAGGCCCTCACTGCCTAAAGCAGCCAAGCTACCTCAGTCTTGAGAAAAACATCCTGCAGGGACATCCTGGGCTACTAGCTCTAGGAAACTTTGTGTCTTGCAACTTTGTAAAGGTATAAATAAACCCCTACTATTGTTTTTTTTGGGGGGGTCCTCTGCCAATCAGATACTCCACCACCTGCCCTCAGCTATTATCTTTATTTTCTAAATCCCCAAGCTGTTTTCTCCCAGGGACCGCGGAGAGACCAACACATCCCTACAGTGGTGATAAGGCTGGCTGTACCACTATGGAGAGAGGCTGTCATTTCCTGTGTCAGAGAATCTGTTTTTCCCTCCATAAAACAAGGTTAAATATCTGTCCTACCCTGGATTGGTTACTACGGATCACACATAAGGATACTCTATGTAAGGGGTTGGTATTCCCAGTGGCAGGAATATTTTACATGTCAAAGTACAAAAGTATAGTGTCTTGGTCACCACGGAAGAGGCTGGACATAGTTTATCGATGTTCTTATCCTGGATCTGTAGGATCAAAGCTGTTTTATCCATACAAAACTTAGCTGCCTAACTTAATAGGATCAACTTTGGGGCGGAATAGGACCAACTTTATCCTCTTTGTTTTTCTCTACTTTGCAGAGAATCACGATGGTTTCTAATAAACCTACCACAGCAGTGGTGGGGACGGAATTGAACTACCTCCATATGTGCGGAAGAAAATGCTACTGAGTACTCAAAAGTCTGTTACTTATTGCTGTAGTTTCAGTACGTTTCCCAAAAACGTCATGTGTTGAGACTTTAATCCTCAGTGTGGCCACGTTGGAGGTGAGGCCTAGGGGGCCACAGGGTGGGGCCCTTGTGAATACATGAGTGTCTTTCTTTTATGAATGGGTTAGCAATCTCAGGAGTTTGGATCCTCTTGTCTCTTTCCTGTGCACCCCTTTTCCTTTCATTTTTCTGTCATGAGCTGAAGCAACACAAGGAGCCAAGCAGCCACCCTACCAAGTCTCCAGAACTAGGAGGCAAAATAATCTATTTTCTTTACACATTACCCAGGCTTCCGTGTTACATTTAGCAAAAGAAAACATCCTAAGGTACTTATGGTTCGGGTTTAAAGTTAGTAAGCATTTTAGCACACCAATGCATACATCTAGTCGTGATTATTTTAAATAAAGTTAACCACGATGACAGGGATGTAGCTCAGTGGTAGAGCACTTGCCTGATAGTATTCATGAGGCCCAGGGTCAGTCCCTGGCATTAGGAAAAAAAAAAAAAAAAAGCAACTAGGTAGAAGATGAAAAGAAAGCCAGCTCTGTGTTTTTCCCTCAGCTTGCTAAACACTCTTCTCCTTGTGTGTGTCGCAGGAGACAGGTATCCGCAGAGCAGAAGGTGATAAAGAGACTGTGCCGTTGGCAGTTTACTTTGCATACTCAGTCCCATGAGGTGGGAAGGTCTAATGTACGTGGGCCTGCTATGGCCTGAAAGTTTGTTTTCCCAAAAATGTATATGCTGAAACTTAATCCTCGGTGCACTGAAGTCAGGAGAGGGTGCATCGGAGGTCAGAACCCTCAGGTCAGGAAGGCAGAGTCCTCATCAGAGGGACTTGCGTCCTTCTAAAAGAGGTTTGAGGAAATCTGCCAGATGAGGACACAGCAAAAAGCCCTCGGGGCCGGGGAGATGGATCAAGGGGCCGGGAAGAGGGCTCAGGGGGCCGGAGAGATGGCTATGGGGCCAGGGAGATGACTCAGTGGAATAAGCACTTCCCTGGCAAGCGCAAGGGCTCCGAGTTCAATCCCTGTTTCCATAAAAAAAAAAAAAAAAGCCCTGATCAAAACGTACTTTGCTTATAAATTACCCAGTTAAAGGTATTTTGTTACAGCAGCCCAAATAGGCTGAGACAGAAGCTGTCCTAGATTTCTATAGGTCAGTTCTTATTCATTTCATTAAGAGTGAAATAAATTTGTCATCTTTGCCTCTGAAACCTATTTTGCAATCCCAGGCTCATGTTTGGAAGGCCAAAACTTCAAAGCATGCACCATTTGTAGTGGTCAGTGATGCTTTTTTAAAAAACCTTTCTACTGACATCAGAAAAGATGCTATTCAAACTTCCAAAAAGCAGTCCATTCCTTTGGGAAGAAAAAAAGCCTCACCACTCATTCAAAGAAGGTACAGCAAAACCGAAGATTAAGACTAGCTGTCAGTTGGATTCAGCTGACAGAGTTCCAACAATTAGAAGGTACAAGGCTGCTCCTTGGTGCTATATGCCTTCTGACAGATGTCCTGGCTGTTTTCCACAGATGATGTACCTCAGGGATTCGCTGACTACAGAATTTAAGCATTTTATTCACATATATTCTATTAGTACAAACTAGAGCTGGACACTTTTCCCCCTAAGCCTCAATCCTCTGTAGATTACTTTAAATGCATGTATCTGTAGAAAGCTGAAAATGCCTGACTGGTCAAGTTTCGCCTGAGTAATCATATTTCCATTTCCTTAACTAAATGAGCAGTCAGTGTATCTCAAAAACAGATAAATGGAAAGTTTGAAACTGTTGGGTTCTCATGTGTTTCATTATTGAACAATGAAAGGTCATCAGTGGAAAAAGAGATAGAAAAGGGGTCACTGAATAAGGAAATAAAACTTTGTATTTGAAAGCATCCATTTAAATCATCAGTGCTTAGGAAATAGCATGATTTCTAGACATTTACAAATAAGAAATTCTCATTTCCTCCGAATGTCTCTTAAAACCAAATTCCATGGATTGCCAAACACCAGTGGGTTATTTCTAAAAAGTACACACACACACACACACACACACACACACACGACTTAGAAATATCTGAAAAGTTAAATAGTAACAAGTAATATTTCCCAAACTACACAGAGGTCTTTTAAGAAGTAATCTTGGGTGTTTTTGTTGCTGAAAGATTTCATACAAAATAACTATACCATATTTTTCACACAATTTTACCAAGGAAAGCATAAATTTATAACTCAATGCTCTTTTTTTCTTTGCTTTTTTTTAATGGGCTAGGCATGTGATTTACCACCGAGCTACACAACATCTCCAGCCCAGAAGTCCTTTTACTTTTTTTTTTTTTTTTTGCTCCTGTTTTTCACTGCTCTAAACAAAACCAAATAAAAGTGTGACTCTAAAAAACACACAGCAGAAGAGTCTATGTCGTTCCCATTTCAGCTTTACCTTGCTATCCCATGTGCCTCTGGGTGTTCGCTAAGAGCCTTCTGCTTCGCAAGTCTCCCTCTGTGCCGACAGACAGCTTCCAGCGCCTCAGAAAGTTGTTGCACTAACACAACCACAAGACACAACAACGCGAGCAGCTCCGGGAGACACAGGAGAGTGGGTATTTCATTACATTTCTTTACCAGATCACTGTTTCTAGGAGATAATTCATACATTTTTAATCTTTCTACTGTTCTTGAGCAGTGTAAAAAGGACCACTCCTGACCTAGTTCAACCTCTTTTGTCATAGGAATAACGATAATTTTATTGTGCAAAAGAAATTGGTTATTCCATTATCTTTTAGTTTAATATTTAAATGGCCATTTAATGCTCTTCTCTTCTCTTTTAAATAATGAATATTAAGATTTCCTTCAAGTCCCAGAACAGGTAACATTTCTTAAATTCAAGAGTACAGGCAACAGACAGAGAAGTGAATGGCTTTTCATACTGTGACAGTTAATCTCCAATTAAGTTACAGCAATCTGGTAATTTAGAGTAATTTTAACGTCTCCTCTTAACAATAATTTCTATAAGTACAACTGAATGGGAAAAGATAACATGTTCTCATGCCTGAGCCCTCAGGATGAACGGACTGAAGCTTAACATAATAACATAAACGTAGCCCAGATCATAGAGAGTTGTTTATACAAGAAAGATTCCCAGTGAATCCTATGTAAATTTTGCCTCGAGTAGACACATATTGCAGACCCAAATTAAGACAGCATGCCATCTAAAAACCAGAAATTAAACCCATTACGCATGTTACATTGCGGTTTTATGATAAAGTGAGGGGGAGCAGCGAAGACAAATAATGCATTCTTGTTTCTTTGTAAATTCAAATCATAGGCATTCAACAGCTTGTCAAAACACTCTAATTAATGAGCAAACAAATTTCAGGTCCAAAGGGGGCTAAAATTCATTTAATAAATTAAATGCATATGTAAGAATAAGTATGCTATTAATTTTTCGTGAAAAACAAATATGTTTATGCCATGAATAATGGCATATCAGACTAAAGCTACCCTAGAACTAAAACTGGGAAATCCTCAAAAAGAATACTCAGGCCGGGGAGATAGCTCAGAGGTCTAAGCACCTGCCTGGAAAGCGCAAAGACCCGGCTGCGATCCCCAGTACTGCATGCCAAGCCGGCCCTGCCCAGGCCCACGGTCACTGAAACCAAGCATGGTGGCGCATGCCTGTAAACCCAGTGCTGGGGAGGCTGAAACCGGAGAATCACTACAAGTCCGAGCTGCATCGCGAGACCCTACACCAAATACACAAATTAAAAATAAAATAAAAAGAATACTCAAACAGAAAAAGCCTATAAGGTTCCAATGTTTGACCTTCAGCAGAATTAACAAAGAAGTTGCAATTTTCAGAACTGACGAAGCAGACATATGTCTTTAATTAAATGCTTCCTATTGTGTTAATACCTGCTTGTATTTTAATGTGCCCAAGGAGAAACGAAGGACAAAATCAAAGGAACCCTGAGGGTATCTGTGGAACTGGCATGGAGAAAATGAATTTTAAATGACAATCTGCCACCCGGGTGCGCAGGTTACTTTATGACGCAATTGTAAAATCAATTGCTTAATGGCAAAGACAAAAACATTTTTGGTCTTTAGCCACTTAGTGACTCTGCAAATCTGTGCCTCTAACGGACTATAAATGCAGCACTATGACTAGAGCTCTTTAAAACATTGTGACTTATTGTCAAGGCACTGAGCAGTATGTTCTGGTAAATCAGACGCTTACTTTTTATGATGCTCCAGGATGCTGAGGTTTTATTGCTGACTTTCTAAACAATGTGGACAGTGTAATTCCTTGAGATAGGCCATTACGAGGCAACAAAGAGACCCCAGAGTATATGAGCCCTCGCATCCCAGCAGAGACGACTTGGCTGTTCACCTGATAGTCAGAGAAGGACACCCCTGCTCAACAGGTTGATGTCCTTCGTGTGGGAACGCGGGGTTGGAGTTCTTTCTTTCCTGCTCTCTGCCGTTTGCTGCGTCCTGAAGTGCGGGCAGACAAAGTGCTTCAACAAGCCAGGGCCAGCAGACGACACGCAGCACTCCGCTAACATCCACTGACCCAAATGGGACCTCAGAGTCATAGCTACCCTAAAGGAGCTCGGGGAAGGAAATGGGTAACAGGATGGTGGAGCTGCACACAATCTCTGCCACAGGCGTGTCAGCCAGTCTCCGGCCTCTGGG
>NW_004524619.1:9947693-9950286 GCF_000260255.1 Octodon degus
TAATACATTGCATATTGTTGTCTTCATAGTAGTTATTCAGAGTACAAGATGCAGATATGATATCCTGTCCAAACACTATGATTGTTTTGAGGTTCAGGGATTAACCCAGGGCCTTCACACTCAGTTACCTCCCCAACTGTTACCTTCCCAACCCATATATATTTTTTGTTTTTGTTTTTGTTTTTTTTTTAACAAAGATCTCACTAAGTTGCCCAGGCTAGGCTCACATTTTCATTCTCCTGCCTCAGCCTCCCACAGCACTACGATTGCAGGCATGCACTCCCAGGCCCAACAGCAGTATTTCTATAAAGCCAGACATGACAGTCACAACTATAGTCCCCACTCTTTGGGAGGTTGAAGTGAAAGGGTTGATTGAGCCCACAATTTCAAGACCAGCCTGGAGAACACAGCAAGACTCTATCTCAAAACAAACAAAACTTTTATAAAGTGTCATTTTATTGGCTTTTTAAAAAATGTAGTTTGTACAGGGTCTCACTATGCAGCTCAGACTTGTAGTGATCCTGCTGTTTTCAGCCTCCCCAGTGCTGAGATTATAGACCTGCGCCACCCAACCAGGTCTCTGTGGCTGACTCAGCACACTCCAGGGGCAGGACTAGTGCCACATGTGGTGCCAGAGATCGAACCTCGGTCCCTGCACTTGCCTAAGCAGGCAATTAGTCCACCAAGCTATCTCGCTGGCCCTTCAAGTGTCATTTTAAATACAAAGATCTAAGCTTTTTATGGAGAAAAGAAAGAACTGTTATCCTAAGTGTCTGACACACCTGATAATGAATTTTAGTTAAGTCCAAAATCTGTTAACTATCCATCATGTCAAATAAATTAAAATAAATACCGGTGGTGAAACAGAAGCCCAAGGGCAACAAGTTTCACTCCCACATAGCCAGTGTAATTGAACAGGGAGCCAGGCAGAGGTGTAGGAAGACACATGATCTACCTGGAAGCCAAGGCTAGAAGATGTTAATCTCCACTTGGCAAATGACTTATGAGACGACCTTGGGATATTTAGTTAGCTTTCCTTTCTATGTCTAAAAAGGCAAACAGTAAGAAAGTGATACTTCTACAATAATTCTTTATAATATGAGTAGCAACAGTGAGAGAGGTAAAAGACAATAAAGAAAAATACAAACATGGGCCAGGGAGATAGCCCAATAGAGTAAGTGCTTGCCTGGCAAGTACAGGGTCCTGGGTTCAATTTCTGGCACTGGAAAAAAAAAAAAAAAAGACCACAAACATGAGGAAGCTATAAGATTAGCTGTAAGATTGAAAGGTGCTGAATGATTACTCAAGATTATACTAAAAACAACATGTTGGCTCTAGGAAACAGAGTCTAAGAATCAAAATATATTAAGACAAGCAAAGCAGGCATCATTTAACCAATAATAAATGCTTTGTTAGAGGTGAGTTGTAATCACCATCCCTTCTTTTAGATTTGTGCAACAGATAAAAAGGGACCACAGGGCTAGGGAAATAGCTCAGCAGACTAAGTGCTGCAGGGACAGGAGTTCGGCCGCCCGTGTCACACCGGCCCCAACCTCAGGCACGCTGAGCCAGCACCTGGGTCCTATAATCCCAGCACTGGGGAGGCTGAAAGTGAGTCCAAGCTGCAGAGTGAGACCCTGTACCAAATACACAATAATAATTTTAAAAGGGAGCATCCTAATAGTACAATAAATTAGAGAAATATGTATCAGGCCACTGTGTCAAGCCCTGGGAGTTTGATAATAAACAAGGCAAGCGTGGCTGCTGCCTTTCTTGAACTAGTAAGGGCTACAAAAGAGATGCAAATCATAAATAAATAGAATAATTAAAATTGGCAGATAAATGCTATGAGGACAGTGACAAACGAGCCCCATAAAATACCTGCAGGATGTAAGAGCAAAGAGTAAGAAAAGGACAGCAAGTCCAAAGGTTCTGAGGCAAGACACAACCAGCACTCCTAAGCAAAGTTTACGGGGCCCCATCAGACTGAGCCAGGACACACTCACTTGCCCTAAGAAACTTCAACTAAACTCTGAAAAGGCCAGTGTTGCCAAAATACTTTCTACCTAAGATGTTTGATACTCAGACAGTGAGGTTAAACTTAACAGCCTAGGTTGTAGGGTAATAACAATAAGCTTCTCTTCTGGATGGTTAACAACCTAAGTTTGCAGACCAAAATTGGAGAAAAAGGAGGGCTGCAAGGACAGCTAACATTTTGGCTCTAGCCTTCCAAGGTCAGTGAAGACTCAGGACATAGGAGAACTTGTACTGTAACAACATGTAACTCAGTTGCGCTCCAAATTTTCTGATCAAGGAGATTATGGAGCCACAGAGGAATGTGATCGATGCTGTGTAGTGTGCCTGGGGAGAGTCACATGGAGAGAAAAAACATTCTCTCAGGCTTTCACAGAAAGCAAATGGGTCAAGCAATGGCTATGACTCATCCACATGGCTGACACTGACAAAGGATCTACAAACTGCGGTACGGGTCCCGGGGGTATCTGACTGACCTTATCAGATACAAAAGCTACATTTCTTGTTATGTAGGTCTTGCTTTATCTTGGTCTTAAACATCCAGCAGAAAAGTATAAAA
>NW_004524619.1:9952146-9962623 GCF_000260255.1 Octodon degus
GGGGGATTGAACCGTGGTCCCTGCGTTTTGCTAAGCTTGTTCTAAGTAGGTGCTTTAGACCACTGAGCCATCTCACCAGCCCGATCCCAACATTTCAAATGGCAATCTTTGTTTTTTATCACAAAAACCGCTAAGAGTGGAAGAGAGGTGGCGTGAATTTAATCCCCAATACCACAAAAGACAAAAAATAATAATTGACATTATTCAAAATCATAAGGTTCTGAGTACAAAATAAGCAGCATTCCCTCCTCTGATCTCAGCCATCCAGCTCCCTCCCCCCACAGCCTCTTGGGTGGCCTTGAAGGAGTTGGGTTTCAAAAGTCTTCCCTCATGAATATTTATTGAGAGTCTAGTTTATGCCAGGGCTGGGCTAGATAGCTAGATAATGGGGACCTAATAGACTAAGATGTCATCTCTCCCCAAGGCTTTAGGGTTTGAGTCACATACATAAGGAAAAATTAGGCCCCAAAATAAAAAAGGATCATTTTCAATTCCAAAATATTTATATATTGGAATTTAATATACTGTCTTTAATGCAATTTAAAAGCTGTAAAAGGCAGGGAAGCTGAGGCACATAAAAATGCATTTGAAATGATTTTCTAAATATTAAAACTCTCTAAAATTGTTCTTCACTAGCCTAATCCCAATCAAAAATAGTAAATTATGAGGAAATGTCTTGAGTTATTTTAGAAAATCCATGTAAGAAAACAGCTGAATGTGGTTTCCGATGTGCCTTTTGAATTTTGTACCAAGTGAATCTATTATCTATTTTTAACTATGTACGTATATTTTTAAATTAGGGTACAATGTTTTAAAAAATCTGTACAGAGGGGAACAGGGATCCCGCTGCCAGCACCAAAAGAAAGGCAGCCTAGGTGTGGAGGACAGGGTCGTGGGGCAGAAGGAAGGGGTTCTTGACTTCTAATATGAGAATACCCCTGACCAGCTTACAACTTCGAGTCATAATTTCTTCTAGGAAGGCCTCCCCAGCCAAGAGTTAGTAACTCTGTCCTCTGTGCTTCAAAGAAAAATGTCTCTAGCAACGTCCTTGTCTGTCTTGTCCTGCTTCTTTCAGGTTCTTCCAGAGCCAGGAAGATGTGTTAGCGTTAGAAGCCCCAAAGGAGGGCCAACAATTCAGTTAGGATTTCAGTTAAATACTTAAGTGTTGGATAACATGGATGAATTCTACTTTTCTTGGCCTGTATTTACACATACTTTATGCATGAATGTAGAGTTCTGCAAAGAGTGTAGGGTTTGTCGA
Organism: Octodon degus; assembly: GCF_000260255.1. Lineage (NCBI taxonomy): Eukaryota > Metazoa > Chordata > Mammalia > Rodentia > Octodontidae > Octodon > Octodon degus. The sequence goes on from NW_004524619.1 coordinate 9,953,408, forward strand.
TTATCAAATTGTCCGGGGTTGTAAAATCATAAACATTATAAATATATTATTTTTATGAAAAAAAATTTTTTCAAAAATTTTCGATACTGTTAGAATATCTTATCGATAATAGAAAATGTTTAAACAATTCTGGCAAGAATTGCTATCAATTCTATCATCTCTGCACCTTTTTTTTTTTTTTTTTTTTTTTTTTTTTTTTTTTTTTTGACTTTAGCTAGTACCTGAGTCTTGGCTACCACCTAACTTTGAAATGCCTTAAAACGTTCAGATGTTGGCTAATTAATGATCGATGTCATACTTCAAACGTCGCAAGGCAGTCTCAAGTCTTCATGAGCTTTTCCCAGCACTGGTCGGAAGTATCTACGCGGGAGCCGGACAAGGAAAATAAGACACAAAAGACGACAGGAAGGAGAAGGCAAAGGGCTTAAGACGCGATACACATAATCTACCAATTCCTCAGGATGAATTACTGTAAATGTTATGTATCTCAAACAGTTACTAATTTTTTCTTTTTAAGCTAATCCAAAAAAGACGTCTGTGTAGTTCCAGGCCTGTTCACCTGGCTGTTGAGGAACTTTTAAGAAACAACCAAACTGTAAAATAATTACTTAATTTAAAAACACCAAACTGCACACCGGATGATGCCACGCAACTTGTGATCTGGAGGGGTTTTTTTTTTGGGGGGGGAGCTTTATTTCAGGTGAAATAATCAAGTGTTAGATGGAATTAATTAATGACTGGCCCTCCCGAACTAACCTGCGCTTCCCAAATGCCCCACGACCCCTGAACTTTCCCAGCGACGAGGAGCCGAGGGCTCCAAGACCCCCGGGCGCAAACCCGAGGCAGGCACCCCGGCGGTGGGCAGCGTCGTCCGGCGGGAGCGCGAGAGCCACGCACGCCCCTCTCTATCCGGGCTTTTCAACTCGCTAGGAGGCGGCGCCGGGACGCCCGGCCGGCTCCATGACGCAGCCACGCACACAGCAGCTATTGGCTCACCGGAACATAACTATCCCGGAACCCGACGCTCAAGGTGTGCACAGAGCGGAAAAGAATTGCTGACGTACCACCCCTCCCTGTGACTGGAGGCGGAAGTTGAGGGAAGTGATTCCAATGGGGGAACTTTGTCTGAGTAGCACTTTCCTGTCCGAGACTCCGCCCCCGCTGGAGGGGCTCCACTTCGAGATTCAAGATGGAGTCGTTGAGTCGAGCTGGGCAGGAGATGAGTCTAGCGGCTTTGAAGCAACACGACCCCTACATCACCAGCATCGCAGACCTCACGGGCCAGGTCGCTCTGTACACCTTCTGCCCCAAGGCCAACCAGTGGGTGAGTGAAGCCTGTCTGCTGAGAACTCCAGCCCCGCCGCCGCCTCTTAAAGGGGCCACGCAGGCTGCCGGGGTAGGGGCCAGGCAGGAGGCCAGGGCGGTGGAGACCAGCCAGGGACTGGCCTGCAGCCCAGCGAGAGCCCGAGAGCTGTCTGAAGCTCTCGGGGTTGGGGGAAAAGCGATCGAAGAAGGCAAGACACGTCTCAGGAAAGGGCCGATGAAGGAAATGATTGGAGCAGGATCGATTCCAGGGGATCTGGTTTGGGGACATGGGCGACCTGTCTTCTTGACAGTGGGATTGGGGGATCGAGACCGGTGGGATCAGAGAGGGGTCTGAAAACTTAGGTGTGAGGCTTTGAGGATCGGACCAACTATGTATACCTGATGTATAAAATAAACTTCCCTCCTCTCACCCCAGCGGCGTGAGAGCCCCCTTCGCAGAGGTCATTCGGATTTGAAGCTTGAAATCCAATTAGTTTCGAGTCTTTAGAAAGGAACTGTAGTCTGGCATGAATCGAACTCCCTTCTATTTGCAGAGTTTTGGAAAAGATTTCCAGGCACTTAGGGAGAAGGCATCTATGTTAATTGAATTCCCTGGAGGCTTTTTGTAGGGAAAAGAGATCAGTGATGTCACCTCTGAAGGCTCCCCAGACTGAGTACTTTCTGGCTTTTGTGCACCAGAGGGAAAAGTTACGGTCTGTCTCCTGACTCCTTAGGCCTCGCTTGAAGCTTCGTTAGTTGTTTATAGAATTTATTGTTTTCTTGTAATTGACCTTTCCCCATTAGAACTCATTCGGCTCTAGGCTTTGCACTTAGGAAATAATCACCAAGCGTTAGATGGAATTAATCAATGACTGGCCCTCACGTCTCAGTAAGAAATGACCTCGTTAACAAAACTTTGAAAGATTATAACATATAGGTCCATAGATTGTATTTATAGTAATTTTATGAAAATCGTTTGACATTTATGAGCAGTTAATTCACGTGAAGTTTTCATAATTATCGTTCCTTTGTCTCCGGGAAAAGGAGATCAAGAAGCTACTAGAATAAAATTATAGGGCTGGGGAGATAGCTCAGCAGTCTAAGCACGTGCCTGGCAAGCGCTGGGACCCAAGTTCAATTCCAGGGTGCATTGTGCTGGTCCTGAAACCAGGCATGGTGGCTCCTGTCTTAAACTGTGCAGTGAGATAACTGTATCCAATAAATAAACTTTAAAAAAATAAAATTAGGGATTTTTGAACTGAGTGTGGTGGTGAAGGCCTGTAATCCCAGCACCGGGGAGGCTGAAAACAGAAGTATCACAAGCCCAACCTGTGTAGTGAGACGTTGTTCCAAATACATAAATGAAAACAAAAAAAAGACTGTTGTCAATATTGCCAAAGAGTATTGAATTACTTTTCTTGTTCTGTACATACATTTGTGAAATATGGATTGCAGACACATCAGGACTTATTTTTGAAAAGTCTCTTAGGGATATGGTTTTTGGTTTTTTGAGACAGTCTCGCTGTAGTTCAGGCTGGCCTTGGACTCCTTATGTAGTACACTCCAGCCGCAAACACCCAAGGAGCCTCCTGCCTCAGCGTCCTTAGTGCTGGGTTTATGAGCAAGCACTTGCATGCCCAGCCTTTTGGTTTTTGGGTTTTTTGAGACAGGATCTTGCTCTGCAATTCGGACTGGCCTTTTTGCTTACTTTTGTAGCCCCCAGGCTGATCTGGAACTCTTAGAGAATTTCCTGGCTCAACCTCCCAAGTGATGGGAATACAGGCAAGCAGGCGCCACCATGCCCAGTTCCAATCCCCACCCCCCCATGTGGGCCCAGGGGGCACACCCAGGCAACTGTTTAGACCACAAGGCATGTGGGGCCAGAGATAGGGGCCAGGGCTTGAACTTGGGTCCTTGTGCTTGCCAGGTAGGAGCTTATGCTTCTGAGCTGAGTCCCCAGTCCCTTGCCCAGTTTAAACGATTTTTATTTCTAATTTATTCCCAAAGACTTTCAACATTTTAGAATTGTTGAAATGGGGAGTTCTGTTTTAAATGTGAAATAAAACAATCCAAGTTGAAAAATAAGCCGTGTTTATTCACATCATGGCCCATAGTACATAGCCTAAATCTTTTTTTCTCTTCATTATTTAGTGAGTTGTAACTTTGCCCAATGTTTTGGGTGGATAATTTTTCTTTTACTGTGAAACAACTGATTATCTGTTTCTTATGCTAAGTAACATTTTAAAGTCAAAAAAAGCTTCTGAATCCTTAGTAAGAAGGAGAAATTTCATGATACTTAAGCCAAGGCAATACTCCTGGAAGAAATCAAGACAATTTTTTTTTTTTAATCTTAACAAATTCAGTTTGATATGACTGGGACCAGGAAGATGGCTCAGTAGAATAAGCGCTTCCCTGGCAAGTGCAAGGGCCGGAGTTCAATCCTTGGTTTAGGGGGAAAAAAATTGATATGATTTACTGTACAGATTTGATAGTTTTTTATTACATTAAAATATTAGGTCTAATCTAGGTTATAAACTGCAGCCTAGTAGGATTATTTGGTTTTTATTAATTTTCCTCCTTAAAAATCTGCAGTAATGACTTGAGATGAAATATCCATGATTCTTTCATTTCCCAGTAACAAAAAAATCCGTGATTCCTCAACATAGTTCTGAAAATAACAAACTTTTGTTTTTTTGGTTGGTTTTGTGTGTGTGTGTTTATAAAAATAACAAACTGTTTAATAGTTTTTCTCAATTAATGACAAAATATGTGGATACCAGACTCCCTCAGTGAGGAATCAAACTGTCCAATAACAAAATTCCTTATTGTTTTTTTTTCTATTAAGTTTGGTAAACTTCACTCTTTTGGGGGTGGGGGGGGTGGGCAGAACCAGGTATTGAACTCAGGCCTTTGTGCTTGCCAGGCAAGCGCTTGTTCTGTTGAGCCATCTCCCTGGCCCCTAAGTTTGGTAAACTTTAAAAGTAAAAAAATTGACATAGGACATTGCTTTAAAATTTAGAAATCTATCTAAAACATTCTCGCCTTTTAAAAGTTCAGGCTAGGTAGATGTAGTGGTGCATGCCTATATTAGGAAGCTGAGAGACAGGTGGACTGCCATGAGTTCAAGGCCAGCTTGAACTACATAGTGAAACACTGTGTCAGAAAAGAAAAAAGAAAAGTTGGGCCAGCCAGATAGCTCAGCACACTAAAGCACCTGCTTAGGCAGGTGCTGGAACTAGGGTGCCTTCCCCAGCATGCTGTGTCAGTCCTGCCCCCTGGGCACACTGAGATAGCAAAAGACGCGTGCCTATAATCCCAGCGTTTAGGAGGCTAAAAGCAGGAGGATTACAATGAGCCTGGTCTGTGCAGTGAGACCCTGTAGACCCTGTACTAAATATATTTTTTTAAAAATGTTAAGGCTAATTCTGCCATTCTCACCTTTACTAGTTAGAAAAAATGCTGTAGATGTAGACATGCTGCTAGATTGACTATTACATAATCTTAGCATGCATCAATCGTGAACTGGTAACAATTTGTAGAGAGACTTCATCTGTTCAAAAGTGATTAATTTGACAGTAAATAAAACGTGTTGATCTTGAACATGAATCATTTCTTCTCCACTGGGACTCAGGGGTTGGATCATTGGAGAAAAACACTGATTGACTCATTATCTGTTTTAGGAGAAGACCGATATAGAAGGGACCTTATTTGTATATCGAAGGTAAGTGTGTATGTCAGTGTTTCTGAGCCTCATAGTGAGGGGCTGAGGATGTAGCTCATTGTTAGAGTGCTTGTCCATGCTGAGGCCCTGTGTTCAGTTGTTAGCACTGCAGATAAAGTACAGTGCTTACCTAAGTCATCATAAGTAATACCATGTGAAATGGTTCTTATCTGTTCAGATTTTGTCTTTGGCACCCTCCTGCTTGTCCCTTCCAAGTTTTCATCCATCCCTAGTTGTGAGGTCCTAACCTAGTTATTTCTCTGGTCTGATCCTTCCTTTGATTTAGAACAAGACCATTCCAAAAAGTGTGAATCATATGCTTGCCTCTCTTCTGTCATGTTGAAAAGAAAACAATATACCTCTGAGGCTCATGTGTTGAGTAGTTCTGTCAAGTAATATGGTGGAGAGGTCAGGTCCTCTTCTATGCTCCAACTCGTGGAGGCTTACACGAAATTAATTCTAAGGAAAGAAGAGTCAAGAATCTCTTTAGGAAGTATAAGGACATTTTGTGCGTCTGGGATAAATGCCCAACAGGATATCAGAACATGACTTGGCAGGAGTCAGTAAAAGTGTGGGTTTGACGTTAAAAAAATGAATAAATAAAGCTGAATTCCAGGTACATTGCTTGTGTTTACTTTGGGTCCAGGCCTACATCATGCTAAATTCTTCTTGGTCAGGAGACTGTTCTCTTTATGTATGCCATGGAGAAACAAATGAGAAACTAAAGTATTGGTACATGTAAGACCTGGTCAAAGGAGTGTGTGCTAAATCTCACTGAAACAGGAGCTAAAGGCATATCTTGTTGTAGGAGTCCATTGATTTTCCATCTAACTGAGGAGAACTATATAAAAAGCTGTGTAGTATTAAAGAAAATTATTGGGGCCAGGGAGATGGCACAGTAGATTAAGCGCAAGGGCCTGAGTTCAATCCCTGGTTCTGGGAAAAAAAAAAAAAAGAAAGAAAAAATTAGTCATGTAATAATAAAGAGTCATTATAGCCAATTCTGTAACCTTTTTTTGTTTTTTTGGTTTTTGCGGTACTGGGGATTGAACTCAGAACCCTGCACTTGCCAGGCAGGCACTTATTCTACTGAGCTATCTCCCCAGCCCTATAACATTTAAAGTAAATGAATAGTACTTATAAATATCTATACTGTGTGTCTAGGATGCATTTGTGAAAGCAAAACAAAAATCCCATTTGTGTGGATCTTGTATTGTTCAGGGAGAAAGGCAGTATTAAAAAAGTAAGTGGTGTGGATAAAAAGAGAAAAGTTAGCATTACTGAGGTTGAGAACACTTAAAAGGATAATTCAGGTACACGCAGTGAGACGGTGACATTTGGGTACATGCTCGCTAGAGGTGAGATGGTTGTTTGGATTTGGGGGCAGTGTTCCAGGCCTGGTCTTGAGGTGTAAACACATCTGCATAGAGAGTAGCAAGAAGCCCAGAGTCACCGGAGCAGAGGAAGCAAGGAAAGAAAGCTAGGAGATGAAGTGGGGTGGGATGGAGGTGCCCGTCAGGTAGGCCTTGTTGGCCTTCCGCCTTTACCCTGAGAAACTGAGTTCATCTGGATAGAGGAGGTGTATGTGTGAGCTGACTTGCACTGTTTGTTGTACAGTCCACTAGTGTATTCTTTCTTATTTCAGATGAAAATTAGTATGTAACTTTGTTGTAGATTATAAGGTAATTTGGATTTTTCTCCTATTAAATTTAAGGTCAGCTTCACCCTACCATGGTTTTACCATTGTAAATCGACTGAATATGCACAATCTAGTTGAACCAGTGAATAAAGATTTGGAATTTCAGCTCCATGAACCATTTCTTCTGTATAGAAATGCCAGCTGTAAGTATATCTATTTACATTTAATATTAAATGGCTTTGTTTTCACGCATTATTTTGGGGGTTTCAAATTATAATATAAAATATGACCTATACTTTTTTTTTCATTTTTTTAAAATTTTATTTATTTATTTATTTATTTTGTGTGTGTGTGTGTGGCCAGCTCAGCCCACCAGGGGGCAGGGCTGGCTGGCATGTGGTGCTGGGGGATTGAACCGCTGTCCCTGTGCTTTGCTTGGCTTAGTTTGTTCTAAGTAGGTGCTTTAGACCACTGAGCCATCTCACCAGCCCTTTTTTTTTTACATTTATAAATGAATTATAAATGGTATCTTTTTATATCAAACTTTTTTTTAAACATTTATTTATTTTATGTGTGTGTGTGTGTGTGGCCAGCTCAGCCCACCAGGGGGCGGGGCTGGCTGGCATGTGGTGCTGGGGATCGAACCGCGGTCCCTGTGCTTTGCCAAGCTTGTTTCAAGTAGGTGCTTTAGACCACTGAGCCATCTCACCAGCCCCTCAAACTTAACACTGATATATAGTAGTGTACTGTTATTTTTAGTTAACTGTGCTAACCAGTTTATTAGCATTATATTTCTGTTTATAAAAATAAGTTTCACTCCTTATTTTGGCACTGAAAGGAGGAGCACTGAGCTCTTGGTTGCCCCTGCCAGCAAAACTTAGTTTGGAAGAAACAAGTGGAAGCAAATACTGATGCTTCTTTCCAGAGGGAAAGTATTGCCTTCACCCTGGATAGTGATATTTGTTGATTTTTTTTTTTAACTGAATGACTACTTGGTGCCTGCACTGTGCCCCAAAGCTACTGCGTTCTAATGTTAGAGATGACCAAGGGGGGCAGGGCAGTGTCATTAAGTCACCAGTGACTCAGAGATGGGGGTCTTTCTCTGCTTGTTTGAAGGTCTTTTCAGGCATTTTATAGGCCCTGATAATGATTCATGCAGTCATCAAAACTAGAGCAGCCCTTTAAAGAAAGTACAGTACAAATTGTTCCTCAGCCTACAATGGTTTCCTTCTTGAGAAGCCCAGTGTATGTTATAAGAGCCCTTAACACCGCCAGATGGGGTGGCTTGACAGCACAGTACCCTGTTGACTGTCAAGAGTTTCTTTCCTCTTGTGATCACATGTCTGACAGGGATCTATGCTGGTGCTTCTGTCCAGGATCCCAGGACGGTGGTGTACCACATGTCACCAGCCTGGAAAAAGATTATGAATTCTAAGTACAATTTTTACTGAATGCACATCACTCCTGCGCCTTTGGAGAGTCAAAACCTAGGTTGAATCATGTTAAGTAGGGGACCACCTGTACAGAAGTGTTCACTGGGTTCTGGTATTTCAGGATGGGTATTAAAAATATATAGATGATTGAGGCAGCGTGCAATCCAGTTGTTCTGGCATTGACTTTCAGGGTATCAGGATTCATTCCAGTGGCAGAGCAAGTACGCTCACCAAAGGATATTGTTGGAGAAATTTATTTCTAAATTTTTTTATTCATTTTAATGAGAAAAAAGATAAAGCAATTAAACAGTTTCAAAACAGGTTAGTAGGGCAGTTACAATAATTAGTACAGTGCATATTGTTGTCTTCATAGTAGTTAGAGGACAAGATGCAGAAACATTTTGTCTAAACAATCTTAATACAAACCTTTCTTCTCAATAAACTAAGAGAAAGTAGCTGTATGCCTATCATAACTATCTTATGTATACATACATTTTTTTTTCTTTTTTTTTTTTTCAACAAAACAGTATTTTAAGTTAGTAACACGTGACACAAGGTTGCCTAGTGACTAAGAGCTGACCTTAACCAGACAGGATGTTTATCTCAGGACTGAGGTAGCTTGTTTCTCTTAGGCACTGAGGCCTAGTTCCCCCTACACACATTTGATCCATTTCCTAGCTTCTGTGGCTCCCAACATGGCGGAAGATCACAAGTTTGAGGCCACTCTGGGAAACTTAATTTAAAATGCAAAAACAGACTTAAGGATGCAGCTTAAAAATACCCATACTGTGAAAAGCAGTACTGCTAAGGTATACGCATGAGTGTGAGAGAGAGTGTGAGAGTGTGTGTGTAGCTGCTAACTATGTTATACATTCTGTAGGTTCCTGAGAAGAGCCCAAATTCTTCCTTACTTATTAAGTAAATGAAATAGGACCTATCTTTTTTCAGTGAGCTATTTTTCAAATTATTACCTCTCAGATTTTAAGTTCTGTAGACATACTGGATATGTTTTAATACCTGTAAGTTTAGGGGCCAGGGAGATGGCTCAGTAGAGTAAGCGCTTCCCTATCAAGAGCAAGGGGCTGAGTTCAATCCCCAGTTCCGCCGTAAAAAAAAAA
>NW_004524619.1:9962723-9965053 GCF_000260255.1 Octodon degus
AAAAAAAAAAAAAAAAAAAAAAAAAAAAAAAACTGTAAGTCTAGAAAGATTTTATTTAAACTAATGTTAATAGCAGAATTATTTCAGGTGGCTGTTTTCTTTGTGATGAACATTCCACTTTAATTTTTTTTAGAAAATTTGACTTTAGTGCTTTATCTTCACACTTAGAAACTTAGTCTAGCTATTGCTAGTAATAGTCCATGGGGAAAATGGTCAAAAGAGCCCAGACCTAACAACAATTTAGCAAAAGCTTGAAGTAATCTGTATTTCTTTTACAAGTAAAGGATCCTTTGAGGTTGAAGTGTGAGGTATATCTGTACCATGATTAGCCAGAGCCGAACTTTCCAAGTCCTCAGGTATTTGGAAATGCTTTTGTAGTCTGTGTAGAACAAACGAGAACAAACTGAGAAAACATATACCAGGTTTTATTTTGTGAGTAATCTATAGGTAGCTAAACTGTAACCTGGGAACAGCATAAAAAGTCAATATCCTACAACTTCAACCTGTTATTAGTATCATACTTCATTGCAGTGAGATGTTGTCATCTCAAATATTTATTTTTATGTTAATGAAAACATTCTTAGGGTAAAAAGTGAATGAATACATTTTCTTTCAGAAAGATTTTCAATAAGTGGTAACAGCAGTGGTTTCCTTTGTTGAGCAGAAAACTCATTAAATCAGACCATTCCATTGAGGAAAACATTTGAAGAGCTGTATTGGGTAGAAATGAAAACTGTATACAGTAATTTGGGGGGTGTTAAGGCCTCTCGAGTATGTTTTGTCTACCTTGTCTTAAAAGTAGAAAATGGTCTTGTTAGGTCGCCAAGCTTATGAGTTGTTTAGAGATTTGTTCTTCGAATAAAAAGTTAGTTACCGTCTGATTATATGTATGGGTAATTATACATGATTCTGTAGCTGTTCTTTTGTCCTCCTGTGAGAAATATCACCAAGACACCTGACCCATTTAATTCAAATTATACCTTGATATCCTGTTTCTTGCATTCAAATCAAGTTTTAGATTTAATGTAATAGAACATTGAACTGTAACTGATTTGGTTTATTTTTCACTTTTAGTTTCCTTTTATTCACACACAGTACCCACCTTTTCACTCTACTTCTAACAAAAAGGTAACATCTTAGAAAATGATTTTATTAGTCAAGGGTTTAAGTTTGGTATTCTCTAAAGGTATTTTAGAAGTAATGTGTGTTCTTTCTGTGCAGACCTTTCAACAACGTAAAGAGCCTTCAAGTAGGGCTTCAGGGAAGAAAGGGGAAGTTTCAGATCATGTAGTTATTGCATAATAAAAATGTTCTGTCACCTTATCTCTGATTCCCATCACATGGGGTAAAGCAACAAGAGACCCAGAGACATAGAAACTTGCTTAAGAGGAGAGTCACATGGAGAGAAAACATTCTTTCAGGCTTTCACAGAGAGCAAATTGGTCTAGCAATGGCCGTGACTCATCCACATGGCTGACACCGACAAAGGATCTACAAAGGATCTACAAAGTGTGGTACAGGGCTACAGGATAAATCCTGAGGGTACTTGACTAACCTTATCAGATACAAAAGTTACATTTCTTGTTATATAGATCTTGCTTTAGCTTGATCTTAACCATCCAGCAGAAAAGTATAAAAATGAGGTATATAAAGTAAAGCCATATTAATATGCTGAGCTATAAAAGGCTCAAGTCAACAACTTCTGCAGATAACCCACTACTACTGTGGACTGCTAGACTGTGTTGGATTGTTTGGCTGAATTCAAGCACCTAATAGTATTTAGATGCCAATAGAATACCCATCTCTGACAGGACTTTAAACAAAAAGAGGGGATACAAAGGAAGGACCATTTTGTATCTGTATATACAGAATAGTTAAGGATAGATACACAGCTACTTTCACTTAATTCAATGAGAAGAAAGATTTGTACTAATAGTATTTGGACAGGATTTCCTGTCTGCTTCTTGTACTGTAACCACTAAGAAGATAACAATGTCCAAGGTATTAATTACTGAAAGTGTCCTATTAATCAGCTTTGAAACTGTCATTGATATTTGTCTCTCAATAAAATAAAATTTAAAAAGAGAAATCCAAATATAAATAAAGGTCAAAATAAAATATAGGTAATAAAAAAATTGCCAAAAGAGAAACTTGCTTAAGAGTGATAAAGGCAAAAAGTGAAAAATGCAGAATTAAAGTCTAGGGCTGTTGGCCTTCAAAGACAATGTTCTTGGGCTGGAGAGATGGCTCAGTGGTCTAAAGCACCTACTTAGAACAAGCTTAGCAAAAGCATCAGGGACCGCGGTTCAATCCCCCAGCACCACATGCCA
>NW_004524619.1:9965348-9975857 GCF_000260255.1 Octodon degus
ATATATATATATATATATATATGTATTAGTTACTTCATTTGAATTTATGGAGCCATATGCTCCAGAAGTATAGGATAATGGAAGTCTAAAGCATGACTCTTCTTTGTTGTGGCTTGCCTGAATGGAACAACCACTGAGGAAGCTCTGTGTTAGATTTTTTAGCCTCTCATTTAGTCATTCCTATTTGAAACTGATAAATGATTTTGTTTTTTTTAATAAATGACTTTTAGATAGAGATGCTGCAGAAAATATATCTGAGAATGGCTTTGCTGTGCTAACACTTTCTTGGCATGGAATTCAATTTGTAGACAAGAACTCTATCCTAGGCCTTGCTATTTTACTAGCCGCAGATCATTTACTCGAACACTTCTCTGACCTTCTCTCAGAAAGGAATCATGAATGTAAGGTACTTTGTCAGATATCTTATAAACTGTCATAGACCATGTCTCGCTCCTAGACTGAGGCCAAATCTTGGTAGTGAAACAATCACAGGTACTTCACTAATAGCATACACTGGTTCTTTTATAATGCAGGCCCTCTGTAGTGTACTTCTTCTGTTCCTGTTCCTGTTTGCATGTACACTGTGTGTATCGATTTGCAATGCTGGGGATGAAACTCAGGGCCTTATGCATGCTAGGCAAGCGCTACCATTAAGCTACACTCTGCCCCCTTTTTCGAGATAGGGTCTTGCCTAGTGGCCCAGGCTGGCCTAAGTCACACTCCTCCCAATTCAGCCTCATGAGTGGTTAGGATAACCATACCTAGTTGTTCAGATTTCCTTTCATTTTGAAGTTCAGGGTGCTGACATAGTCATAATAGGGGCCTATATCCCCATCAACAGTGAATTGGGATTGGGACTTTGTATCTGACTACTGTAGTCTGATAAAAGCAGAGGACTGTGTGTGTGTGCGTGTGTGTGTGTGTGTGTGTGTGTGTGTGTGTGTGTTCATGGGTCTTTTTTTAATGCAGTGCTGGAGAGAGCAAACCTAACGTCTCACACAAACGTTTAGCACAAACCTGGGCAAGCACTCTACCACTTAGCTACATCTCCAACCCTCTAAACTTGTTTTTTCTTACTTTTATGCATATATATTTGCGGTACATAATGATGACTTTCCTTGTGGCAAGTTGGCACATAGCACATCTAGTTCTTTTTTTACACCCTCCCCTTCTTCCCTTCACCCTCATCTCTTGGACCCTCCCATTTATAAGAGATCTGTCTTAGCTCCTTATTTCCTATTAGCTATCTTTTATTTTGCTCTTGATTTGAGTTTCTCATATAAGAAACCATGTGATAGTTAAGCTTGTGATAGTTAAGCTAAGTGTTAAGTGGACACTTAGTCCACTTAACATATGTTCTCAGTTTGTGTCCATTTTCCTCCAAATGGCTCAAGTTTAGACTTCTTTGTGCCAGAGTTGTATGTATAAATGTGATACTTGCTTCTTCCAGTCATTGTTGATGGGCATATAGGCCCCTGTTATGATTATGTCAGCACCCTGAACTTCAAAATAAAAGGAAATCTGAACAACTAGGTATGGTTATCCTAACCACTCATGAGGCTGAATTGGGAGGAGTGTGACTTAGGCCAGCCTGGGCCACTAGGCAAGACCCTATCTCGAAAAAGGGGGCAGGATGTAGCTTAATGGTAGTGCTTGCCTAGCATGCATGAGGCCCTGAGTTTCATCCCCAGCACTGTAAGTCGATACACACAGCATACATGCAAACAGGAGCCACTGTGCCCAGTAGGTCATGATATTACAAAGATGTGGCTGTGTAAATAGGCACATTATTACCAACCTACTAATCTCTTCTCACTGGGAAACAGAATCTGTTTTACTGAGTAACTGGATTATAAAACTATTCTTCAGAGACTAACCTTCTAACATAGGTGTATAACATAGACACATCAAAGAAAATATTCAGCTCCTATCCAGCAGCACCTTCTCCCCTCAGACATTTACTCTACTCAGAATATGAAATGTATTTCTTCTAACCAAAAAAAAAGAAAAAAATAAGGGACATTTCCATGGGCCTACCTCAGGGTGAAAACTAAGCTAATGCAAGCATGAATGGGAAGCTGAAGCAGGGAGATTATAAGTTTGGGCTCAGCCTGGGCAATTTAGCAAGACCTTGTCTCCAAGTAAAAAGTAAAAGCAGAATGGGAATGTATCACAGTACCAATGCCCTAGGCTCAGTCCCCAGTACCACACACACGCACTCTTGAGAGGTAAACTAGGAAGTGTATGAGCTGACACCGCCACCCAGCTGTTAAGGCGCTGTTGGGTTTGGGAGCATTCCTTAATAAAAGGACGCTGTTGTAGTGCTTAAAGGACCAGGAAACAGGACCTCGTGAGGGCTGAGAGTGTAGCTCACTGGTAGAGCACTTGCCTTTGTGTAAGGCCTTGCTTTATATCCCCAGCAGCACAAAAAAGGAAAAGAACCTTATACAGTAGGGAGTTAGAGCTGTCACACCAGTACCAGCATATGTCCAGTCTCAGAATGAGCTTTGTATTGATTAAATGGAAAAATATTTGTCCCGACCTTGGGATGAGAGCCAGGTTTATCTATCTCAGTTTAAATGATGGGCTATAAGGAAATTTTCTCCACTAGAAATTTTTACCATGGGCTTTTCCTTATCTGGATATTTGTGGTTCAAGTTACAGCATTCATTTGGGTAATTTCTTATTCAAATCAAGTAGTCCACATAAAATTGCCAGCCAGTAAGCGCTAGAATACCTGACAGAAGCAAATGCAAAACCCTTTGGCATATACATCCTTACAGGATTTCCCAGGAATCTCACATGCTTCAAGGTCCACATTCCTAACTCCTGTACATAAGCAAGTAATTCACAGTAGTGTATCACAAACATAGGATAAAACAGCCCTTCCCAAAAACTTGAGTTAATAGAGTAACCAGCTAGAGACTCTAACAGGTTATAAAATGAAGTGAAAAGAAATCAGAATCAAAACAAAAAAGAACAAAAAACAATCAAAATGTAAGAATTAAATGTCATTAAAAATAGCAAGTAGATTGAAAACTAACCAGTTTAATTGCTGGAATAAACTGTCTAGCTTTAACAGTTGATTAGTAACTCCGAAGGCTGCCTGAGATAGTCTCTACAGAGGAGCACCAGTCAGTAACAGCATACTTCACAGAGGACCAAGGAAAAAACAACCGACAAATCAGTAATTTGAGGCACAGAGACATTTTCCACATAAGCAGAAGGTTTGTTTCCAGCATACCAAGGCAGTAGAGGCTTCTAAAGCCTCCCTGCATGGTGCGGTAGGCAGTAACCTTGTATAGCTCTGGAGTACTGGAGATGGTGCTAGTGCGGGCAGGGTTTTTTTGTTTTGTTTTGGCAGAACCAGGGATTGAACTCAGGCCCTTGCACTTTCCAGGGAAGCACTTATTGCTCTGAGCCATGTCCCTGGCCCCCAGGTTTTGTTTTTAATTGTAATGTATTTCATTTTAATTGCCAGGCATGGTGGCACACACCTATAATACCAGCTACTCAGGAGGCGAAGGCAGGAGGATTGCTGCAAGTTCGAGACCAGCCTGGGCTACAAAGTGAGTTCAAGGCCTGTCTGAACTGCACAGCAAGAGCCTGTTTCAAAAAGACAAAACAAAAACTTTAAATTAAACTGAGTTGTGCTTCTTTTAGCTTCACTGAATTCAAATGTAGTTCAATTCCAAGGGATATAATTCAGGAAGAAAAAAACAACACAAAGATATAAAAAGCAGTACTAAAAGGAGGCGAATCAAGATAAGCACAGTATATAAAGCAATAAAATGTCCAGCTTTGATAAAGGTATTTTTTCAGAAAGTCCAAGGTGAAGTGAAAATACTGGACAGTAATAGCATAAGCTCATATGAGCTAAGAATAAATGGATCAGTTTTGCTCTTTTGAATAAGGTTGTGAGTCTGAGGGTGGAGCTCATGGCTCAGCTGTTTGTGAGGCTGTGCATTCAGTCCCAGCATGGGAAAAGAAACTCAGGGTCATCCCTGAAGAACAAAAATAAGATGCCTTAACTTTCAGACTAGTACAAGATATAAGTAAGTGAAGGTTAAGTAAGCTAAGTTTGGCAGTTAAAATACTGAGATGGAAAAAAAAGTACTGAAATGGGTAAACTTACAGCCTAAATACAGTTTGTTGAAAGTAAAGGATAGGATGAGATTTATCAGGCAAATTTTAGCCAAAAAGAAGCTGGTGGAACTATTTTAATCACACATGACTGGCAAAAGCAGTTTTTATAAAATGTCTAATGTATAAATAATAATTAACCACATGGAAATGATAAATAATCCAGAAGGTAAAGCAGCTTTGAACTACTATACACCTAATGTGTGTCAGAGTTACACATTGAATGTTGAAAATCTTGATAATCATTCGGGATTTTAGTAGGCAGCCTTAATTGATGACAGAACATAAGGAGTCTCCTAGGAAAGCACCACTTAACAAAAATATCTAGGAGCTGGAGAGATAGCTAGCAGCCTAAGTGCCTGCCTGGCAAGTGCAAGGTCTTGAGTTTGATCCCTGGTACCGGGAAAAAAAAATCTATAGTTTTAAAATGTCTCCACCACATCTAAAGAAAACACTCAGAGGAATGATCTGTTCAATAAATGATACTAAGACAGCTCTCCACATGGAAATCAGTCTTTGAAAAGACGTATGTCTAGTCTTACCTTCACAGGAAGCTTGTCTCTTTAAGCCATTCTTCTGTGGTAAAGAAATCATGTTTCCATTATCTACTATTCCTTCAGCAAAATGGTAAGCACTTGCTACAAGCAACATACCTCACTAGGTAACGTTTCTTTTAGAAAGTGTCTTCCTCCAAGACTAATGTCAGGATCCTTTGGTAGCTACTTCTATGGACATATCATAGAGTAGAAGTGATAGCCTGGAATCTTTTTTTCTGTATATGCTCATATATATGAATACACCCAAGAACATTGTCTAAGGGCTGGTGGTATCGATCAGCAGACTAAGCGCTTGCTTAGGTAAGTGCAGGGGCCAGGGTTCAATCCCTGGCATCGCATGCCGCGCCAGCCCCACCCCTGGGTGTGCTGAGCCAGCGATGGAGTCGGCGGGGTGGCGCGCTCCTTTAATCCCAGCACTAGTGAGGCAGAAATCAGGAGGATCACTGTGAGTCCAAGCTGCGTAGTGAGACCCTGTACCCCCCCCAAAAAAAAACTCTTCTCAGGGCCCAGGGCGATAGCTCAGTAGAGTAAGCGCTTGCCTGGCAAGTGTAGGGTACTGAGTTCAATCCCTGGTACCACAAAAAAAAAAAACCTATTCTCTAAAGCAAAATCTGAGCAATTTTTAAAACTCTAAAAGTTCATATATAAATCAATAAAAGCAAACAACTTTTTTTTAAGAGCAAACCTGGTTAATTGAAAATATTAAGGTACAGGTTTGTGGTACTATCAAGCTGTAAAATTGGTTCTTGTGTTTAATAATTTATTTTGCAAAATCTATTTCAACTGTTGCTTTTTTGTCTTAACTAAATGGTGATTATTGAATATTTTAATTCAGTGATATGTATTAAATATATCGTTTGTCAAGCACTTTATCAGTGCTAGAGTATGCCATATAGATTAAAGCTTTTATTTACTCTGAAAGAATTTTAAATATATATACACACAATACATGTTACATATGTATCCTTAAATTCTACTGTAAATTCTTAGAAAACTTTAAGCAGAAATCATTAAAGTATATTAGGGTTTCCACTGTCTTCCTGATAAGGGCCAGGGTTCTAATGAAATATGCTTCTACTGTACATTAAGTGGAGAGGTACACATGTCTGTTCTTAAAACACATCTGTGAATTAATATTAAAAATGAATGATTTAAGGTATGTATTTTGAGGGTTATCTGTTGTAAATTTGAATGATTAGCCTAGTGATAGTGAAAATGATCTTCCAGAGAGATGTGAAGATATTTACATGTTTTTGTCTCAGTAATACTTTCAGTAGCAGTATTCATCCTTTGATTAAAAAGAGTACAAGGGGCCAGGGAGGTAGCTCAGTAGAATAAGAGCTTGCGTGGCAAGTGCGAGGGCCTGAGTTCAATCCCTGGTTCTGCAAAAAAAAAAAGAGTGCAATCTCCAGCCATACCACTTTGAACATGCCTGATCTGATCTGGTTAGAAAGAGTATCTTAGAAAGTCTAAGAGTTGTTTTTATGCCCAGCCCTGACTATTCTCTCCTTAGTACTGTATATGTGGTAGTTTTATATGGACAGTATATAATGGTAGTTTTAACCAAAAGAGAAATAATTATTAAACTTTACTTATTTGGATTTGGCATCTTTTTTTATACTGAAAGGTAATAATTTTAACAGACAACTTTATGGGTTTCCCCTATTCAACACCTTTAAGGCAAGAATACACCACTGCGTGGCACTTTTCTCATTTTAAAATTTTTCTGTAATCCCAAAGTAGTTTTGGAAATTTAAACAAAATCTTTTTCAGAGCTTGGGGAGTAGCTCAGCAGCATAAGCGCTGCCTGGCAAACACAAGGTTCTGAGTTCAATCCCCGGTACCAAAAGAAAAGTCCTTTTCAGTTTTCCAAAAGAAATTAAGTGTATCTTGAACTGCATTTTAACCTGCTCACTTTTAAACAGTACTAAATCTGTTTTGTATGAAACATTTTGAAAATAATTATAGGTACATAAAAACCTAATTGAAATTTTCTTAAGAAAATATTAATGATATGTATAGCTACTCTTTAGCCTGCTTAACAAAAATGAAGTCAATCGCCCAACAAATACAGTTGAAAATAAAAATATTGTTACTACTTTATAGTCTTTTAAAACTTACCTGCAGAAGTCTGGGAGAAGTACCCTTTCGTTTCCACTTCGCTTACAACTTTTCCTTTATATCGAACATCAGTCTCTTGATAGAGAGCATTTTTAATTAAAATTAGGTCACTTGAAAAGGTAGAGAGGTTCATTTCCATAGTGTTGAAAACGCAGCTGCTAAGTTGAAAGTTTTAGTAGAAGAAATGCAGTAGTGTGTGGCTTTGTTGGTCTTTCTGCTTGTCCTTTCTCAGTTCAAGGACAATACTCAGAACAACAAAGATGATAGATGGTTATTGGCATTTGAAACAGTTCTTCAGATTTAAGGCACAGTGCAAGAAATTTTCTTGCAAGATGAATTTATAATTTGTCAAGTCAAAAAATGTGAGTCTACTGAGAGAAGAATTTGTAAACAATAAGAAAAGTTCCACGGTTCATTTTCCGCGATCTTCAGCTCAGCACGGTGCTTCTCCTGTAGCCTGAAGGAAGGCTGTCTTCCCCCATCAGCTGCAACTCTGCTCTGGTGGTATGATTCTATAATCAGTGAAGGAGAAGGGATCTGTGGCAGCTACATTAGCCTGGCCGTCCTGGGCCAAGATAAGTAAAGAGCCTCGCTGTTACAGCATCTGTAGATTGAAGAGGTAAAAACCCCATGAGAAACTACAGACTTTAGACTGAGAAAGGCTGCGTGTGATCCTCTGATGTCAGACATTTTAAAAACATGTCTTGCTTTTGTTCCCTTTGTAAGCCACTGCTGCATACGCTAGTAGAGCCACTACCAGATACCGTCTTGGTAACTTTTTTTAATCTAAAACTTTAGAATTTCCAAAATAGATGCTTTTCATCATGATTCACTAATTACTAGCCTTTTTTTCCTTCTAAGATAGCTTTCAGATAAAAGCAAATTTTATCTTTATTTATTTTATTTAATTTTTTTTTTTTTTTTTTTTTTTGAAACAGGGTCTCACTATGCAGTTCAGACTCATTCATAGTGATCCTTTTGTCTCCTAGGGCTGGCACAGCTTGCAGTACCAGGGATCAGACCCAGGTCCTTCTCCCTAGCCCTTTTTTATTTGAGACAAGATCTTGTTGAATTGCCCCAGCTGGGCTCAAAACTTGTGGTCCCCCTAAATTAGCCTCCTGTGGTGTGAGTTAGAGGTGTGCACACCCTGCCTGGCTTGCTGTTGTCTTTTTAAAATATTTTATTAGTGCACATTTGCACTACACGAGGCTTACATTCTTCCTGGGGAGTTGGCCCGGCCTTCTGTACCCCTTGCCCTCTCCATCTCTTGCTACCCTTCCCTGTCACAAAAACACTGTCTCTATTTCCTATTATCTGTCTTTTGTTTTGCTCTTGAAGTATATTTTGTGTTTCTCATATAAGAGAAATTGTGTTATTTTAAACTTGTGTATCTGCGCTATCTCACTTGAGATTATGGTCTCAGCCTGCACCCATTGTGTATAAATCGTGGATAGAAGACTCCACATTTTCTTCCCATTTTTCTGTTGATTGAACATATAGGCTGCTTCCAAGATTTAGTTATTATGAGCTGTGCTGCTATAAACATGGGTGTTCATTTGTAACTAATATGGTATCTTAATCTTTTGGGAAGATACTTTATTGTTGTCTTAATTGTAAAGATTTTTTAAATTAACTATATAAAAAAACTATATGCAACATTCATCTCTTTTGGACATATAAAATATAAATATAAAATATTTAATACTTTACATATCCTCTTTCTGAGAATTCAGACAACAAATTTATCAGGAGGCTGAGGCATGGTGATCACTGTGGGCTCAAGGCGAGCCAGAACTGCATAGCAAAACCCTGGTGAAAAGGAGTAAGAGGGGAAGGGAAAGAAAGGAAAAGAAAAACAGAAATTTACTGAGAAATAGGAGTAGCTGCTGAGAGACAGAAGGGGTCCCAAATGGGTTGCCCACAATTTCAGTATTTTTAAGCTATGGATGCAGCATATCTGGTAAATGTCTTCTAACTTGATTGAGTGGAGAGAAGGAAACCAAATACTAGAAATGGAGGTGCTTGCAATATAGCGCTTTTGAATTACCTACCTTAAGTTTTAGCCAGTATTCTATAGATGGTACCATTTAAATTTCGGAAATTGAGCTTTCTCTACCACATTAGTTTTTCCGTGTTCGGAAATGAGTGATCTTTTGACCAAAAGGATTAAGCTGGTAAGAGAACCAGACCACATTTACCAGCCTTGCTTGTAGATACGCAGCATTTTTTTTTTCTTACCTAACTACTTACTTTGTGTTTTGGGGGGTTTTTTGGTTTTGTTTGGGGGGTGTTTGATGGAACTGGGGATTGAACTCAGGCCCTTGCACTTGCCAGGCAAATGCTTATTCTACTGAGCCATCTCCCCGGCCCCCTTACCTAAGAACTTACAATCCACCAAAATCTGCTGTTATAGTCACAGGATATGGGTAGTCCCATGTGTGTGTGACTGTGTATGTTCCCGTGCACGCGCGTGTACTGCCTCCTACCAGCTCCCTTTCCCATCCTTAATGCGGGGCACTAGGCTTATTGCTGTCTAAGAGAAAATGATGTATCAGAGGGAAGCCATTGGCTTTTTCACTAGCCAGAGAAGATGCATTTTTTTTTAACATTAGAGAAGGGCCTTCGAATCTAAAGACTAACATAAAAGTGTACTTGGCCATAGAGGTGTACTATTTGTTTGTTCCCTGGTGTAAAAGTTTCTGTCAATATCTTTAAAAGTTTTGTAACTCAGTACCACCACCAGAAGGCTTAGACCCCCTTTTCTGTTTGGCACCATACTGAAAATCTCTAGCCTCCTAAATCCTTTTAGAAAACAAATCACACCTAATACTAAATGAGTTGAAAAGCTAAGATATGCATGACAAAGGTTTCCAGCTCTGTTTAGGGGAAGTTTCACAGCTTCTCTATGAGTCTCCAGGGATTCTACAAGGTCTCTGGAATAATTCAGATGTTTTTGATCTCGTGTGTGCTATACTCCACTCAAGGTGAGCTGTTGAGTGTAACAGTGAGTCATACTGTGTTGCTGGATCTTCAGTATAAAAAAGCGGTGGACTCATAGGTAACTCTCCCCTCAGCCTTTAAAAATTTATAAACATTTAAACAATCCAAATATTTTTTGTCATTGGTATTTTTAACATTTTCAAAAGAAAAGAGCATTTGAAAAGCAAGAGAAACATTTGATGTGGGATATTCTTGTCTCTAAGTTGATATTTTTCATGGAAGAACAAGCCCTTCTGTCATAACCCCTAACTTTTTAACCACTGTATGTATAATGGCCTGTACATGCAGTGGATTTGGGACTAGTGGTCACAGTGTGTAATGGGTGTTCAGTCACTCGTTTGCATTCATCTTGATAAAAGACATTTATGGGCTGGGAAGGTAGCTCAGTGGCTTAAGCACCTGCTTGATGAGCGCATGGTCCTGAGTTCAATCCCTGGTACCAAAAAAAAAAAAAAAGAAAAAAAAAAAAAAAAAAAAGGTTAAGAACCTTAGAAGTGTTTTTAAAAGTGTGGGAAGGATTTATAAAGCCTTAAAACACATAAGTGGGGGGCCGGGGAGATGGCTCAGTGGAATAAGCGCTTCCCTGGCAAGGGCCTGAGTTCAATCCTCGGTTCTGAAAAACAAAAACAAAAACAAAAACAAAACAAAACAAAAAAACCACGTAAGTGGTTGGGCTTTGTTTTTTTTG
>NW_004524619.1:9975957-10014035 GCF_000260255.1 Octodon degus
AGAGAGAAGTTATTGATAAGACAGAATTCCATTGTTATTTGCTATAGCAAAATAATAGTAGGAAAGGGATTTTGCCAGAAGCTTATCCTCTGTAGCATAGTCAGGGAACATCTTTCAGGATGTCTCAGAAAGTGAGTTGTTGACAGGATATGTTGGGCCTTGGAATGTAAATTCTTCTGAGGGAAGAATACTTAGCTTTGGGTAGAGACAAGGTCCTTTGCAGTTTCAGCTATCTGGTGAACTTCTCTGCCTTTCCTCACTAGTGGCAGTGACGGGCGTGGTGGCAGCTCCCTGGGCTCTCTTGCCAGTTGCATTCGCTGAGCATTGGATATTTTGGCAGACAGAGCTGATTCCTGAATGCGTGTCTGAACCTCTACAGGTCTGCTCCTGGCAGAATGGAGTGTGACGCTTATCCTTTGCCCATTAAGCTATCGCTGTGGCTTCCTTATCTTTATTTCTTCTGCAAACATGCCTTTGAAAGTGTCTGGCTCTTTTTTGGCAGTTTATTTGATAATGTACAAGTATAGAAGTGTGTGTCTTATTTTTAAATTATGTTGGAATTCATGAAGGAAAAAGAGAGGACTTAAGTGAAAATTTATCAGAAGTACCGTTCTGATGGACTTATTTTGATTTTCCTAAGCACTTTAGAATTCTTTGGGAAAATATACTTAGTTGGTTCTCTGATCCTCTTTGACCCTGATACAGTACATATTCTTTTTTACTGTAAATCATAAGACATGTATGTATACACACAAACATACATACAGGGGAAAACTAGAATCTTCACTATTTGGACTGTGCTGCTTTGGGTGTTCCTTAGCCAAGATTGGAAGAGGGGTATTTAAAGAAGGTAGCTGCATGTAATTGCCATATATGGAGTCTCAAAGCCTCAGTCTGGTTTACTGTACGTTAGAATGAGCATTAGCTGCTAAGAGCATAGCTAAAACCCTGAAGTAGATAATGCTTAATATTTATCTCCTCTGTGACAAGGCTGTTTGTGTGTTCCTTCCATTGAGATGTCAAAGCTGACTTAATTTGTTGCTGTACATCATGTAAAACAAATAACATTGTTATTTGTTGAATTTTGATTGTACTCAAACTATTTTTGAAATTCTGTGCACAGAAGGGCACCGTGAAAACAGATTCCAAACACAGGAAGCTAGTCACGAGAGGCCAGAGCTCAGAGATTGGGCGATCTGGGCTTCCTTCAGGAAGTGTGGGCACCTGCGAGGCCCATGGCCAGATGAGGGGTCCAGAGGCCTAGGACAGTGTGAATGTGACCAGGGATTTTTCTGTACTGAAGAAGCCCCCTTATCAAAGGAGGGGGAAGTTTTTTGTTTTTTTTTATTTTCTTTATGCGTTAAAATGAAGCCTTTACCTGGCTCTGTGTATCAGTATTTAGTTCACTCTATAGTAAGAGTAGAAAAATTTCAATTAAACTTTCACATTTACTGAGAATTTTTAGAGTTGTGATACCCCATAAAGTCTTTTGTGAGTTAATGGCCTTAGTTCCATATAAAACAGCAGTGGAAAACCTGTAACACGCACGTTAATTTGTTTTTAAGCTCAAAGATGTTAATATATGACTTGCATTCAGGTTTACTTGCATTGTTGTCACTTTACAATAAGTGGGTTGGGGTTGCAGTTTGGGCAAACTCTAAGAAGTTCACCAATCACACTGGTACGCAGCGCCAGCAAATGGCTTCATTTTAATGAGTAAAGATGATGAAAAAAATTCTCCCTACATAATAAAGAAGCTTCTTGGGTAGGAAAATCTCTGATCATACTGAAAGTTCATCATGTATAGAAAACATAAGATTTGCCATTGAAATAACTAAACTTTGGTTTTCTGAATTGATTTTTATTTTTATTTTATTTTTTTCTTTTTGTTGGGTGCCGGGGAGATGGCTCAGTAGAATAAGCACTTCCTTGGCAAGTGCAAGGGCCTGAGTTCAATCCCCAGTTCCGCAAAAAAAATAAAATCTTTTTGTACTGAGGAATGAACCCAGAGAACATTGTAAGAGTTCTATTTTGGGCCAAAAAGCTCAGTGGCATAAGCGCCTGCCTGGTAAGCACAAGGTCCTGGGTTTGATCCCCAGTACCGCAAAAAAAAAAAAAAAGTTGTATTTTTTTGTACTAGCATTTATATTTCCTATAGTCTGTGCTGCCTTTTTAATCTACAGTTTAACTTGATTGTTAATTATGCAGCGTTAGTCTTCAAGCATAATTGAAGCTCACTGACTTCTTACGTCTTGAAAAGGTTTGATGTTACTTTGATCCAGTGAGATCTAGGCTAGTGGTATGTAGTGGCAAGACAGTGGTCTAAGAATGAGGATATCCACATTCTATTACAATCCTGAGACTTGTTTTTCACTGATTTATTAATAAGTCAGTATCTCTTTTAGCCTTTATTTTCTCACCATAAAACTGCATAGTGAGGCCCCAGGCATAATGGCACACGCATGTTAATCAAGAGGCTGAGGCAGAAAAATGACAAATTCAAGGCCAGCCCGGGCAGCTTAGTGATACCCTCTCTCAAAATAAAAAGGGCCAGGGATGTGGCTCAGTAGTAGAGCACTTGCCTAGCATTCATGAGGCCCTAGGTTAAACCTCCAAGAAAGTGTATGACTTGGGATTAAACAAAATGTCTGTCTCCTAAGTACAACCCTAAAATCTAGAAATGGTACAAAAGATAACCAGGAGAATTCTGAAAAGTAAAAAGAGAAAGGCAGTGTGTCCTGGGACCTGCACGTAGTGGAAT
Source organism: Octodon degus (assembly GCF_000260255.1). Classification (NCBI taxonomy): domain Eukaryota; kingdom Metazoa; phylum Chordata; class Mammalia; order Rodentia; family Octodontidae; genus Octodon; species Octodon degus. Next base: position 9,978,719 of record NW_004524619.1, read on the forward strand.
AACCTGGCCGCAGAGTGTCTTGCAGCCACGTACCCAACCCAAACAGAGAACCCAGGCTTTCTTGACCTCCAGCCTAGCAACACAAGGTGGCCTAGGTGGGTTCATTCCAGCTGAGATTGAATGGGACTTCTGCCAAAGCTACTAGACGAGCCAAGCCAAACTGGCATGAAGTACTGAAAGCCCTGCTGATTGGCGTCCAGTAGAGAACAGCTCTCCCTCCCTTCCATGAAGTGGGCACTGGGGGAAGCACAACCAGCCTGGCCTGGGAAATTTATTTATTTATTTATTGAAAGAGTTTTGCTATGTAGTTCAGGCTGACCTTAAACTGATTCTATAGCCCAGGCTGGCCTTGAACCCATGGTGATCTTCCTGCCTCAGCTTCTGGAGTGCTGGTTTTCCAGGCATGTGCCACCACACCCAGCACTGAAAAATTTCAGTTATGAAGTCCAGCAGCTCTCTTTGCTTCCTAGAAGAACCAAGTAGCCTGGCCATAGAAAACCCTAGTAGTGTCCATGCAACACTGGCTAAGAACCTACTAACTTCCCACCTCAAGCAATCAGGAAAAAAAGAGCAAAACTAATAACTCGGAGCAAGCAGGATGGGAAGTAATGCCCTGTCTCAGAGCAAAGAGGATGGGAAGTAATGCCTATAATATTTTTGTCTATTTCAGCTGCCTATAACACAGCCTCTCAGAGTCGTGGCACTGTGGGCTGGCGAGCACCACCACACCCAGCTCAGTTGTTTTTATAAGGCCAATTATTAACCTGATAGCAAAACAAAGCAAAGACAGTACTAAAAAGGAAAATACAGCCACTCATGGTAGTGCATGCCTATAATCCTAGTCACCCAAGAAGTTGAGATCAATTTAGTGAGACCCTATGTCAAGATTTAAGGCCATCTATGATGGTGTGTGCCTATAATCTCAACACTTGGGAAGCTGAAGTAGGAAGATTGCCTCATGTTCTAGCCTAGCCTGGACTGCTCAGTGAACACCTGTGTTTAAAAGCAAACGAACAAACAAACAAACAAAAAAAAAAAAAAATTAAGAAGGGCTAAAGATACAGCTCTGGTAGAGCACTGTGTAGTAGGAATGAGGTCCTAAATTCAATCCCAAGTACATATCAAAAAAAAGCCAACCTGTAATTCAATACTTTCATGAACTTAGAAGTACAAAAGTCCTCTACCAAATATTAGCAAATAAAATAATTCAACATTAAAAATCTTCCTGGCAAGTGTAAGGTCCTGAGTTTGAGCCCTGGTACAAAAAAAAAAAAAACATGAAAAATCTTTGGCCACTTCACAGAAGAGTAAGTATGAATGACCAATAAATACATGAAGAAATGCTGAACATAACTGGCCATTAGAGAAATGCAAATTAAAAGAACTGAGATTCCATCTCAATGGCTGTCAACAAGAAATCAAATAATAGCAAATGCTGGCAAAGCTGCAGAGAAAAAGGAAGCCATTTGCATTGTTGTTGGGAAATGTAAACTAGTACTCCCACTATAGAAATCAGTAAGATTTCTCAAAATAGTAAAACTAGAAATTCCATTTTTTTAAGAGAGTTCTTTTTAAAAGTTTTATTTTGTTTTGATACAGGATATGGCTATGCAGGTCAGAGTCGTAGAACAGGAGGACTGCCAAATTGAAATCCATATTAGGTAACCCAAGTTTAGAGAGACTGCTCAAAACAGAAACAGAAGTGAAAACCAAAGAGAAAACAGGGCTGGGATTGTAGAGAGAAAAGATAGGTTCAGTGCTACAAAAACAGAAAGAAGAACAAAACAAACAGTTGATCCTCCTGTCTCAGCCTCTGTAGTGCTGGAATTACAGGCATGTGCCAACTCGCCTGATTTTGGGGCTGGAACTGTGCGCCCAGAGTTCCAGGGCTGGTAAGGCATGTGGTACTGAGGATTGAACTCAGGTCTTTGCATTTGCTGGACAGGTACTTATGCTACTGAGCTATTGCTCCAGCCCCTAGAAATTCCATGTGACCCAGCTACCCTTTTCCTTAAAGAGTTAGACTCACGTTACAGTGGCACATGCATACCTATGTTCATAGCATCATAATTCATAGTAGCTAAACCTTGGAAGCAGCCTGTATAGCCATCATCAGATGAGTGGATAAAGAAGTATGGTATTACAAACAGTGGGTGTTACTCTGAGAGTAAGATAAAGTTTAGAGTTTGTCAAAGATAAACTTGAGACATTCGTAGGGACATGGATGTATCTAAGACCATTAGTATATGTGTGCTGCCAAAGCAAGCACTTGAGTCTTGTTAAGTGAGATAACACAGGCTGTCCCAGGATTTAGCTGTTAGGAATGATGCTGCTGCACACGTGGGCATGCATGTATCACTGTAATATGTCCTTAGCTCTTTCGGGGCAGTACCTGCAAGGGGAATAGCTGGATCAGCAAGCCAAGGAAAAAACAGAAGAAACATCATGAGATCATCTTTTGACACAAAAATAGTCACTTGACAGAATCCAAGGCCTGTTTATGATACAAACTATTAGGTTCAACATAGAATCAAACAGTCTCAGCTTGGTAAAGAGCAGCTATGAGAGTTTACAGCTGACATTCTAATTAGGGAGAAAGACTGAACACTTTCCCTTTGGAAACAGTAATAAGGCCAGAACAGCGGTTCTCACCACCACCACACAAGCATCTCATGGAAGTTCCAGCCACTGCCATGAGTCAACAAGATTTTCCAGAAACAGTAGTTACTGACTAGAAATACTAGTAATACTGTAAAATGCTATGTGATGAAGAAAATTTTTAGTTCTTCAGAATAAAAAAAAAAATCTACAGGTTGGAAGAGAAGAAATAAAGCTGCCCTATTTAGATGACATGAATGTCTTTGTACAGACTCCTAGAGCTAGTAAATGAATTTGGTATGGTCTCGGGATATGAGACCAACACACAAACATCAATTGTATTTCTACATATAAACAGTATGTAGAAGACAAAATTTTTCCTTTTAGCCAGAACCACTATCTTCAAGTAATTTGCCAAAATGACCAACATAAAGGGCAAGAGGAAGGGAATCTGGTATATATTCTCTAGGCCTTTCAGAAAACATGAGGTTGTTCCTCTGACCACATACATGGGGGCTCTGCAAAAAGGGTGAGATTGTAGACATTAAGGGAATGGTACAGAGCAAAAAGAAATGCCACACAAATGTTACCATGGCAAAACAGAGAGTCTACAGTGTTACCCAGCATGCTGTTGGCATTGTAAGCAAGCAAGGTAAGGGCAAGATAATCTCCAAGAGGATTAATGTGCTTATTGAGCATATTAGACACTCAAAGAGTCATGATAACTTCCTGAATCATGTCAAGGAAAATTATCAGAAAAAAAAGGAAGCCAAAGAGAAAGATATCTGAAGCGCCGGCTTGCCCCACCCAGAGAAGCACACTTAGTAAGAACCAGTTGAGCCTGAGTTGTTGGAACCTGTTCCCTGTGAATTCATGGCATAAGCTGGGGATGTAGCTCTGCCATTCAGCATCTAATTGGCAGCTTAAGTGTTCTAGATCCTACTTAAAAATAAAAAATCAAGGGGCCGGGGAGATAGCTCGGTAGAATAAGCGCTTGCCTGGCAAGTGCAAGGGCCTGAATTCAATCCCCGGTTCCGCCAAAAAAATAAATAAAAAATCAAGACTGGGTGTGGTGACATGCACTTGTAATCCCAGTGCTTGACAGGCTGAAAACTATGAGTCTGATCTGTGTGGTGAGATCCTGTAGTCTCTATATTAAAATACAAAAAAGAAAAGAAAAAAAATTTCATCCTGTGTTGTAAGGATAGTTTTCTTAGTTGAACGGTTATGTGGTGCTTCTTACCTGAGAAGTATTTGGAGCATATTTTTATTGTAGCTAGTAATTGTGTCTATTCTTTACTCTTCAGTGGTTTTCTTTGCTGAAAAATATAGCTGAAGTATTATGCAGGTGTGTACCCAAATGTCCAGATATTTATGAAATACTTATTTTGGCTTGAAGATCCTGTAAATCACCATGGGTGATGTATCAAAGTAAATGGAAGTCATTTAAGTTAAAAGAAAACAGAACACTGCTTAGGTAAGCGCAGGGACCCAGGTTTGATTCCCAGTTCCACATGCTGCATCAGCCCTGCCGATGGGCACACTGAACTAGTGACCGAGTCCAGGCGTGATGGTGCACGCCTGCAGTCCCAACACTAGGGAGACTGAAAACAGGAGGATCACTGCTATCTAGGCTGCGAAGTGAGACTCTGTATAAAATGCATAAATTAAAAAAAAAAAAGAAGAAAGAAAATTTTAAAATTTTGCCTTTTAGCCAGGGAGATAGCTCATCTGCATAGGTATCTGCCTGAAAAGTACAAGGTCTTGAGTCTGATCCCCGGTACAAAAAAGAAATGAAAAATTGCCTTTTACAGTCACCCTAAAAAAAATTAGGTATATATTTTACTTGTACAAAATCTGTGTGCTGAAAATCATAAAATACTGATGAAAGAAAGTAGAGAAGACATAAATGGAGAGATCTATTGCCTTTGTGTTTTTAAGGACTCGATATAGTAAAAATGTTAATTCTCCCTCAATTGACTTGTCAATTTAAAACATTTTTTAGCAAAACCTAAGCAAGGTTTTGGGGTGGCATAAACATGCTTATTCTGAAACTTATACAGCCCCTGAAAGGTAAAACAATCTTGAAACAAATGGGAGAAGGAAATACTGTACCCAGTATTAATCCCTGCTATGTGACTACAGTAATTGAGACAGTGTGGTACTGCCAGAGGGGCAGGCACATAAGCTACTGAAGCTGAATAAGGAATATGGAAACAGACGCACACAATTATGCCCAACTGTTGGACAGATATAAGAGGTTCCTTAATGAGGGAGGCTGTCATTTCCAACAATAATGGTGGTATATTTGACCAAAATAAAACAACCTCATGCTTTAAACAAAAATTAACTTGAATCTACAATTTACATGTAAAATTGTTAACACTTTAGGGAAAAATATAGAAAGTTTTAGAAGTAAGATTAAGTTCTTACACTTCACACTAAAATCATGATCATTGAAAAGAAAAATTGACATGTTAGGCTTTCATGAAATTAAAATGTTGCTTTGAGGAGGGTGGTAAACATTGCTTATCAAGAGAGCGGTAAAGAGACATACCAGAATTGGAAAAATACTTTCAAACTTTATTTTCAACAAAAGTCCAGTGTCTCAAATATATAAAGAACCCTTAAAAAGAGGACATAAAATGGCAAAGAAGCACATGAAAAGATGTTCAACATTATTAGCTATTAAGGACTGTTAAATTCAGGCTACGATGAGAAATCATTGTATACCTAACAGAATAGCTAAATTATAATTAGTTGTCCCTGAACTCTGTGGGTGGCCAGGCTGGCTTCTGAGTAACCCCGTGCCTCAGCTTTCCCAGCGCTGGGAGCACAGGCGTGTGCCACCACGTGCAGCTAACGCTTGCATCTTTTTTCCTTTTATTTAAGAAATGATCCTTGCATGGCCATTCTGCTGTCTTTATATTCTGCCTCTCAGCACAAGGCTGCCTTGGGGGATGGACTGTGTGTTCAGTGTGGGGTAGGGATTCTGTGGATTTCTACCTGAGAACCCATAATTACTTTGTTACAAATCGAAGCTCCCTCAAAAAATAAAAATTTTTAAAAAAAATAGTGACAGCAGAAATTCAGGAGTGTGGAGAAACTGTAACTCCTGTGGTTCTTACAGAAATGTAAAGTGGTTCCACACCTGAAAAAGCTCAGCAGTTTCTTACTAAATGTGCAACTACCAAGTGACTCAATAACTATACTCTTTAATCCAGAGAAATAAAAACTTAATACAAATGTGCATAGTGCCTTTATTGGCAGTAGTCAAAAAGCCAGAAACAACCCAGTGACCTCAGATGTGTGACTGGTTAAAACACAATAGTGCATCCATCCCATGGAATACTAATGGGAATTGGGGACAACTATTGGTACAGCAGTGAGTTGAATGACTTTAGGGATGATACTGTTAGAAAAATCAATCTCATGCAGTTGCATACTCTGTGAATGACTCCATTTATACAGCACTTGTGAAATGACATTACAAAAGTAAAGTTTAGGGGCCGGGGAGATGGCTCAGTGGAATAAGCGCTTCTCTGGCAAGCGCAAGGGCCTGAGTTCAATCCCCGGTTCCACAAAAAAATAAAAAAAGTTTAGTGTTTGCCAGCATGTCAGGAGGGAGGAGACCCAGGAAAGTGAGTAGGGCTACAGAACAACAGGGAGCTTTGTGATCATGGAGATTTTTCTGCGTCTTGACTGATGTTTGTCAGTATCCTGGCTATAATACTGTAGTATGTAGTTTTATAAAAAACGTTACCTTTGGGGACTATAACTTAAAGGGCACAGAGAGCTACATTTATAGTTGCATGTGAAGATACAGTTCTTTCAAAATAAATTTATTTTTAAAAAAAGTATAGCAAAGCCAGGCATGGTGGCACACATTTGAAGGCTCAGTATTCTGGAATGCTGAGGTGGGAGGATTGCAAATTTGAGCCCTGCCTAGGCAACTTAGCAAGACCCTATCTCAAAATTTAAAAATATGATTAACTGAGCTTCGTCCATATGACATATGAATAGTTGATTTAAGGTTGGGTGTGGAACTACTCAAACTCTTGTTTTTACTGTAATGTTAATTTTATTCAATATTTGAGGGGCTGGTGAGATGGCTCAGTGGTCTAAAGCACCTACTTAGAACAAGCTTAGCAAAGCACAGGGACCGCGGTTCAATCCCCCAGCACCACATGCCAGCCAGCCCTGCCCCCTGGTGGGCTGAGCTGGCCTCCCCACACATAAATAAATAAAATCAATATTTGAAGATTCAAGAGACTTACAGTTTCTGAAATTTGATTAGTCACTGATCTGAATTTTCAGTAGTTAAGACTCCTCACATTTTAATATGAATTTAACATATGTCTTAGAATTAACATTGATAAGATCTTATTTTACTTGACAGTTTTTACGGGTTTAATGGTAAATTCAGTGGTATTATTTTGTGGTGGGGCATTAGGCATTATTTACACCTCCAGTGAACCCTTGCCTTAGAACGCATGCGTTCCGTAGGGCTGTAAGTCAGGTTGCCAGTCAAGGAGCTCAGGCTCCTCCACACAGCCTTCAGTCTCTCCTGCACACAGGCAGATCTCAGTGTCCTTAAACACTGGCCCAGGATTTCTCAATTAACGCCTTACAGGAAAACGTTGTGAAGTTCCTTCCAGAACTCTTAAAGAGTTCCGTCTGTATTTGAGACCATCTGGAATGGAAGCACAGGTGACCACCATTCAGGTCTAACTGAAGACTTTAGTCATAAGTTAAAACTAAAGTTGCCATCCTCACTCAAGGCTCTGCTGTATATAAATACTAAAACCTCAGTTTCCTTCACCTTTTCTTTTTTCCTTTGTTTTTCAAGTATCAATATACAGTATCTGGTTTTATGACAAGAATGACTGTCACCGCATAGCAAAGCTCATGGCTGAGTAAGTATTCTTATTACTTTATAAATTTAATTAATGAGATGTAAGAAATGATTTTTTTATTGCCAAAATTTAAAGGCATAAAAAATGAAATCTAAAATTGTCTATAATCTTGCTACTCTCTATGTTTATATTTTGAGTCTTTCTTTGTATATGTAGCTTAAATTTGTAGGTATGATTATTTTTAAAATATATATATATATGTATATATGATAATTCTGTATATCCTACTTTTACTGTCACCAGTAGTTTTTTAGGTTGTTATATTTTCCTTTATAAACCAGGTATAATGGTACATGCCTGTTAATCCCAGCACCCAAGAGGCTGAGGCAGGAGGATCATTGCAAGGTCGAGACCAGCCTGGGCTACAAAGTGAGCTCAAGGCCAGCCTGAGCTGCATAGTGAGACCCTGTCTCAAAAAGATCAAAAAAAATTTTTTTTTTCTTTACAGCATATATAATAACTGCATCATATCTAATCCTAAGGCTAGTTCATAACTTAACCACAACTTTACTCTAGGTTAGGGCTGACAAACTGCATAGCTCCAAAGACTGTCAGTACATCTGGAGCACAACCTGACTGCCATATGCAGTGGCTACTAAAATTTCCATTGTAATAAGTGATACTGTGTTCAGTATCCTGGTAGAAAACTCTAGTACTTGTCTGTAATGAAATACTCTCAGTGAACTTCTTATTGACACAGGCAATCTTTATCAGGCTTCAACTCACTAATGGATTATCTTCCAGAAGAGTTTTTGTGACTGAAAATCTAGAATTTTGGCAAATGTCTTTCACTGAATTTAGGTTCTAAAGGGACCCTCAGCCTACATAAGCTCCTGTGGCCCAGCCATATTTCTAGACTGCCAAGCTAGATTCTGGGAGCTTTAACACTCATTTTGAGGGGCCCAAGAGCTTGCAGAGCTCAAGGAAAATACTGCAACAGACAGTGTTTCTGGTGGGCTTCTGCTTCCTCTTTAGTTTTTGCCTGAATATTCTCAAAAATATGGCTCTCTTCCCCCTCTGTCAAATCAGAATTCCCTTTTTCTCTGCAAAGTTTGTGCCTCAGGTTTTTTTGTTCTTTGGTCAAAATGTGCATACAAAGTTAAAGGAAAAAAGATTTTATTTTAGCTCACAGTGTAGAGGTTTCAACCTGCAGTTGGCTGGCTCCAAGGCAGGGCAGCATGGAGAGGGCATCGCACAGGAGGATCAGTCTGAGGCACGGCAGGCAGGAAGCAGCAGAGAGCAGCAGCAGCAAGCCTCCTTTAAGACAGAAGCTGTTCATGTATGAGTTGTTTTTTTCTAAACTAAAGCCTCAGTATTCAGGTTGAAATGAAATGTTGACACTTTGTAATAAGTAAGTAGGTTTTGGGTTGGCATTTGGGCCCTCAGTCTCTAAAAACTCACAATCAAGAGCCCTAGATCCAGCAACCTCTGAAAAGCCCCACCTGTGAGCACATGAGCCTTCGGGGGAATGTGGAGGTAGAGACTCTAGCAGTTTGTATCTACATGTATGGAAGAACAGTCATAATTTTTTAATAGTCTAATTTATAATGAATTATCTTAAAAGTATAGATAATTGACATTAAAACCTCAATTCTAGGTGTATTGGTGCTGGAGATTAAGCCCAGAGTATATCCCTTTGGTAAAGTAAAAAGAGATTTTATTTTGTTTTTATGGGTCAAGGGTCTTGATTTGTAGTTCAGGCTGACCTTAACTTCACTGTGTAGGCCAGGCCAGCCTTGAACTCACAGAGATCCTCCTGCCTTAGCCTCCTAAATAATGATATTACACATGTGCATCTCCATGCCCAACTTAATAAAAAAAAAAATTTAGGGGTTGGGATACAGCTTAGCGGCAAAAGCACCTGCCTGACCAGCACAAGTAAGCGGCCCATTTTCATTAATCATTCTCAGAATTCTCATTTTTACTTCAAACACACTTACCTCATCATTTTTGCCATTTTTTGAAGCAGTTCTAGAAGTCCTCCTTTGTTGTACTGTCATGGCTTTCTCTATAACCTAAATCAGTTCTAAACCTTTCCCTTTTGTGGTCATTGTAACTATGAGGAAGAGCCAGGAGTCGCATGCTGCCGGATCTGGTGACTCAGGTGGACCTGCACGTGTCATGTCTCTGTGGGCCTTCCTTTCCACTGGGTGGCACCTGGCAGCCACACTCACATACTGATACACCGCAAAAAAACCTCGCGAAAGAGGCCCTCCACACGTACTTCAAAAAATGGCAAGAAAATAGGGGAGATGTGTTCAGGGCAGAATGGATATTGTGCCAGGTATGGGGTACATGCCTGTAATCCCAGCACTAGGCTGAGGCAGGAGAATCGTTGAGAGTTGAAGGTCAGCCTGAACTGCATGGCGAGACCCTGTCTCAAAAAGACCAAAACAAAAGAGAAGGGTTGTGAAGTAAATTTATCTTTTACTCTCAGCATTCACTATATATTTTGATTATCCTTTATGGCAACCCAAGAAAACTGAGCCTGTCTAACAGAGGGCCACAGTTTTGACACCCCTGTAATTGGAGACAGAATCTCACTGAGTTGTCCAGATTGTCCTTAAACTTTTTTAGACCTCCTTCCCCAGCCTTCCAAGAGCTGGAATTACAGATTTGTGCCACCATGCCCAGTCCTATTTAATACTGTCTAACCTACTGCTTGTTAACATTGTTGCCACACACACTAAAGGGAATGAACTGACATTGAGAGACTATTCTTGTATATTCCCGTATATTCCATTAAAACAACGCTTTTGGACTGGGGAAATAGCTCAGTGTCATAAGCACCTGCCTGGCAAGCACAAAGTCCTGAGTTCAATCCTGAGTTCAGTACTCTACTTTCCTGAGTACTGAAAGAAAGGGGGTGGGGGGAAGAGTGAAAGAAACCTTTCACTCTTGAATTGTCACAGTCATTCTCTATCAAGTTCTCAGTTAATTATAGTTTGGGGCTGAGCTACAGTTGGTGGAATAGTCCTGTAAACCCAGAGTGTTGAAAGCCTGAACAAGTTTAAGCCCAGGGTTGGCAAGACAGCTCAGTACACTAAGTACCTGCTTTTACAAGTGTAGCTACCAGGGTTCGATCCCCATCCTGCATGTGTGCACTGAGCCAGTGATCGAGTCCCAGTGTGGTGGTGCACAACTGTAACCCCAGCACTGGGGAGGCTGAAAACAGGAGGATCACTATGAGTCCAAGCTGCATAGTGATACCCTATACCAAAAACATGAATGAAAATAAATAATTTTAAAAAGTTTAAGCTCAGCCTGGACAACTTAGTGAAACCCTGTCTCAAAATAAAAACAGTCTGTGGCTGTGCCCATAAAAATCTCATGAAGGTGAACTTGTTCATTAGAACTAACATCTGAATATTTTTTTTAAAAAATAGTGGTTGCTTTATTAAAACTTTTACTTATTTCAGGCTTGAAGAACATTGTCAGAAAATATCCATATGCTCTTCACTCACCTTTTAGTTCCCAACATTTTGCTCTAATTCCTTCAAACCTCTCTATTTAGGGAATGAAGAAGTTGTTTAAAAAAAAAATAAAAATAATAAAAATTTTAAAAAAGAAGTTGTTTAAACATGAAAGCCTACACACTGACTGCTGTGGTATACCCCCGTAATTCCAGGATCTTGGAAGTTGAGGCAGGAGACCTACAAGAGCCAGACCAGCCTATGCAATTTACCCAGACTTTTATCTTAAAAAATTGAGAAGAGCTAGGGATCTAGCTCAGTACTCCCTGGTTCAGTCTCTAATACTGCCAGAAAATCATTGGTATGCTTAACTGAGACTTTTGTTGCTTTGTGGATTTGGGCATCATGTGTACACCTGTAATCCCAGAACTCGGGAGGCTGAGAGTTCAAAGTCAGCCTAGGCTTATAGAGTTGAAGGCCAGTCTGAACTACATAGGAAGACCTTGTCTGGGGGGAGGGAAACAGAAAACTGAAATTAAGTGCATTCCCACAAACATCCTGCGCTCAGTCACCCACTTAATGATTTTTTTTTTTTTTCCTAGAGCTGGGGATTGAACTCAGGCCCTTGCACTTCTACTGAGCCATCTCCCCCAACCCCCTCTTAATGATTTCAAGGGGGAGACAAAAAGGGGAAGCTTTTTGTTTCTTTGTAATGTTATCATTAGCTTTTTCACCAAGACCCATTTTTAAGACTTGACCTTGTCAGTGCAAATTAGTCATGTGTCGTTTTTCAGATTTACTGTGCCACTTAGTTTGACTGATTGTCAGCAGCTTGTGGGAAACACTTAGTGGAGTTTTAATGTACCTGCGTACACCACCACTAGAAAGGAAGGTGAAACACAGTGGTGCTGTTGTGAATGAAATGGTGAAACCGTAAGTTGTGTTTCTGGAATGCAGCAGCTAAGAGCAGCACTTTGCCTTGCGGGGACAGTGTCATCATTTGACACTTACATGTCTTGGACTCCAGAAGAGTTCTTGGGCTAGACCATGTCTGCAGAAGCCTTTCTGAAATCTGACTCTCCTCATCTAGTGTGGTAGAAGAAGAGACACGGCGATCCCAGCAAGCTGCCCGAGATAAGCAGAGCCCCAGCCAGGCCAATGGCTGCAGTGACCACAGGCCTATCGACATCCTGGAAATGCTGAGCAGAGCCAAGGATGAGTACGAGAGGGTAAGGCTCTCTGGAGTGCTGGGTACCAGAGGAGGGGCGGGCGGGAGGCGTGCAAGAGGCTCGAGTTCACTGAGACCTTCGCCCCGAGGGCTAGCAGTAATAATTGGTTCAGAATGGAAGCATGTCCATCACTTCAAGTCTGAAAGATGCTCACTAGCGGAAAAGTTTCAATTTTTTCTTTTTCATTTAACCATAGTGGAATTATCTTGGAAGAAATTGGGGTGAAAGGGTGGAAGTTGAACCACAGCAAGTAGTTCTAGAAAAACGTCGTGCCCTTCTTCCTTCTGCAGTCTCTTATTAGGATGTTAAATGGTCTTGGGGATTTATGTAGGCTTTGAAAAGTATTCTGACAGTTTACCTCTCATAATACTAAAATGTACATTTGTGGTCAGTAAGTGATAGGAAGTACACAGCCTTCCCTAAGCATAATTTTAATTTTGCCCAAATGTGAAGTTTTTCTGAGATTGTTTTCTATCTCTTCTGCTTTGCATTTTACCTTTTCACTGCTAAAATTTTCTCTTACAAATTGAATAAAATGACAGTTGTAGTACACTAAGTAAACCATTCGACATAAACATATGAAGTGTTCAGTATGTACAAAGCAGTGGACGTTCTGTGGTAGTGTTTCAGCCTTATAGCTGTGAAACTGTCGTGGCTTTTCATTCAGTGTCAGTACCTCAAAGCCTTGTGTTTCCTGGGGTGAGACCTGAAAGTTCTGCTACTGCATTTCATTACAGCAGAACTACGATTGTTTATTCACTGAACATTAAGAAAACTGCTTTATTTTCATTTGTTTATCTCCAACCCATTAAAACCTTAAGAAACAGGAGTGTGAGAAACTTATTTTAAGACATGTTTCCCAGACAGTTCTGCTAAAACACTAGCTTCTGGGTTATTAATAAATGATTCTTGAGGGCTGGCTAAGTAGCTCAGCAGATTAAAGTGCCTGCTTAGGCAGGTGCAGGGGCCAGGGATTTGAGCCCCAGGCCTGTTGTCCCACCATCCCCCACCCCCGGGGGGCGCGCTGAGATGGCAATTGAGACTGGGTGTGGAGGCGCCCACCTGTAATCCCAGCTCTTGGGAGGCTGTAAACAGGTGGATCACTACGAGTCCAATCTGGTAGTGAGACCCTGAACATCCTGTAGACCCTTCCCTAAAATAGAAAAAAAAAAAAAAAAAAAAGAATGATCTCGCAGTAGGTAAAGCAATGCTGCCAATTCCCAGATCAGTTTCACGACAGGACTATTTTGTACCTACTACCCTACAATATCTCAATCTGGAGTTTAGGCAGCAAAGTTTGAAAAAAGTATTCTGGAAGGTAGTTGTACTATAAGTTATAAAACTATATAGTTCTGGGGAGTTGGCTCAGTAGGATAAGCGCTTGACTGGCAAACGCAAGGATCTGAGTTCAATCCCCGGTTCCGCAAAAACAAAAAAAAAAAAAATCTTAAAAACTATATAGTCTGTGGCAATACTAGGAAAGCAGTCGTCTCCATTATACATATTCAATGATTCATAGAAAAATGAGTGAATAAATTTTGAGAGTCATATTTCAGATTTAAAGGTTGTCTTAAAGGCTGCGAACGTATGAGCCAGGGATATAGCTCAGCAGCACAGCAGCTGCCTGGCAAGCGTGAGGTCATGAGTTCAATTCCTGGTAACAAAACAAAAAGGCTGGGAATGCACTGGAATCAGCAGTGCAGCCCTTGCCTCACATGCTTGTTCTTCTGGGTTTGAGCTCCAACACTCCAGAAAGAAAGAAATTCCCCAAATCCCGTCCTATACCCATCATGAAGTTTGGGTCATTATTTTGCTTTTCAGGGCCTTTTACTATTCACTGTCCCTAGCAGTGACTGTATCAGGGTTCCCCATAATACGGAACTGTGGGTGCTGTGCACTAGGGAAAGTACTCGAAGCAATCGGGCTTACTCCTCAGGCTGACAAGCAGCTAGTCACAGAGGAAAGAAATAAGCAGCCCTTATTGTTGGCCTTTTTATTTCGTTCAGCTTTTGTTTTTGCTGCTGGGGTGAAACTCAAGGCCTTGCACATCCTGAGCGTATGCCCTCCTTCTTAGCTACACTCAGCCTTACTCTTGTACACAAAGTTTTAAAGGGACTCTGGTATTAAGTGTACGGTCTAAAAGTCTAGTGCGATTTCTAATTGTATCACCAAAGGAATAAATAGAGTGTCATCATTTGACTTGTAAAGAAAATTCTTCCCCAGTACAAAATAATTTATTATCTAAGGTTAGATTAAAATGGAGCTTTTGGGAATTTAATCATAGACTTTTCCTTTATAATATAGCCTTATTTGAAAACTGTAAAGAGGTATAGCCTTATTTTTATTAATATAGTACATGTTTGCAGTACATATGTTTAGATTCATTGTGGGGAGTAAGTACATGGACACAAGACACAACTTTTATTTTGAGGGATAGGGAGCAGGTGTGCTTTGAGACAGGGCTGGCCTGGAACTCACTCTGTGGCCCAGTGGACTCAGACTCACAGAGCTCCTACGGCCCCGTCCCTGCTAGGCATAGATTTCTTATTTTCTTGTCTGCACTTCTGCCTTTTTATTGGCAATAACTATTCCGAGTCCCAGTGAGATTGCATTTGAGGAATTGTTTTAAAAGAACTGTGATATAAATAGCTGTATATTTTTTCACTTTGTGCTTTATACAAACAATATCCTAGATTTCTCTGATTCTTTCTGTTAAGAACTTGGCAATGCTGCTGTGGAGCTAGGTCTTTTTGTATTCACTATTAACTTTTTCCTAAGATAGGGCCAGTGAGATAGCTCAGCAGTCCAAAGCACCTGCTTAGGCAAGCTTAGGCAAACTCAGGGACCGCAGTTCAATCCCTGACACCTGATGCTGCGCCAGCCCCACCCCAAGTGCAGGCTAAGCCAGCCACAAAATAAATTAATTAATTAAACTTTTTCCTAAGATAAATGACTTGAGAAGAAATTGTTAGAGCAAAGAATTTTGACATTTTTGAAAAGATTTTACCAAGTGTTGTAAAATTACCCTCCAGCAAGTTTGTCTGAGGTGTGCATTTGCCCTAAGTGTTTCAGACACTGAGTGTCTTCATCTGGGAAAGCTTCACCAGAGCCCTACACAAGAATCAAAGATAAGATTCTTCAGAGCTGTATCCTACAGTGCGTCGTGACAATATAAGCCCATCTCATAGCTTAGATACTGCGAACTCAGATGCCCTGGAGCCAGGCAGTGAGGAAGCAGGCGGACTGGGAACCGAGGCACGCTGCAGGCCTGCTCCCTCTGCAGAGTCAGCCCGAGCTCAGGGCCAGCAGTGGTTGCCAGGTGACCTGGCGTTGCCGAATCATTCAGGCTCCCTCTGGAAGTAATAAGTCTGGATTTTTATAGTGCAACTCCCAACTGTTGTAATATTTCCGAGCATTGTGTCTTGTTTTAAGAACTTTTTACATGGGCTGGGGCTGGAGAGCTGTGCTAGAGCTCTTGCCTGTCGTGCATAAGGCCCTGGGTTCAACTGCACAAAAATAAAAATTTTGAAAAATAGGAACTTACTATGAAAAATATTTTGAGTTTCTATAGCTCTAATATACAGTAATATTCAGATCATGAACTTAACTATTTCCATAATTTTGGTTGCAAGCTGAATTGGTTGAGAATTGAATCAAATTCGATGATTATAGATTTAATGTTGACGTTATGTGTGAATTTTTAAACATTCAATTCTAAGCATTCTCTATGGTACATTTGCTGGTTATGGGATGCTGCTTGAAAATAGGTTGTCAGAAGATTAAGATAATTTGTGGGCCTCCACAGACTGCTTCACCCTTCTCAGCTGGGTAGCACTGAGTAAATGCTCGTGTGAGTCATTAGCAGTAGGCCACTTGAAGGGAGGAACTGCGTGTTGTCCACCCCTGAACGCTGAGTGCCTGTTCCTGCGCTACGCATACACCTCTCGTGTGTGTTCTTAGCGTGGTACCGAGAAACTCAGTGTGTCTCTGCAGTTAGCGCTGCTTTTTTATGTATTTTTAGGACAGGGTCTGTAGGGTCTCACTACATAGATCGGACTCATAGTGATCCTCCTCTGTACAGTCTCCTAAGACCTGGGATTACAGGCGTGCGCCACCACGCCCAGTCTCAATCCTGGTCTCAGTGTTCCTCGTGGCGGGGCCAGCATGGCAGGCCTCGCAGGCCTGGGGGGGGGGGGGGGTCAAACTTCCGGCTCCTGCATCTGCCCAATCCGCTGAGCCATTTGGCCAGCTCTGCTTCTTTTTTTTTTTTCTCCTTCTTCCTTTTTGTTTTTTTCTTCTCTTTCCCACAGTCATTTGTTTTGATATGCACAGTGTTCACCAGATACTGAATCAGATAGTTCAAATAAAATTTATTAACTCCATGTCTGTCAATTTTTTTGTTTCCTTTTGACTTTTTTGAGATGGTTTCACTACGTAGTTCAGGCTGGCCTCAAACCTATGGTGATCCTTCTGCTTCACCCTCCTGAGTCCTGGGATGACAGGTGTGTGCCACCACTCCTGGCGTCCATGTCTGTCTAGTAACCATTTTAAGAACAAAATATTTTCAATTGTAGTGTCATATGCAAGTTAGAACTTAATGATGGTCATATAGTTGGATATGCACACATACAAAAATGAACCTCAACCTAAATATAAAATCTTACATAAAAATCAACAGTATCACAGATCTAAATATAAAATATGTAACTTTTAAGAGAAAAATATATATCAGCAGAAATAACAAAAGTGAATGAACTATTAATACCGTTTAGCAACTTGAATGAATCTCAGAGGCATTAAGCTAAGTAAAAGAAGCCAGCATTCTGCTTATATTCCATTTGTATGATACTTTTTGAAAAGGCAGGGCTGGCGAGATAGCTCAGTGGGACTAAAAGGCTCCTGCTTAGGCAAGTGCAAGGACCGCAGTTCAATCCCCCATACCACATGCTGCGCCAGCCCCGCCCCGAGGGCAGGCTGAACTGGCCACAGAGTCTAGGTATAGTGGCACACGCCTGTGAACCCATCACTGGGGAGGCTGAAAGTAGAAGAATCACCACAAGTCCAAGCTGCACAGTGAAACCCTGCAACAACCACATACATGGAAAGGAAAAGAAAAGGCAAAACATAGTGACAGACTAGAATGCTGGTTGCCAGAAGTAGAGACTGTGACCACAATGGGGCATTCCAGGGAGCTGTTAGGTGATGGACCTGGGCCACATCCTGGCTGTGTAAGCGGGACATAGATGGAACAGTCCAGCCCTGACACATTGTGTTACCATGTGTTGACCTCAAACACACGAGAGAATACATGGTAGAGTGATACCAATGA
This sequence comes from Octodon degus, assembly GCF_000260255.1. Classification (NCBI taxonomy): domain Eukaryota; kingdom Metazoa; phylum Chordata; class Mammalia; order Rodentia; family Octodontidae; genus Octodon; species Octodon degus. The sequence continues at coordinate 9,996,204 of NW_004524619.1, forward strand.
CTTTTCATTTTAAAGGCTATGAAAATAATTGTAGCTAACTCTGTTGTCTAAAATTAGGTACTCAACTTTGTACTAATTTTATTACCTATATGGGAGTTCAGAGCAAACATGTTATAGGAGTTTTGCTTGTTTTTTATCATAGCATTTCTAATAACATCAAATGTTTTATGAGCCAAGTAATAATTTGTTTCTACATAACACACTGTCTCTTTTTTTTTTTTTTTTTTAAGACTCAGATGGGTGATTCCAATATCTCCAGCCCTGGGTTACAGCCAAGCACTCAGCTTTTCAGTCTGGGAAGCACTGAAACTTTAGAAGAGATGTCCTCTGGGTCACAAGATAAGGTTTGTATAGCAAAAGCCCTAGCTGTGTCCAAAGTAACAAAACAAAGAGTAACGTTTTATATTGGTTTTAATTATGATGCAAGTTTGACTTTTCACTTATCTGCCAAGATCTTATTGTAGCAACATAGCAACATCCACTCAGGTCATCTCCCTGATGTACAGAGCTTGTTTACCTCATTTCGCAGTAGTCTCCTGTCTGTTATCCCAGCTTTTGCCCTTGCTGTGAATGCCCTTTTTCTCAGCCCAGCAGCCAGTGTAATCCTCATGACACATAAATTTCTTTCCTCTACCTAAAACCAGCTGGTGAGCTGGGCGTGGCTGTATGCACCTGTAATCCCAGCTGCTGCAGAGGCTGGGAGGCTGAAGCAGGAAGGTCAAGAGTGGGTGGCCAGCCAGGGCAACTTAGTATAACCCTGTCCAGAATAAAACGGTGGGGATGTGGCCCAGTGATAGGACATTCCTAGCTAGGTTCAGTGGGCAGTACCACCAAAAGAAAACCCTCCACTGGAGCCCTAGTTTGTTCAAAGAAAAGCCAAAGTCATGGTAGTAGCCTGCAAGGCCCTACCTGATACATTCAGCTCAGCAGCACAGCACCTGCCTGGCAAGCACGAGGTCCTGAGTTTAATTCCTGGTACCAAGTAAAAAAAAGAGGACAATGATAATTCTGTAAGAGTCACTTGAACTGAGTGCCTAAATACGGTGACGGGGAGACAAAGCAGATGAGGAAGAGAAGTAACGAGACTGCAGAGCAAAATCCTATCTCAAAAAGACAACTGAGTGGAAGACGGTGCTCCCCACCCTTGGTCCTCCTGCTTGCTTTATTTTCTCCTTAAAACTTACCAGTTTACATGTTTATTTTTCTTCTTTATTCACTCTCATGCTCACCAAAATAGGAAGTCCATGGAACAGACAGTTTTATCTCCCTGTTCAATGCTGTATCTCTTTTCTTTTTCTTTTTGGCTTTTTGAGACAGAATTTTACTCTGCAGTTCAAGCGGGCTTTGAGCTCACTTTGTAACCCAGGCTGGTCTCGAACTCTCAGCAGTCCACTCCTGACACAGCCTCCCTGAGTGTGGGGGTCACAGGTGTGCACCATCACAACTTGCTCAGTGCTGTATCTGTAATGTTTGGCATTGTAAATATTTGTTAAATTTATTTTCTTTGTAATGGATGGCCTGATAAAGCAATAGATATCAAGTAAAACCCAGTTTTTGTTTCAGCTTTCTATATAGAGTGATAAATAATACAGAAAGATCCCATGTACCCACATTCCCTATTTTCCCATTGATAACATCTTGGAATATAATATCCAGAGTATTGACACGATCCACACCATCTTCACATTTCCTGGTGTGTGTGTGTGTGTGTGTGTGTGTGTGCGCGCGCGCGCGCATGCACACGCGCACGTTCCATTCTCTGTATTTCTGTCTCATGAAGGACTGTGTATTCACGAGCACAGACAAGTTCTGTGGGTGCCATTTTATAACCCTGTTGACTTCCCACTGTCTTTCTCTGCCTCCTGCCCCAAACCTCATCTTTAAGTCCTGGCAACCACCAATCTCCTTTCCAGTTTGGTGTTACCATTCCAAGAGTGTTATATAAATAGGAACACAAACTAGAAAATCCTTTTGAGGTTGTCTTTTTCACTCAGTATAATACTTAGAAATTACTGAAGTTGGGCTCGATCCCTGGCACCACATGCGACACAGGCCCCATTCCAGGCGCGCACCAAGTCCGGGCGTGGTGGCGCACACCTGTGATCCCAGCACTGGTGAGGCTGAAACGGACATCACTGCGAGTCTGAGCTGCGTAGTGAGACCCTGTGCCAAATACATATAAAAGGAAGAAATTGCTGAAGCTTCTGTCACTTGTTCTCTTTAGTTGTTGAGTATTATTAGATAATATGTGAGTACGTATAGATTGAGTGCCCCCTTAGCTATTATGCTTGGTAACAGGAATGTTTTGACTTCTAGATTTTTCTTTTCAGATTTTTGAATGTTTGCATATGCAACTCCTGGGGGTGAGACTCAAAAGCAGAAAGTAATTTATATTTTATATATACCTTATACACATAGTCTGAGGGTAATTTAACGTACCTTTTTAAAAGAGAACAAAACAAAATTTCAAAGCAAGATTATAGGAGGGTAACAACGGTTAATACATTGTGTATATCTTTAATTACTCAGAGTACAAAGTAATTAGCATTTAATTGTCCAAACAATATTAGCACAGACCCTTTTTTTAACAAGCCTTTCTTTTCAATGAAATGATATTAGCACAAACCTTTCTTTGCAATGAACTAAGAAATAGCAGCATAACTATCTTAACTGTCGCATGTGTATGCGTGTACATGCGCCTGCGTGGGTGTGTTTTGGCCATCCTCTTCCTTTTCTCCTTTCCACCCTCCCAGTTTTTCTTTCCTTTTGAACAGTTTCTTCCTATTTTATAATATCTGTTCTACATTTTGGATCTTACTAATCTTTTAGCTTCTCAATACAATGTTTACATACATGCTTCTGATTTATTTCAGTCATGAGTAGGATCTGAAGTTGTGTCCATTTACCTATAAAAAGTCTTGAGTTTATCGCTCTTTATGGTTGAATAGTACTCTGTTATATAAAAAGACCACTTTTTTTTTTATCCATTACACGGTTAATGGGTATTTGGGTTATTTCCAGATCTAACTATTGCAGAATGTGCTGCTATAAACATGAGTGCACATAGATCTCTGTGGTATATTGTTTTTAATTCTTCTGGTAAGATACCCAATAGAATGGCTGGGTCAGCTGGAACCCAATCCTAATTTTTTGAGGAATCTCCATATAGATTTCCACAGTGGTTGTACCAGTCTACACTTCCACCAACGGTGGAGAAGGGTTCCTTCTTTTTTTTTTTTTTTACAGCCCCTCCAGCATTTCTTACTGGTTGACTTCTTGATAACTATTCTTTCTGGGTTGAGATAGAATCCTCTTTTAACTTGTGTCTCTTGAATTACCAGTGATGTTGAACATGTTTTCATATATTTATTTGCTGTTTCTTTTATCTAGAAGTGTATGTCCCTCTCAGATGCTGATTTTTGGATTGGGTCTTTAAATTTGGAAGGTCTGAATTTTTTTTTATTTTCTATTTTTTATCTTTATATGCTCTCCATAGTAATCCTTTGACTGAGAAACAGCTGGCAAACATTTTTCCTACCCTGTGGGTTGTCTCTTCACTCTGTTGGTGGTTTCTTTTGGCTATGCAAAAGTATTTTAATAGGATGAGATCCCAGTTGATATTTTATGATAGTTCCTGTGTGATCTGGGTTTTATTCATAAAGTCTTGGCCTACAGCAGTGTCTTCAAGAGTTTTACGTATTCTATCTTCTAGCAGATGTAATGTTTCTGTTTTAATACTTAGATGTTTGATCCATTTAGAATTCAGTTTAGTGCATGGTGAGAGATACAAGCCCAGCTTTAATATTCAACATGTGCAGAAGAGGCTAGCTTTCTTCCAGTGAATGTTTGGCTCCTGTGTCAAAGGTAAGGTGACTGAGTATGTCTGGAGTTATTTCTGCATCTTCTAAGCTGTTCCGTTGATCTTTGGGTCTCGTTTACTTTGCAAGTAGCTTTATAGATAATTTCAAGTCAGGGATTGTGATGCCCCTGCTTTGCCTTTGTTGCCTACAATTGCCTTTGCTGTTCTAGGGGTCTTCTGATTCCAAATGAATTTTAAGATTGTTTAATTCTGTGAGATATCCTATTGGAATTTTCATTGAAATTGCATTAAATCTGGATAACAGTTTTGGACATAAGTCCATTTTTACTATATTGGTTCTCCTCAAAAGCAAGTGACATTCTTCTGTTTTGTGCATGCGTGTGTGTGTGTGTGTGTGTGTGTGTGTGTGTGTGTGTGTTTGAGACATGGTCTCATTATGCAGTTAAGGCTGGCCTTGAGCTCACTTTGTAGCCCACAATGATCCTCCTGCATCAGCTTCCCAAATGCTAGGATTACAGGCGTGAGCCAGTGCACCCAATTTATCTTTCCATTTTCTGATATACTCTTCAACCTCCATTTTGAAAGTACTATAGTTTTCTGCTTCTTTTTTTTCCCCAAAACTGGGGATTTAACTCAGGCCCTTGCACTTGCCAGGCGAGCGCTTATTCTACTGAGCCATCTCCCAAGCCCATGGGGGAGGGCAGGTTTCTTTTTAAAGCAGGTTCTTACTGTGCAGTTCAGACTGGCCTTGAACTCACTTTGTAGCCCAGGCTGGCCTGAAACTCATAGCAATCCTCCTGCCTCTCAGCGTCTCTAGTGCTGGGATTACAGGCTATAATTTTCAGTGTAGAGCTCTTTTCATCCTTCATTAGATTGATTTCCTACTATTTCATTCTTTCGGAAGTTACTATGAAAGGTTATTTCTCAAATTTCTTTGTTGGTGAGTTTTTTATACTATACAGGAATGCTATTGTTTTTGAGTGTTAACTGTATGAAGCTACATTAATGAATTTGCTTATTAAATCTAGCAGTTTTTTAAATAGATTTTTTTTTTGTTTTGTTTTGTTCCTCGAATGCCTTCAGGGCACTTTTGGCCAGCGGGAGAGTTGTGAGGTTCGAACTCCAGCCACCTGAGGCTGACAGCTTTGTGGAAGCAGCCACTTAAAGGCCTGAGCTAGGGCCAGGCCCCCTTTAAATAGATTTTTTGAGGTCTTCTATGTTATCGTGTCATCTGCAAATAATGGTGATTCAACTTCTTCCTTTCTTTCCTATGGTATTTCTTTTTCTTGTCTAATTGCTGTAGCTAGAGTTTACAGGACTATGCTTAATAAGAGTGGAGACAGTAGACATTCTTGTCTTGTTCCTGATTTTCTTTATTTTTTTATTTACTTACTCCTGATTTTAGCAAGAAAGCTTTCTGAAAGTTTCTGTCCATGTAAAATGATGTTGGCTGTTGGTTTGTCATAGATAGCTTTTATCAGATTGAGATACAAACCATCTAGTTCAGTTTTCTGTAGGATTTTTATCATGAATGGTACGAGACTTTGTCAAATACTTTTTCTGCATCTATTAAGATGATCATACAATTTCTGTCCTTGCCTCTGTTGATCTGATGTATTACATTTATTGATTTCCCTATTAATACACTATTTTAAATGTGCATGTGTTTTGATTGTGACCTGTCACATGATATCACATCGGGATTTTACGTCATTACTCAGAAGCATCTGGACTTTGGAGCATTACAGGTTTTGGATTTTCAGACTAAAATAGCAGTTTGTTGAACCATTTTTGACAATTCATTTAGTTATTAGAAGACATCTGGGTTGTTGTCAGATTTTTGGCTATTGTAAATAAAGCTCCCATGAATGTTTGTATATAGATTTTTGTTAACATGTATTAATTACACATATTAATGGGATTCATTGTTCTGTCTTAATACACACACACACAGACACAGACACACACACACACACACACACACACACACACACACTGATGAGTCCAGCTTCTCTTTGTCCCTTCCATTTCCACACTCCTGTTTCACAGGTTTTCATGGAATATAAATTTCCCTTTCTCTAGGATGCAAGCCTACAAGTCCAAACATTAGATCATTCGGTAATTGTGTGTTTTAGTTTAATAAGAAACTGCCAGCTGGGACATGCCTATAATCCCAGCTCTCTGGGATCCTGGGACAGAAGGAGCACAAGTTCAAGCACAACTTACCAAGTTTCTATTTCAAAATTGAAATTTTAAAAAGGGCTAGGAATATAGCTCAGTGTGAAGGCCTTAGGTTGAATCTTCAATACCACCAAACGAAGAAAAAGAGAAGGGGATGGGGGAGAGAGAGAAAAAAAAGAAAACTGCATTGTATTCATAGTAATTTTTAAGTATTTGGATAATAGATAATTTAAACCTGATTTTTATATCCTACATTTCTGTGACATTTATTGGATTTAGGGTCCTGAAGATGCAACATACATTAAATATGGTTTTATTACAAATTTAATTTGTAAAATAAACTTAAAAATAATTTAAAGATAAAAGAAATAAAGAGAAAGCCAAGTTTGCAGATTTGCTCCTCTTTCTTAGGAGTATTCATTGGATCTATCCTTTCCTGTGTGTCATTTGAACCTTGAGGTTAAGGATTTTTAAACTGCCTCTGTTACGATAGTTATTACAAAACCCAAACAAAGAAGAGGACTGGGAAAAGAGCTTCAGAACATAAGGCACTGTCCATTGAAAGTTGGAAGGTTTGCATAACAAGCTGTCAGTGCTCTTAGCTTTCAGCAACAGCATTAGTGACCTGTAGATTTAAGAAATTCAAGTGGACGTTCAAGAAGCTGTACCCTGTATTGGAAATAATGCTGACATTGCTATTCCTTCAGGTTTCATAGACTTGTAAAAGTCCATTTTTTAGACCAAAGTAGAAAATTCTCATAAAGTACTGAGATCTGGGTATTGTCAGAATCCATGGATTCCCTAAAATGAGCCCACATCCATAATCGCACTTGCATATAGTACATTTGCTTGAGCACTGCCCTCTAGTGCCGTCAGACTATGCTAATTACGCTGTAGCCCTTTTTTTTTTTTCAAAACCAGGCCCTTGTGCTTGCCAGGGAAGTGCTTATTCCACTGAGCCTGAGCCTGAGCCATCTCCCCGGCCCCAGCCATCTCTCCTGTCAGACTTTAATAGTACTAAATTCCATTTCAGTTTCACAGTTCACTTACTGTAATTTCCTCGGGATATTTTCCTCATTTATGTTTTGCTTCCTGTGGTCAAGCCTTAGGTGTATTTCACTGTGGAGTTTTTTTCACACCATCTTGTTTGTGCCTTTGCTTAAAACATATTGTTGGTGTTTCTACAGAAAAAACCCAGTGTGCTATAATTTTCAGAGTATGTTGTTTTGTGTACAAAACAATGTGATTGTTATGATATTGTATAATTTGTGTAAATGGAGAAGAACCAATGGTGCTTAAAGCACTTTTTCCCCCCAGCACTGGGGATTGCACCCAAAGCCTTCACATTGAGCTACATCCTCAGTACTTTTTTTTTCTCTTGAGGCAGAGTCTCATTACAATATTCAGGCTGGGCTCAAACTTCCTATCCTCCTGCCTTAACCCTTCCAGAGTGCTAGGAGTACAGACCTGTACCACCAAGTCTGGTTACCAGCACTTCTGTCAAGCAGTCTTGGTCCATTTATCCTAAACATAAATGTATATAAAAAGTAATTAACCCTGTTCAGAAACAGGCAAAAAAAGAAAAAAAGGATAAGGGCTATGGATGTAGCTTAGTAGTGGGGTGTTTATCTAGCACACACAGGCCCTGCGTTCAGGTCCCTGCACCAAGGATGAAAAATACAGACGTTTCCAAATAAGCTATACAAGACTGGGCATGGTGGCGTGCGCCTATAATCCCAGCTCTTGGAAGGCTGTAAACAGGCAGATCACTAGGAGTCCGATCTAGTAGTGAGACCCTGAATATCCTGTAGACTGTTCCCTAAAATACAAAACAAAACCAAATAAACTAGACAAACAGCCTGCAAGCACATAAAAGATGCACAGCATTATTGATCATTAGAGATAAGCAAATCAAAAGCACAGTGAGCTGCACTACATATCTATTAGGATAGCTGATATCAGTAGAAAGGAAAATTACAAGTGTTGGCAGGGATACAAAGAAATTGGAACTCTGTTGGATTGCTAATGACAGTATGATGCAGTGCTGCCCCTGAAGAACAGTTTGGTAGTGCCTTAAAAAGTTAAACGTGGGCTGGTAAGATGGCTCAGTGGTCTAAAGCACCTACTTACAGCAAGCTTGGCAAAGCACAGGGACCGCAGTTCAGTCCCCCAGCACCACATGCTGGCCGGCCCCGCCCCCTGGTGGGCTGGGCTGGCCACACACACACACACAAATAAATAAATAAAATTTAAAAAAAAAAAGTTAAACGTAAGAGCTAGGGTTCAGCTCCATGGTAGAGCACCTGCCTAACATGTACAAGGCCCTAGGGGTGGTTCCCGGAGCCAGAAACACAGAAGTAACCATATGATCTAGCAGTTGCTGTCCTCATTGTACATACAGAAGAACTGAAAACAAGGGCTCAGGCATGTTCCTATGGGGCTGGAGAGATAGCCAGGCAAGTCTAAGCACCTGCCTAGCAAGCATAAGGACCCGGGTTCAATCCCTGGTACCACAGCCATGCCGGCCCCACACCCTGGGTGCATCGTGCTGGCCACTGAAACCAGGCATGGTGGCACACACTTGTAATCCCAGTGCTGGGGAGGCTGAGACAGGAGGATCACTATGAGTCTGAACCATGTAGTGAGACCATGTACCAAACAAAGATTTTTTTTTAAGTTTTTTAAAAACATACTTCAATACCATTATTTACAGTAGCCAAAAGGTAGAAATAACTCGTCTGTCAACATATAACTGGATAAGTAGCATGTGATTCATATGTACAGTAGATTACTCAGGCACAAAAATAATGCAGTTCTGATACATGCTACAAAGTGGATGAACCTTGAAAACTTATTTCATTGTCAAACAAGCCAGTGAGTCACAAAAATAATGTGTGAATCACCTTTATGTGGTCCTGAGAATATGCAAATTCACAGAAACAGAAGAACAAATGTTACCAAGGACTGAGCAGCCTGGGAAGGAGAGATAAGTTACTTTATACAGAGTCTTTGTTGGGATGGTGGGAAAGTCCTAGGAATATATAGTGGTGAGTATTGTACAATATTGTGAGTGTACGAATACTAAATGCCACTTAAAATAGAAAATTTCCAAGTGTCTTCTACTTGTTGGTTTGGTTCATTTCACTCTGGTAGAGACAGGAGTGCCCTGTATTGCCCGGGCTGGCCTCAGACACCTTCACCTAAGTGATCCTCTCACCTCAGCTTCCCATGTCTCTAGGATTCCAGGCACACACCACCACACCAAGCTGTGCTGAGTGTTTCCTTAAGTGGGGAAGGAGCCAGATTATGACTGTGGTCTCATAAACATGTATGACACCAGGGTTCCAAAAGTGAGTCCATCACAGTGTTCACTGTAGAAGTGGACCCTATGTGCTTGGCTGCAGATAGGGAGCCTCAACAGAGAAGGCTTTCCAGAGGGGGATTCATTGTCTGTTGTGACTTAGACTGAGTGAGTGTGAAGTACTACCACAGGGAATTGTGAATAGCTGTGTCCTTCCAGTTCCTTGCATCAGGGAATGACAGGGTGATCTATAATAGCAGAATCTTGGTATCGTATCATGTGATTGTGTTATTTTGTATTAGGAAATACCGTGATTCAGAAGGATTTGATGAATTTTGTTTGGTTGTTTTTTGTGTTTTGGTGGGAGATTTGAGTTGTGTTTCATCTTGTTTTGCTTTGCTGTGCTTTGTTGTCCTGTGCTTTGCTCTGCTGTGCAACAGGATTTTGCTATACAGCCCAGGCTGGCCTCAAACTTATGGTATGTCTAAACAGAGTTATGTTGATTGCTGTTAAAACTGTATGATAGGCTGGGGAAATATCCTCAGCGGTCTAAGCACCTGTCTGGCAAACACAAGGACCCAGATTCGATCCTGTGTGCCACATGCCAGGCCGGGCATGGTGGCACACACCTGTGATCACAGTGCTTGAGAGACTGAGACAGGAGGATCACTATGAGTCTGAGCTGCGTAATGAGACCCTGTACCAAATAGATAAATGATTTAAAAATAAAAAATATATGGTAATTGGGCATTGTGGCACATGTCTGCAATCCTAGCACTTTGGAAAACTGAGACATGAGTATCACAGGCTCAGGCCCAGCCTGGGCAATAGCAAGATCCTGTCTCAGAATTAAAATGGGGTACAGCACTTCGGGGTGAACACCTTGAGTTCAATCCCCAGTACTGTGCAGGGAAGGGAAGCTGGGAGTATAGCTTAATGATGGAGCATTAGTCTGGCATGCATGAGACCCTGGGGCAAGCCCCAGCATCAAAAAACTGAAAAAGACTGCATAGTACTTGTGATAATAATAGGCTGATTTAAACTTACTGAATGTTTGCTGGGCATTAGTCATTACGTTGAAAATTTAGGGCCAGCAAGATAGCTCAGCAGACTAAGTACCTGCTTTAGGCAAGCACAGAAACTGGGGTTCAATCCCTGGTACCATTTGCTGCACCAGCCCTGTCCCCTCCCAGGGGGAGGGGGCATGCTAAGCTGGCCACTGAGACTGGGTATGGTGGCACACACTTGTAATCCCAGCACTGGGGAGGCTGAACACAGGAAGATCACTACAAGTCCGAATTGCATAGTAAGACACTGTACCAAATACATATAAAAGAAAAAGAAAGTTAAATTTTCATAGCAGCTATGTAATGTATTTCCCACGATTTGTGTCCATTTTTCAGATTAGTTACTAAATAGATTATAAAACTTAACCTGTTCGCTGCTAAGAATTGGTACATTTATTTATTCATTCATTCATTCATTCATTTATTTATTTTGTGGTGCCAGGGATTGAACTCGGGACCCTGCACTTGCCAGGCAGGCGCTTACTCTACTGACCTATCTCTCCAGCCCAGAATTGGTACTTTATTGATGCAGAATCTAAACACTTTAGTTTTTTCAGAAGTGGAAGTGAAAATACGAAGAAATTGAACCCTACAAAATCTTTAGCTTCCTTTATGTCTAGTTTATAATTAGATGTTGGTGCTGCTTTATATCGGAAGTGAGATTCTGAGTCTGAAAAATCCTTTAAAGTTCAAGAAGATGTTGTGACAGCCTCTCTTAGTACAGCATTGTTAGTGGGGACCTGAACTTGCCATTTGAGAATTTCTTCACTTAAACCAAAGCCTCTTGTCACATTAACTTGCCAAGACATATTACGGTAGTGTTTTTATATTTACAGAATTCTCTTTATTGAATATTGAATATTTTGAAAATGGTTTGATATGAAGCTATAGTTTTTACAGCCAAAGGAATCTTATGCTTCTTCCTCTCCAACAGTTATTTCACATAGACTGCATTTTGTTGAGACCTACACTCCTGCCTCTCACCTGATAGATGACACTGTCCTTCCTCTGGGGAAAGACAAAAGCTAACACTCCCTTAACATGTAAACCCCCTGCATGTTGGCCGCCTTTGCCTTGACTGAGGGGACCCTCACCCAGTGAGCTCCCTCTGTCCTCGTGCTAACCCCCACTCCAGGGGAGTGGGGAGAGAGCATTGTTGAACTGCTACTGTGTACTTCAGCGGATCCATGACACTGGACTGTGGTGCCGTTTTGTAGGTAGTCATGACCAGGCAGAAGAAGACCACGGATCAGGGACAAACAGAAAGACAGCGTCTGCCTTGGAGGACTCGACTTTCCTACTGTCGAAATGACAAGTACTGAGATTAAACAAGCCCTTCCTGTAGGCAGGGTTCCATACCTTGCACTCCCCATCATCCCTCCCTACTTTACCAAAGAGCTGAGGCTCTGAGAAGTGAATGACTCCCCAGTCTACACAGCTCCAAAGAAGCAGAGCCAGGCAGGAGCCCTGCTGCTCTGGAGCTGCCTCGGCGTTTGGCAGGATGCTGGTGCTTTAGCCCTATAATGTCCTGAGGAAATGCCTTCGCTCTGGAACTTGTGTGACCATTCTTGTCTTAATAATTTCCAAATCAGCAACTCCAAGTTCCAGATGCTTCACAAGACCTCAGATGTGTTCCCAACTCACCTCAGTTTCCCCTTTTCCCTCCCTCCAGCTGGAGGCCGTTCTTGGGCTTGCCTGCCTACACAGCGGCACCACTGCCAGGTTGTGTTTTGGCCTCCACTTTACTGGCTGTCCAGCCTCTGCTTCCTTCCCTCCTGACTCCTCAGTTCTCAAGCGCTCTGCTGGACCCTTAGTCCAGACTGCTCGGTCTTACCCTCCGGTCCGTCTGTGGCCACGGCAGTGTGCATCCTAACATACAAGCCTGAACGGCTCGTTTCCCTGAACTCGCCTGTACTGCCATGGAGATACAGCCCAGGTCCCCAGTGCATGGCAGGAAGCTGGATTCCCAGCTGCTTGGAGGCTGAGGTAGGCACATCAAGAGTTTGAGGCTAACCTGGGCAACGTAGCAAGACCCCACCTCAAAATATAATAATTGAAATGGTGTTGATAATCTAATGTACTGAAATAATATGTAAATTAAAAATTTTCAGATTTGAATTAGCTTTTTTTGCAGTACTGGGGATCAAACCAGAGCCTCATTTGTGCTAGGCAGGTGTTGTACTATCAAACTGTCTCAGTTACTTTTCTCTTGTTGCTAGGACAAAATACCTTCACACACACACCCCCCCAAAAAAAAAAAAAAAACTATGAAAGTAAAGGTTTATTTAGCTTATAGTTAGTGGAGGTTTCAGGCCATACTCGGCTGGTTCCAAGGCACAGTGGCTCATGGCAGAGGGCAGCCATTCATGGCAGCAGAAAACAACGAGGAACAGAGGCTGTGACAGCTAGAAAGCCCCTCCCTTCCTTATAATGCATTCAGACTGTCCACTCCAGGGCAGGTGTAGCTCTCACACCCATAAACCTGGGGTTGGATCATGAATGAAGCATAAACTCTAGAAGCCCACCCAAGTGACTACTTAAAGCTTTGGGGAGACAACTAGATACAAACCGTAATAAAAACTGCCCAGCGTTGCCACACACACACACACACACACACACACACACACACACACATCTTTTTCAAAATTTTATTTTGTGACAGGGTCTCACTAGCTTTCTCAACCTTGCAGTGCACCTCAGCCTTCCAGGTAGCTGAGATTGTAGGCATGTGGTTCCACACCCAGCAGTGTTTTACTTAATCTTAAAGATTCTGTGAAGAGGAGGGGAGTTATACTATTCAGTGATTAGATGTGCTTTCTGATATTTGGGACCCAGGCCCTGAGATACCATCCCAGCTTTTTATCAGGAACAGTAAAAATATATAAATGACCTGAGTGAGGTGCCCTAGAGCACACCTGCAATCGCAGCTACTTGGAAGCTTGAGGTAGAAGGATTATAAGTTTGAGGCCTGGGCCATTTAGCAAGACACTGACAGAAAATAAAAAGAATTCTTTTGGTTGATGGAAAAGGTTGGTTACATTGGTTTCTCAAGATTTCTCTCGCTGGTTTGATTTGTTCTTCAGTCCGCTCCCTCTGGACATAAACATCTGACAGTGGAAGAACTGTTTGGAACCTCTTTGCCGAAAGAACCACCAGCAGTTCTGGGTGTGGATTCCGAGGAAATAGAGAAGCTCCCAGGAGATGCCTCCCAGAAAGAGGCCAGCTCGTTCCTGCCACTTCCCTTTGAACCTTCCGGAGAAGCCGCTCCGCTGGAAAGCCTGGGTGTCCGCTCCGCGGCACACCACACAGTCCAGCCCGAAGTCTCCACCGCAGTGCTCATCACCCCAGCTTCAATCACGCAGTCCGGTGAAAGGCATGCCCCAAGCTACACGATCCCGCTGAGCCCAGTTCTCAGCCCCACTCTGCCGCCTGAAGCTGCTACCACGCAGGTTGCCCCTGGTTTACCTCGAAATAGCACCATGATGCCCGCAGTAAAAACCACACCTAGGCAGAGGTCTCCACTCTTGAACCAGCCAGTCCCAGAGCTCAGCCACAGTGGTCTCGTTGCCAGCCAGAGCCCCTTCAGAGCCCCACTGAGTATGACGAACGCAGCGGGCGCATCCCTTCCGAGCATGGATCTACTCCAGAAACTCAGGTTGACCCCACAGCACGACCAAACACAGACACAGAATCTCGGGAAAGGCACGGGAGCACCCAGCTTTCCTCCAGCAGGCGGCCAGCTGGCCACGCCCGAGAGCTTCATCGAGCTTCCCTCAAAGACAGCAGTAGCCAGAGCAGTGGCCTCAGCCTCCCTGAGCAACATGGTGCTCGCTCCCCTTCAGGTAACGGCAGAAGGGTGTGGGTGGGATAAAACGATAAAGCCTTGCTTTTGTGAAGAGTTTCTCTTTTGGAGTACATTATGAGTAGAAGAAAAGGGTGCTTATTACCTTTCAGTCATCATGAGAGATACCTGATAAAATCAGCTGAAAGAAAGATTAACTTTGACTTGTAGTTTGAGGTTTCCGTCCATGGTCAGCCAGCCCAGTGCCTCCTGAGCCTGCGGTGAGACAGCACCATGGTAGGAGGGTATGATAGAGCATAGGTGGTCACCTCAGGCTGTTGAGCAAAGAACAGGAACAGAGGGGCAGACAGGAGCCACCCCTGCAGGGCACACCACTGGGAACTGCCAGGCTTGCTCCCATGAGGCTCCCCTACAGTTTCCAACATCTCCAGTAGTTCATTCAGCTCAGTGGACTAAGTACCTGCTCAGGCAAGTGTCCGGACCCAGGTTCGATCGCTGTGCCCCTGGGGGCACTGACCCAGCCAGCGTGATGGTGCACATCGATAGAGACAAGAGGATCACTATGAGTCCGCACTGCATAGTGAGACCCTGTACCAAATACGTTAAAGAAAAAATAAAAAGTAGTTCATTCAGTTGTGAACCCATTAGTGGATTAGTCCATTGATAAGATTAGAACCATCACAGTCTAGTCACTCCACACAGCCCACCTCGGAAATTTCTACAGTGGGGACCACGCCTTCAGCATGAGCCTCCAGAGGAATTTTAGATCCAAATCAGGATAAGACAGTAAGAAACTCTGTATTATAATTGCTAAGTGGTTCGGCTCAGTTTGCTTAAGGTTATTTCTACCGATGAAAGCTAAGAAACTGTTTTCCTATCCAGGTATCCATTTTAGGTTTGTCTTTGTCTGACATAAGTCCTTCTCTTTTGTCTCAAAACCATAGATTCCAGATATTCCAAGCACAGGGCTTTCCAGCTTAAGTGCCTGCCTCTGCCAGCAGTGCCGTAAGAGCATCCCAGATGCAAAACCAGGGGGTCCAGCAAAGCTTCCTAAGAAGCTAATGCTTAGCTGCAGCCTAAGACTCAGGTTAGCCACAGCTGTCCAGTGCTGGGAACGTTATTTGAACCAAGACTAGCATATGCAGCGTGACGAGTGTTCAGCAGCCTGGGCAGCTGAAGATTTAGCGAGAGTGTCAGAATTGAAAGACTGGGGATGCAGCCCAATGTGACAGCCCGGGAAGGTGAGGGCACCCACTGTGTGCTGTTCTGGGGCAGGAGGTTGTGAGAGGTGGCCCTTCCCGTTAAAATTGAGCCCTCTTTCCCTGTACTAGTCCCTTGTTATGCCTGGCATGTGGGTGAAACCATACCTGCAGTTCCTGTGTCACCCCTTACTGTGGTGATGGTTCAGTGACTGGGATCTCTGCTCTCGTGTCAGTAGGCAAGAGCTGCCCCACATCTGGTGGGGGTTTGAAGGGCTCCTCGTCTAAGCACCCCATTTGCCCTGCTGTTGGGCAAAGTCACCACCTTCCACCACTCCTCATAGTATCTGTTAAGCCTTTCTGTCAAAGTTCTGCTTTGAACTGGAAATAACACGAGGAATTCTTTTATGGAGCAAACTGTCTGCAGGTGGTGCTGTCTAAGAAAAGGGCACCTGTGTACAGGTTCAAGTCTGTCACTGGGCCTGGCTGGGATCACAGTGGCTTGAGGTGTAGGAGTTATTTCAGCAGCTGCAGGCCTGTGCAGCAGTGGGGATCTTGACAGGAACCTCAAAGGGATGTGAGGCCCCTGCCTTGTCCCTCCGGAGTTCCCAGAGATGGCCTTGGGGGTGTAGCCAAGGGAATAGCCCCTCAGCCAGGTCAGAAGAAATAGCATATGCAGAACCCTGGACAGGAGAACGCATCTGTCGAGCTCTGAAAACTACAGTAGGAGTGCTGACCACAGAGCTCAGGGTGGGGTTTGTTTA
Source organism: Octodon degus (assembly GCF_000260255.1). NCBI lineage: Eukaryota > Metazoa > Chordata > Mammalia > Rodentia > Octodontidae > Octodon > Octodon degus. The sequence continues at coordinate 10,012,338 of NW_004524619.1, forward strand.
CCAGGAGCAAGGTCCTGGGTTTAGTCCCCACTAAAAAACAAAACCAAAAGCTGTAGTGAGATGGACATGTGGAAAGGGAGCGAGAGAGCCAGTACTCGGTGGTGAGTGGAGCTGGAGGTTGGGCTTAAGGGATTTGAGTTTGATTCTCAGCCCTGGGAAGTTTCATGTGTTGAGAGGAAAGAACAGGCTTCAGAGAAAGGCTGTGCAGCAACCCACAGAACCCGAGTCAGGCTGAAGTCGGAGAACCTGGACAGGTAGGTGGGGAAATAGAGCAAGCAGAGCTTTGTCCTTCACCGTGATGCATGGATTTGCAGTTTGCAAATGAGAAAATCAACTAAGTTCAAGTGACTCAGACAGTCACAGACCTGAAAGGGAATAGAACCTGCTACTCTCAAATAGTAGCAATTAGCCGGACGTGGTAGTGCACGCCTCAAATGCCAGCACTCAGGAGGCTGAGGCAGGAGGATCACTGTGAGTTTGAGGCCAGCCTGTGCTACATTGTGAGACCCTGCCTCAAAAAGTAGTGGTTGCCGTTAGGATATTAGTCTTGTGCCCTTGAATGATAATAGATACAATTCCAAATCTTAACATGTTGCAAACTATTATGTAGATAAACCATCAGATTTACTGTATACTGCAGCCATGGCACTCTGGGAGACTGAAATACAAAATTGTAAAAGGGCTGGGATGTAGCTCAGTGACAAGCCCTGAGCCACCCCCCAAGAGGGAAGGAGGGGCAGGAGCGCGTGAGGAGGTGAGCACTGGAGACGCTGAATTGTTGTTTAGCTCGTGGGGTGCTTTCATCCCTCTGATGAGTTGTGTAGAAAAAAAACTTCATGCCCTGATTCCATCAGTGTCATTTTCTAGCCTCTTCTGCAGTATAAAAAAACAAAACGTGTTCAGTTTTCGTGTCCTTAAGCAGTTCCCACCACTGCCTGAGTTCTGAAGGCACAGCCAGCAAGTCCTGGCCCAGGTCCTCTCCAGATTCTGGCCTCTGTTGTGACACCCTGCTCCGTGTGCGTGCTGGCAGGGGTCAGTCACTTACCTGCAGTTTTTCATTTATGTGGCAGTAGCTAAATTTTAGGACCTGTACTTTATTGGGCTCTCTCAGGTTTTACTCTTCAGGTTCTTTCTCTCCATCATGTGAAGACACACAACGGGCGTATGGCCATGTGCCTGTGACAACCACTGTTTAATGCCACCGGGCCGGGGGAGGGTGTTGATCAGCTGTAGAGCCCATGTCTGGGGCCCCAAGTCTGATTCCTCAGCGCAAAAAAAAAAAAAAAACACGCAACCAAGATCTGTCATCTGTACCAGCAGCAAAACTGGGTTGTCCTTGGCTGTTAGGAGAAACTCAGGTTTCAACTTTTTCTTTAGAGACACCAGCTCAGCTCATGTTTCTTTCCTCAAGGAAATTGAGGAGGGAGGCTGCCCAGAGCCCGCGGGCCGGGGTACAGTGACTGGTACCATGGTCAGAAGTTCTGTCATTCTTGTCCCTCAACAGCCCAGGAATTGGTTAATATCTAAACTGTTCCTTATCACTTGCCTAGATTTTTCACTAGTAACCAGGAAATTTTAATTGAAATGTGCTATATATGTTTACCTTTTCTTAAACATTTCAGTCTATGCAGCAAAACCAAGATCCTGAAGTATTTGCCCAGCCTAAGGTGTTACCCAGTGCTATCTCGGTAAGAACTT
>NW_004524619.1:10014720-10028481 GCF_000260255.1 Octodon degus
CTGTCCTTCCACAGTCCTCATTTCCCTTCCTTGTGATTATCCTTTCAGGCCTCCCCACACACAGACACCCTTTTCTTTTTGGTATCTTGAAAAAAGGTCTCAGTATGTGTCCAGGCCAGCCTTGAATTCACTGTGCACTCCGGGCTGGCCTCGAACTCAAGATGACCCTCCTGCCTTAGCCTCCCGAGCCCTGGGATCACAGGTGTGCACTGCCTGGCAAGGCCTCAAGGCTTGCATGTGTTGTCCCCAACTCCCCATCACCCACCAAGCTTGAAATCCACATCTTATGTTCAGTTATCTTCTTGTCACCCACCTTTGTGCCTCTGAACAGGTAGATATCTTCTTGAGGCTCAAATTTAAGGTAAATCTAGCTTCTGCCTGTTCACAGAGAGCTTTCAGCCTGGCTTTGTACTAAAAAAAATGATAAATGACTCAGATACCAGGATCCATAGCCGTAAAACTCTGGCAAGCTCTTTGCTATTGGTACATGAGGAGGTAACATGTAAAAGAAGAGAGGGGCTGCCATGTGGCTCAAAGGTAGAGCACATGCTTAGCATGATTGAGAATGCAGCTTAGTGCAGGGGTTCTAGGTTCAGTCCCCAGTCGGCGGGGGTGGGGGGGAGGATAAGCCATTCAGAATAACTAACAACTTCATCACCGCAGAACGTTTCATATCTTTGGTCGAGCCATTTCCTCAGCTCCGCCCCCAAGGAAATGTTGTTTTTATCTATCGCGTGGGCTCGTTCTCACTGTGCCCGTGGGACTTAATTCTCATGACCACATCTGCACTGGTTGGGCGTGGCTTCCCGATGACTAGGGCAGTGGGGGCAAAGCTGTGGCCCGTGTGCTGCAGCAAGCAGGGAAGGCTCCCAGAGGTTTGCCACCACTGCTCTAGGGCATTCATCTCTGTTTCATTTTGGGTTTTGTTGTTTGTTGTTAGGGTTTCTCTATGTAGTTCAGGCTGGCCTCAAAACTCAGGCAAGGGGAAACAAAAAAAAGGTGGTCCTCAGCTTAGAGCATTCTTCTGTAAGTGAGTTCTTCTCTGTAGCTAACTGGGAGCTTCATAGCCAGATACGGTATATGTTGAAATGTTTTATTTTTCAGACAGTCTCAATATAGTTCTCGAGGCTAGCCTCAAATCTAGTGATCCTTCTGCCTCAGCCAGCCAAGTGCTGGATGTACACCACAGTGATTGGCTTAAAATGTTCAAATGTTTCTACTAAATGCTTTTCTGAACCCAAAAGACTTAGTGTTTGGGAGCTGGGGTATAGCTCAGTTGTAAAGCACTTGCTTAGCCTGCCTAAGGCCCTGAGCTCAATCACCAGTGCTACAGAAAGAGCCAGGTGTGGTGTGCACCTGGAACCCCAGCACTCGGGAGGCTGAGGCAGGGAGGTCGTTGCAAGCTGAAGGCCAGCCTGAACTGCATAGTGAGACTCTGTTTCAAAAAGACAAAAAAAGGAAGGGAGGGAAGGAAAGGGATGGAAAAAAGAAGCCAGAGGGAGGGAGGAGGTGGATAAAAACAGTGTTGGTTCGACGGCTAGTGCTTGCTTCCACACCATATAAAATGACTGTTCCCAACCCTGCCCCCACACACACAGGTTGCAGGCCCTCCGTTAGTTACTGCGACAACCACAGCAGTGTCTTCAGTCCTGCTGTCCCCAAGTGTTTTCCAGCAGACTGTTCCAAGGTCCACAGACCTTGAGAGGAAAGCAAGTTCCCCTTCTCCCCTCACCATTGGAACACCAGAAGATCAGAGAAAGCCTTCCATTATTCTCAGCAAGTCTCAGCTCCAGGATACACTGATACATCTAATAAAGGTATGTGGGCTGTCATCATAGTCTCGGTGTTTTTCTTCTTTAATAAAAGAAAAATGTTATAAGTTCGTACATATTCAGAAGACCAATGTTGAGTAATCTAATATTTCTCCCTCATAAGTTTATACTCTTGATGGAGTAATAACTTAATAGACTCCACGGTGTTAATCATGATGGTCTGTGGGTGATGAGATTATTTGGGTAATTAGTTATACCAGTCATTTATATAATTTGTTCTTCAGCTGTTACCAGGAAGTTCTGATGAGGTAAATGTGATGCTGACATTCTCACCCTCTTGTCTCTTCCAGAATGATTCCAGCTTTCTCAGTACACTTCACAACGTTTACCTGCAGGTTCTGACAAAGAACAAAGACAACCACAATCTATGACTGGGGTGGAATAAATCTGAAGGCAGAGAGAGGGTCAACCTCAAAAACCAATAGGCTTCACCATGGAAACTTCTTTCTAAATGGAACATGGAGTTGTGAGAATTTTGAAGTTGAGCCTGTGAGCAAGAGACTCAGTCCTGAAGAATGTTTCCAAGTGACATTTCTCAGTGATAGCAGAGATTTCACTGGGAAGCATCACCAGCAGACTTTTATTTTGAGAAAACAACAAAAAGATCATTGTGTTAAGTTTTATGGGTGTTTTCATCATGTGATGAATGTGTGAAATAGGGCGTCTGGTTTTCAGCTTACTTTTCAAGGACTTAGGGAGGAGTAGCCACCAGCCTTGCAGCGCAGCTCAGCCTGCACCCCTCCCTCCCACCCACCCACTAGACGTGTCATAGATGCTGACCAGAGTAGAAATCAGTTCTAAAAGTAGCTTTGAGTTTTAAAGAATCAGCAGTTAAGTTGATACATTAGGAATTATTTGTTCAAGTGAAGTGTATTTTATATATGTGGCCCCACTTGGGCCTTTGAGATTCTGGAATTCCTCAGCATTTTGTTTCTTCGATGGCCCTGCTCGTGCTGTGTAGCAGGCTCTAGTGCAGCATTACAGCTCAGAGAGGGTCGTCCTGAGACCCGGGGCGATAGCCTTGGAAATCGGCTGGGGCTAGGAATGTTCAAGTCCTACCAGAAATGTTCATTTTAAGTTAAACTTGCCAGTGGTTTTGAAAATGTTAGTTTGGTGTGTAAAACACAGCCTTTTATTTTCCTTTTCTGTCTAAACACAGTTAAAAGTCATTGTTAATTTTTTCTTTAACACTGACAAAAGAACTGGTGGACCAATCTGGTAAAGCCATTGTGGTTCCGTTCCTCAAGTGTACTGAGAACAGTTTTAAAGCTATGCAGAAAAGGGAACTGTTGCTATTCACACTGCCCTTACTTTGTTGTAGACTATGGCATTTAAAAGAAAGTATGAGATTGAGAACTTTACCCATGTGTTCCTGGGCTGTGAGTACTTCTCCAGCCCAAAGTGTGAAAATGTGTAAAGATGCTTTGTTATGCTGCTATTGATCTGCCATGATTTATATTTATTCTTTTATGGCATGTGATGTTTAGTAATATTTTAATGTAGATTTTGATTTATTTCAGCAATAGTAATTTTAAGATGTCCTTTGGATGAAGGTGTCTTCTTTTCTATGACATAGGTCGTTTTGTAGTATTTAACCAGTTACGCTGCACTGCTTGCTTTTCTGAGCACTATTTAATGATGGGGTAAAAACCCACTTGGCTCAACCAGCTCGCGTGAGCGTTAGCTGTGAATAATGCTGACAGATGAGATGGTTCCTTGAGAACAATCATTTAAGCTTTAATGGTAACTCAATCATAAACCGGTAGGGGGTTTTCTAGCTGAAATTTTAGGAATCACCTGCGAATTATGTACTTACTTTAGTTTGGTCTTATTTTTTTAGCATAAAGGATACTTCATCTGGTTGGTTTCTGTTGATCTTAAACATGCTTCCTGGACAGTGTTTCTGCGCAACTTACTGTCTTCTCTTACTGTCTGCCTACTTTGTGTGAATTCTGTAGAATTCAGGGAAGCTTATAAGTTTTCATACTCAAGTAGGAGTAGTTTGTTTTCAAAGATAGTGTTATAAACTCAGCAACCAAAACTAAATTGCTCATGCATCATCTGAGAAAGACTTACAGGAAGATAAAGTTATGGTGAGACAAGGACTGTTGCTGACACCAGGAAACGGTGTGCAGAAAGCCACATGGCTGTTTTCGTAAAATGACTTTCCAGTAGGTTTGCTCGTGCCCCAGGTGTAGTCTCAGTGGGCTTTAGTAATCAGGTGGATCAAGGATTCTCGTTGTAATAGACATTTGAATTTAAATGATGCTTTTGAGTATGTTTAATAATATGAGAGAGTACCCTAAAGAGGGTCTATAATCAGTCTGTTAATTTTCATCCTTTAATCCTAGGAATGAATACGATGTACAGTGAAAGAAAATCAGTGATAAGGCTTCCTTAGTGTGAAAGTAAACTTCTAAGTGCCCAAGTCATGGAAGCTTGAAAAGGGTAAACCTGGCTCCCTCCCGGGTTTCTATATTCAGTCCATTTGCTTAAACTTCAGAAGCCCGAAGTTGTGGTCGTGATCGCCAGGAAGTCCCGGCCAGAATGCATCCCAGAGAGCAGGCCCGGCCTGGGCGCGCAGGTGGTGAGCTGGGCCCGCCGCAGTCAGTTGCCTTACCGCTCGTGCGGGCTTCCCTCCAGAACCTCATGCTAGCTTAGATTGCACGTTCACGTTGCTGCCGTGTCCTCACTGGGAACTTCGTGGAATGGAAATGGACACCAAGATGGACATGCTGCTTACTAGCTTTCGCAGAACCCTGGGAGGCTTGCGTTTGGACCGCTATGTCCCTCTGTCTGCGCACCCTTGTGCACCCCTGCCCCCTAACCGCTGCAGCCCAGAGCAGTAGCCCAGAGTACAGTATGCGTATGGCCTCACCAGTGGGTGGCGCTGCTCTTTATGTTGTAGAATGATGTCTTTGAATTGACACAGAAACCACACACACCTGTGTACCTCACGGCCGGCCTTACTCCTCTTTGAGCATCTCTCCTGGGATTTGCGAGTTGTGCACGTTGACCTGCTTCACCTTAGATCCTAAGCTTGCAAGTGGCCATCAGTATCAGAAGCGTTCTGTGTGTGTGGAATGTCCACAGCTTACCTTGAACAGAGTGGTGCTTTCTGTGCAGAAGTGGAGCCACTCTGGGCCCTTCGCTGCAGGAGGATGCGCAGGCTGGCTTGGCACGTGTCGGCTACATTGTGCATGTCCAAGCATTTGCGCTCTTTCCAGCCTGTGTTCTCTTGTAGAAGTTGTAAACCCCACCAAGTCCACTGTTAGGGAAATATTTTTAAACCATTCAGCTTTATTACTCTCCTACCCCAAAGAATGTAGTTTGAATTTTTCTTCTTTTGATAGTAGAGGCCATAACTGCCATTCTATTACTAATAATGCAACATGAAATTGGAGGTGCCTAACTGCTTAAAAAACAAAATCAGCCATCATACTGTAACTTGGAGAGGACGAGGCGGCACGTGCCCACGTGAGCACCCAGCACCGCCAGGAGGACCGAGGCAGCACGGGCTAGGCCTGCGGCCTTGCTGCGAGCTCCCCGCAGAGCACGTTCCTTGCCTGCCTTCGCTTTTCTTCAGCTGTGTCTACAGTACCTTCTGGAAGCAGCAGCGCCCTGTGTTTTCATTGCCCAAAATGTTAAGATCTGAGTAAAGCAAAGCAGCTTGCAGTAGGTTTTTAGAAGCTGTGTTTGAGAACACGTCCGTGAGGGCCAGGGCCTCAAGCAGCCTGGTTGTCAGCAGATTTCAGCAGGAGAGAGGCGTGCAGTGTTTCCCTCAGATCTGGATTTCCCATCTTTCTTGAACATGCAGTATCCATCCCTTTGAAGTGGGAAAAATGCAAAGTTGTGTTTCCCTCTTACCTGCGTGAATCCTTAGGAAACGTGTTTTGAAACTGTTCTAAGTGATCTTTGTATGCGGTGTCACTGCTTGGCAGTTGGCTCTCCGCCGTCCCGCGTTCTCCGCTTCCTGCAGCGTGGGGTGAGAAGCCAGGAGCTACAGCAAGGGTGTGTGTTCTGTGGGCGCAACGCTGCATCATTAACATTTTTAACGGTATGGGTTTTATACCATCTGTGTGTGTTTGCAAATATTAAGTTATTACATGTTTTAAAATGAGCATTTTTCATCTTAAATTTTATATGTTTGCAAATATATTTTTTTAATAAAATTTCAAAACCAAGTTTTAGCACCTACTAAATGTTCCCTGTGTTTTTATTCAATTTGTAGACATAGGAACTTTTAAGATGGATGTGGTAGTACACACCTGTAATCCCAGCACTTGGCACTGAGGCAGGAGGATTGCCGTGAGTTCAAGGCTATACACATATTCGTGGTCAGCCTGCGCTGCATAGTGAGACCCTTTCTAAAAAACCAAAAATAGCTTTTGAATGAATTGCTGTACCTTTCTGGGCTTCCATATTGGTACGATGGGGTGGGGACAGCAAAGAAAACCTCCCCCACCTGTTCTAGGCTGGGTCCTCAGACAACCACGTAGGCAGGCAGATAGATAGATGGGGAGCTGATAGACGAGAAGCAAGTCAGCGTAGTCTGGGCAATTTAGCAAAATCCTATCTCAGAACATGAAACAGGAGTTAGGGACATAGCACAGTATAAAGATTTGCTCCCCAGTACTGGAAAGAACAGTTACAACAAATTGAGCTTAAGGATCCTAAGTGGTTATTGACTCTCCAGGTCTAGAATCCAACAACATCACATTCTTCTTTTTCCTTGGGCTTTTGGTGCTAGGGAGTGACGTGAGGCCTCGCCCATGCTGCTGTCCTCATGCTGCAGCTCTCGGTTATCTTGGCAGCCTTGATCGGCAGTTTTTTGTGGCTACTGGGAATTGAAGCCAGCCACATAGCGAAACACTACCAAATGCATTTAAAAAAAAAAAAGTGAATTGGTTGGGGCTGGGGAGATAGCCTAGGAGCATAAATGCCACACGGCAAGCACAAGGTCCCAAGTTTGATCCAAAAAAAATTAGTTGTTACTTCACTTTTGGTAAATCGGGGATTGACGCCATCGCCAGTTTCACATTTTACATTTGAAGTAAGTTTATCGCCTCAGTCCTCTCCCCATCCATGCCATCTTGACACAGATACAATTTATTTTCTTTTTTAAACACAACTCTTATTTTTGTTGTTTGGGTTTTTTGTTTTGTTTTTTAAGAGGGGGCCTCTCACTATGCAGTTCAAACACTTTGTAGTCCAGGTAGGTTTGGAACTTGCAGCATTCCCCCTGCCTCAGTCTCCCAAGTGCTAGGTGTACAGGTGTGTGCCACAATGCCCAGCAACAATGAAGAAGGCAGCCTCTCAAATACGAGTCCAATGTACAATCAGCTTTCCCACAAAATCACATCATTATCTGCTATTTAAATCCTGGATTATGAAGACAACAATATGTAATGTATTAATTATTGAAACTGCCCTTTTAATCAGTTTTGAAACTATCTCATTGCTATTTGTTTCTCAATAAAATAAAAAGTCATGATGACTGTGCTAAAAAAATAAATCCTGTATTATGAGTACTATATTCTTCACACAACACACACCAGCTTACTGTAGACATTATAAATGCACCTCTGCCTCCTCTCACAGGAGGGAGATACCACAAAAGTGGGGTCTTGTGCTCATTGGACAGTTTCATATCTGCCCAATTGCCGTAGATCCACATCCACAGACCAACCACAGACAGGGCAACCCCATGTACACTGATAGAATTCCTGGAAAGACCCTGCTCTCAAAACCCAGACAGCCTACCACATGAAAACTTCCAAGATGGGGAAGAAGCTAAAAGAACTTGAGCCTAAGGGCCAGGGAAATGGCTCAGTGGAATAAGTGCTTCCCTGGCAAGCACAAGGGTCTGAGTTCAATCCCTGGTTCCACCAAAAACAAAACAAACAAAAAAAAAAAAAGAACTTGAGCCTAAACTCTTCATCAGGAGTATCAAGGGTGGCCTTGGCTCCCTCCTGGACGCGACCTGCAGACTCTTTGGCTCTTTTTTCTGGTGGACCCACCTACAGGCTGCACCTGGGCTTCATGAGCAGCTGCCCTGAGATTTCGCAGTGCCTCTGGCCACTCAGCCTCGTTCTGAGCCCTGTAGTTCCTAAACAAGAAGTGCATCAGCTGTCTGTCCCGGGGCAAGTTCTTTGCACAGGGTTCAACTGCTCCAATAGCCTGCGCTTTCTGTTTGGGGTGGGTCGCTGCATCTTGAGGCCAAGCTCCAGCTTCTCCAAGCACCAGGCTAGTTCCCAGGCCAGCTGCTCTGCCTGTGCCTCAGCGCTTGGTAGGGCTTCCTCGGGGGCTGGCCTCTGCGGAGCCTTCTCGCCTCCATTTGATACAGAGGTCCTGTTCTGGGCTTGCTTCTGTTTTCTCGAGACTGCGTCGCCTTCACTGCCGATGGGGTGCACCTTGGAGGCAACGTCAGTGTCCTCGAGTTGTTCTGAGCTGAGGGAGACAGAAGAAGGATTCGGGGCTCTGGGGACTGGGCCAGGACGCTGGGATTTGCAGCACGCACGAGCACTAACCGGGCACGGGGCTGCTGGCACCTCTGGAAGAGGATGTTCTAGAGCCGCCATGCACTGGAGTCGGGATACAATTTCTAGGGGAGGTTTATTTTTTGTTTTTAGTGCTGAGGACCGAAATCAGGGCTTCCAGCTTGCTAGGCAAGCATTCACCACTGAGCCAAATCCCTGGCCCCTTGACACAGACACATTTTCTGTTGCAGGAAATTCTATTGTTTAAAAAACTGTCATTCAATCAGATACAAAAGTTACATTTCTGGGTATATAGGTCTTGCTATATCTTGGTCTTAACCATCCAGCAGAAAAGTATAAAAATGAGGTAGATAAAGTAAATCCATATTAATACGATGGGCTGTAAAAGGCTCAAGTCAATAACTTCTGATGATAACCCACTAATATTATAGACTGCTAGACAGTGTCACATTGTTTAGTTGAATTCAAACACTTGTAGTATTTAGATGCCAATAGAATATTCACCTCTGACAGACAAAAAAATTAAAATTAAAAAAAAAAGATACAAAGGAAAGATCATTTGTATTTATATATACAAAATAGGATAAATTTACAGCTACTTTCGCTTAACTCAATGAGAAGAAAGAGGTGTACTAACAGTGTGTGGACAGAATATCCTGTCTGCTTCTTGTACTATGGATAACCACTAAGAAGATAACAATGTACAGTGTATTGACTATCAAAACTGTCCTAATAATCCGCTGTGAAACTGTCTCATTCATATTTATTTCTCAATTAAAAAAGAAACAACTGCCATTCAAGGGCCAGTGAGACAGCTTAGCAGACTAAGTGCTTGCTTTGGCAAGCGCAGGGACCAGAGTTTGATCCCCGGTCCTGTGTGCCACGTCGGCCCTGCCTCCAGGGCGCACTGAGCGAGCGACCAAGTCCAGGCATGGTGCACGCCTGGAATCCCAGCGCAGGGAAGCTGAAAACAGGTGGATCACTACGAGTCTGAGCTGCATCATGAGGCCCTGTACCAAATACATAAATGAAACTAAATACATACTGCCCGTTGGCCCGCCATGCGTGTGATCTCAAAACACTGTGAGGGTGAGGCAGGAAGATGACCAATTTAGGCCCAATCTGGGCAATTTAGCAAAATCCTGTCTCAAAAAAATAAAAAGATCTGCAAAGTGGCATACTCTGAAGGTCAGTACCAAATAAAAGCTGCCATCAACAGTCACCTCCTTGGAGCCTTCCCTAGTCTGCTACCTCAGAGGCAGTGGTTTTTTGGTTTGAGAACGTATAACCCAGGCAGGCCTCGAACTCACAGTGATCCTCCTGCCTTAGCCTCCCAGTGCTGCGATGACAGCATGCACCTCCACACTCGGCAATAGGCAGTGCTGCGTGCAGGGATTTGCAGCACGCACGAGCACTAACCGCACTAACCGGATGGCGCTGCAGACCCCACGCCCCCTGCAGACCTGTGAGCTTGGAGCTGAGAACTGAAGCAGGCTCATCATCACACCGCTTGGGGCGTGGAGCGCCAGCCTGGCCCCGGGCCTGGCCGTCGTAGCTCCTGGTTAACACCGTCTAGCGTTGAATGAGTCAGGCACAACTAGTGGCTCTCTTGTTTCCCAAGAGCCGTGGCTCAGAGCAATTGAGCAGCCCCTACCTGACCTTCAGTGCCACTCCAGTCAGCCATTCGCTTTCAGCTAGTCAACAACCAGCCCCGGAGAAAATCTACCACAAAACGAAATACAACTTCACTGTCCATGGGAACACCATAGTCTCCTTCACCACATCCACCTTAGTAGTGGAAACCCAGGAGCTGCAGAAAAGGGGACAACACTGTCTGCACAGTCTCCCTACCCTGTCCAGTGGACTGTGCCACCTGGAGCCAACCTCGCAGCAAGCTGTGTCCCGTGGCAGCACCACCCTAGCTCAGCCCAGCCTGGTGCCCTGCAGCAGGAGCTGCAGGCCATTGCTGCAGTGACTCCTTAGTCTCCGCAGGGAGGCATCCTGCCCTTCCACAGCACAGGTCTGAGCCCACCTCCGCTCCTCAAACCATAAATTATGATGACTCAGCACCTTTCTTTCCGCTCAAGGTGGGCAAGCAGGCCTGGCCGCCCTCAGCTGGGCTCCAGCCCTGGCACTAATCTCTCATGAGAAAAGGACTTCTTTCTCCACCTACAGGCCTTGTGAGGTAACTCAGAGAGCCAGCAATCCAGCCTGGACCTGGAATCCATCCGTCAAGCACATACAAGGACTTGTCTCTCGTGGCAACAAGAGAAGAAGGGCTTTTCTCCTGGGAGCACATGGCTAGTTGAAATGAAAGCACAAGCCGTGCACACCCCTGTAATCCCAGCACTCAGGAGGCTGAGGCAGGAGGATCGTTGTGCTTGGAGACCATCCTGGACTACAAAGTAAGCGCAAGGCCAGCCTGAACTGCATAGTGCAAGCCTGTTTCAAAAAGACAAAGTAAAAAAAGAAGTGCCTAATTTATCCCAGTCCAAAAGAATTACTGCCCTCAGTGTTCTGTTCAGGACTGTAAGCACAAGCTTCAGTTCCTTTGCCCTATACACACACAATTTACTTACTTCTGACAGCAGTAAGAAAATGAAGGCACGATGTCAACCACGCTCCTTATATCTTCACATAAGAATGTTTTTTTTTTCTTCCTTAGAATTATTTCTACCATCACTGGCCTGCTGAAATTTTGAGGTAAGCTTTTCTGATGTGTTTATGTTCCAAATATTCATAGAAACCAGGAAAATAGCATCATTGCCCAAGACAGTGGGGTTAACAAAAGAACCATAAATAAGCTATTACCGCAGCCTTCCCACGCTGAAGAACATAAGGCTCCACCCGGAACCTAAATGTTTCTGAGCAGTCCTGGCTGCAACCTCACTTTTGTATCATTCTATTTTATCAGCAAGCTACATTTCCAGGTTGCTAGTTCTACAAAATAGGGTATGATAATTTAATGACACAAGGTTGTAAATTACGATCAGTGAACATCTTTTCACTCAAGAATGAAAATAAGAATCTACAAAAATATACAGAGACACTACATACTGTTAGCTGCCCATAACATTAAACAACCTGGATTCCTGTGAGTGTCTCCTCAACAGCAGATCATTTGATAGGGCTTCCATCCCTGGCACCACACGCTGTGTCAGCCCCACCCCGGGGCACGCTGAGCCAGTCACAGAGACCCGGCAGGGCTGCGCATACCTGGAATCCCAGTGCTGGCGAGGCTGAAAACAGGAGGATCATTATTGAGTCAGAGCTGTGTAGTGAGACCCTGTACCAAATACATTAAAAAGCAAACAAACAAAACCCCTAGCATATCATTTTAATTATAACCATTGCCTGGTACAGAAATTAACAAGTGTTTTTAGGAGTCATTGCAACATTGTAATCCTGATCATTTTAGTATACCAAACTATGAGTAAATGAATGACGCATGCCTAAAAATTATGGTTCGTACTATCAGTGGCCACTGGACCTAGGACTGGTCCAAGGGCTTGATCTAGACTTTGACCTAGACCTAGCCTGTGATCTTGACTGAGATTGGGATCTAGGTGGTTGTTTTTTCCTTGATTCCTTTTCATATCTTGAGCCAGATTTGTAATGTGTGATTATAACACTTATTATCCTGTTGGGGGGTAGATCACGGTCCAAATCCCAGCCCAAAAAAGAAATGAAGGCCGAGTCACGTTCTGTCTGCGTCTCACACCAAAGCAGCTCTAAAACATGGGTGAGGAGAGGCAGGGCAGAGAGCTGCTGCACCTGGCCGGGTCCGTGGTGTCCCTGGGGGTGCCTGGCTCGAGGCAGGCGCTGGCCGTGGTTCCCGTGGGTCCCCCACGCCTCTCCTGAACATCCGTGCTAGGACTAACCCTAAACTAGGAACTAGAGATTAGTAACACTAAGTCCTCACACTGACCCGGGTAGGACCCACACTAAGTCCTTTCACTGAGTGTGAAAGTGCAGTGTTAAAATGTGGAAAGAGGGCAACCAAATAGCTCAGCGGGAGGCCGGGGAGATTGCTCAGTAAGTGCTTGCCTGGCAAGAGCAAGGGACTGAGTTCAATCCCCGGTTCTGGCGTCGGGAGGCGCTCAGCGGACTAAAGCACCAGCAGGCAGGCGCAGGGACCCGGGGTTCGATCCCCAGGCCTGCCGGGCCGGCCCCGTCCCCGGGACACGCTAAGAAAGCACTTGAGACTGGGCGTGGTAGCGTGCGCCTGTAATCCCAGCTCTTGGGAGGCTGTAAACAGGCGGATCACTATGAGTCCAATCTAGTAGTGAGCCCCTGAACACCCTGTAGACCCTTCTCTAAAAAAAAAAAAAAAAAAAAATAGGGAAATAGCCTTCAGCTGGTCCCCGCCGGGAAGGACTTGCAGGAACAACCCCGGCTGGCACTGCTAAGGGGCCTCCAAGCGACCCTTGTAACACCACGGCACAGGAAATGACACAGCTGACCGAGACGAGAGGGGCTGACACTGTGCCTTCTGGGGTGAGGCTGTTTCTGAGACTGAGGGGCGCAGGCCAAGGCTACTCGGCGCTGGAAGACGCGCTCCCCGATGCCCAGGAAATAGACAGGCGCCTTGGGCGATGCCAAAGAGGCGCGCGATGGCGAGGGCACGGCAGCCTGCGCCCTGCGGGAGGGCTGCGGGTTGGACTGTGAGCTGGAATCGGGTTTAGAGCTCGAAAAAGATCGATTTCAGTGTTTGAATCTATCATTGTCAGATTGGCGTCTGCTGTGCCGTGAGCTTTCACTCGCTCTACTGTTTCTCGGACGGTAAGATCTTCTGTAGTTGTTTTTTTTTTTTTTTTTTCAAAACTGATTAATAGGAGTTTCAATAATTAATACATTGTACATTGTTACCTTCTTAGTGGTTATCCGTAGTACAAGATGCAGATGGGATATCCTGTGCAAACACTATTAGTACAAATCTTTCTTCTCATTGAATTAATCGAAAGTAGCTGTCTATCTATCCTAACTATTCTGTATATACAGATACAAAATGATCCTTCCATTGTATCCCCTTTTTTGTTTAGTCCTGTCAGAAATGGGTATTCCATTGGCATCTAAATACTATAGGTGCTTGAATTCAGCCAAACAATCCAACACAGTCCAGCAGTCCACAATAGTAGTGGGTTATCCACAGAAGTTGTTGACTTGAGCCTTTCACAGCTCAGCATATTACTTTTTTTTTCTTTTTTTCCCATAATTTTATTAAGAAACAAATAGCAATGAGACAGTTTCAAACCAAATTGGTAGGACAGTTTCAATAATTATTAACACATTGCATACCGAAAGACTGAGCTCTTGATCTCCCTTCACAGCTCCAAACAAGGGAGACAGCTCAGTAGAATAAGTGCTTGCCTGGCAAGCTCAAGGTCCTGAGTTCAATCCCCCCTACCTCAAAGAGAGAGAGAGAGAGA
>NW_004524619.1:10029716-10031936 GCF_000260255.1 Octodon degus
AAAAAAAAAAAAAAAAAAAAACCTCAAGAGATTTAAAGAGCGCACACCCAAAGTCACTACAGGTAGCCAGATAAGGGTTAGCAAACAATGGCAACTGCCCAGGCCAAAAGATCAGATTTAATCATGCCGTATCCAGAGCTCCAAAGGCCCAGAAGTGAGGCTGCCTCTCAAGTGAACACAGCCTCTGAGATGCGCCACTACTTCCAGTAGATGGTGTCAGAATTGAATCGAATTAGAGGGCACCAGCTAGCATCCATCACAGAGTTGCTAAGTGGGAGAAATGCCCGACTCTGTAATGACCGGGCCCCAGAAGCACTGCACTAAGTGAATGTCTGAGAACAGGAAAACAGCAGTTGTTTGTGTTTTCTCTAATCCTCAAAACAAACATCAAGAATCAATAAATGGGATTATATCAAATTTTAAAACTTTCTTTAAAAAATAAAAATAAAAAAGAGAAAAAGAAGAAAATAAAATAAAGCTTCTGCTGGGCATGGGTATAATGGTGCACACCTGTAATCTCAGCACTTGGGAGGCTGAGGCAGGAGGATTGCTGTGAGTTTGAGGCCAGTTAGCTGCCTTCACAAACCCAGGAACCCTGCTGAGGCAGTGCAGAGGCTTCTGTGTGTTGATCCATCAGGAGTTTTGCTAGTGAAGGGCATGGGATGAAGCAAAGCCAATGACTGAAACCTCGCGAAGGGCAACATCTCAAGGGCAGCAGAGAAAGGCAGGCCCACACAGCGGATTGCCTGGCGCCCTGAGATGCCAGCTGCAGCAGGGACAACATCAGCGCAGGATGTAAAAAACCTGGCTACACCCTGGTCACCTGACTTTCGAAAGCTGAATGCTGTAATTCTCTCTCTCTCTCTCTCTCTCTCTCTCTCTCTCTCTCTCTCTCTCCCTCTTTTTAATCTTTATTTATGTATTTATTTGGTACATGATCTCGCTATGCAGTTTGGACTCAGTGATCCTCCTGTTTCAGCCTCCCCAGCGTTGTGATTACAGGCATGTCCCACCATGCCTAGTTTTGGTGGCCAGGCCTGGGGTTCTGTGACCACCCCATACAGCACCAGGATCAAACCCAGGTCCTTGTAACTGCCAGGCAGGTGCTTAGACTGTGGAGCTCTCTTCCCAGTCTCCCACCTTTTTTTTTTCTCTCTCATCTTTTTGAAACAGGGTCTCACTATGCACTTCAGGCTGGCCTCAAGCTCACTTTGTAGGCCACGCTGGTCTCTAACTTGCTCTGATCCTCCTGCCTCAGCCTCCTGAGTGCTGGGATTACAGGCATGCACCACAATGTCTGGCTTCAAACGCTGTAACTTTCTCTGAATAGACCCCAAAAGGGACACAGCATTGGATGTCAGCAGTAGGAGCAGTAAAGACAGTGATGAAGAGAGTGAAAAGTGAAATAAATCCCAGGCATTACAGGAGAAAAGAAGAAAGGAAAATGAGGAAAAGAATAAAAAGTAAAGAAAACTCAAGTTGAGAAAGCAAAGGAAAAGCTTGTATTTTAGCTCTACTGAACAAGATTCTTCTAAACAAAAGAAACAAAAATATCAGGAAAAGAAAGAAAAAAAAAAACAGCAAACAAAGAAACAAAAAAAGGAAACACCTGGCCAGGGAGAGAGCTCAGCGGTCTACGCACCTGCCTGGCAAGCGAAGGACCGAAGCTGTATCCCCGATAGCGCACACTGCGCGGCCCTGAACTGGGCGTGGGGGCGCACGCCTGTAATCCCAGCACTGGAGACGCTCACGGAGCAGGATCGCTTCAAGTTCGAGACCAGCCTGGGCTACAAAGTGAGCTCAAGGCCAGCCTGAACTGCAGACCAAGAGCCCGTCTCAAAAAGACAAGAAATAGAAATAAAAAACTGCCCTTCATTGGATTTTACTAGATAATTATGTTTTGCAATGAACCTCAGCCTTTACCACACAGCAGGACTATTATCCTGCTGGCTGTAAGTGTTTAAGTAAGTTTTGATACTTGATAGCCATCCCCAAGGATAAATATTTATACCTACAGAACACAGTATCTGTGTTTGGCTAGTGTTATAATTTTTTTTTTCCAGCTACGTGCCTTGGAGGAATAATATCTAGCAGCATACATAAAAATCTCAAAAAATTTAAGACTTTTCCCCAAAATAAAAGACTGAATTAAAAATGGGCAACTGAGGGGCTGGAGAGATGGCTCAGTGGTCTAAAGCACCTACTTAGAACAAGCTTAGC
>NW_004524619.1:10032527-10035041 GCF_000260255.1 Octodon degus
CACACACACACACACACACACACACACACAATTAAATAAATAAATAAAATTTAAAAAAAGAAAGAAAAGAAATCAAATAATAACAAGTACTAACAACACTGCAGGGGGAGAGAACCTTTCTACATTGTTGGTGGGAATGTAAACTAGACCAACCACTATGGAAATTCCACAAAAAACTAAAGCTAAAAATTCCATTTTGAGGGCACAGGAGATAGCTTGGTGGTCTAAGCACCTGCCTGGCAAGGGAATTTGATCCCCAATTCTGAAGTGGGGGGGGGGAATTCCAAAGGTCCAGCCAGATAGCTCAGGGGATTCAAGTGCCTGCTTAAGCAACTGCAAGGACAAGGGTTCAATCCCCCCCCCCGCCCCCGCCTGCTGAGACATCAATTGAGACTGCATATGGTGGCGCGTGCCTGTAATCCCAGTACTTGGGAGGCTGAAAATAGGAGGATCACTACGAGTCTGATCTGTGTAGTGCGACCTTGTAGACCCTGTACTAAATACATTAAAAAAAAAATTCCATTTGCCGCAGCTCTTGCCCTTCTCGATAGCTTCCCAAGAGAGTAAAAGGCATCATATTAAAATGATGAATCTGTAACCACATTTATAGCCACATACCTATTGGAAGAGGCTCTAAGGCCACCAACAGATGAAGGGATAAAGAAAATGTGGTACTCACGATGGAGCACTACCCTTTTATAAAGCAGGATAAATCTGAGTCATATGTAGGAAATGGATGTT
This sequence comes from Octodon degus, assembly GCF_000260255.1. Classification (NCBI taxonomy): domain Eukaryota; kingdom Metazoa; phylum Chordata; class Mammalia; order Rodentia; family Octodontidae; genus Octodon; species Octodon degus. Next base: position 10,033,269 of record NW_004524619.1, read on the forward strand.
CCTTGAGACCAGAATGTTAACTGAAATAAATCAGACACACAAACTTAAATATTACACAGTTTCTCTTCTTTTTTGTAAGAATCTGCACCATTTCTGTCTTGTACTTTGAGTAACTGCTTTGAAGATAACACATGGCTGGGGATAAAGCTCCTGGCAACCGAAAGGTCCTGAGTTCGGTTCCTGGTACCAAAAAGAAAATAAAACACAGGAAAAAACCATAGTGAATAGATAGGTTTCAGCTGGGGAGATAGCTCAGCGGCCCAAGCCACTGCCTGGCAAGTGTAGAGACCCAAGTTCGATCTCTGGTACCACATGCCATGCCAGCCCCAAAACTGGGCGTGATGGCTCATGCCTGTGAGCCCAGCACTGGAGAGGCTGAGACAAGAGGATCACTACTAGTGTGAACTACATAGCAAGACCCTGTATCGAATTTTAAAAAAATATGGGGGCCAGCCAGGTAGCTCAGCAGACTAAAGCACCTGCTTAGGCAGGCACAGAGATCAGGGTTGGATCCCTGGTGTGCTGTGTCAGCCCCACTCCTGGGGCAACTGAGATTGGGCGTGGTGGCGTGCACCTGTAATCCCAGTGCTTGGGAGGCTGAACAGAGGCGGACCACAGAGCCCAATCTGTGTAGTGAGACTCTGTAGGCCCTGTACTAAATACATTTTAAAAATTAAAAAAAATATATTAAAAAACAAACAAACACAATAGACAGGTCTCAGATAAGAGTTCTGTCACTGCTTTCCTAATATATTCATAAGAAGAGAGTTTCTCATTCATATTGTTTGGGCCAGGGCTGTAGCTCAATAGCACAGCGCCTGCCTGACAAGTTTGAGACCTAAATTCAATGTGATTCCAATAATAATAATAATAATAATAATAATAATAATCAGTATCTTAACTATTGTTATTTTCTTAGTATTTTGTTATGAAATGGTTTTATTTGTTCATAAGATTAAAAAAAGATATTAGGAAACAGGGATATCTTTTACAAATCACAGAGGGACAAAGAGATGGAGAATGGGGCTTGGGAGATAGCTCAGAGGCACAAGCACAAGGTCCCAAGTTCAATCCCTGGGCCTGCATGTCATGCTGGGCCCAAACCCCAGACACTGCCATGCCAGCCCTGGAACCGCGTGTGGCAGTGCACTCCTGTAATCCCAGCACTGGGGAGGCTGAGACAGGAGAGTCTGAGCTGCGTAGGGAGACCCTGTACCAAATAAATAAATAGATAGATAGATAGATAGATAGATAGATAGATTGATTGATTTTTTTTTTTTTTTTTTTTGAACCAGGGATTGAACTCAGACCCTTGCACTTGCTAGGGAAGCACTTATTCTATTGAGCCATCTCCCCGGCCCCAATAAATAGATTTTAAAAACCAAAAGATGTGTTATGCACACATACCAATGCCCTGTATACATATGGCAGACATGTAGTGATACACATTTAATAGTGTAAAGGTTAGCAAAAAAGCAAGAAGGTCTTCTTGTAATTATTAAATATTAAAGAGCTAAATATTCTTGGGGAATAAAGCAGGATAAATGTCACGGTGCATTCATTATACCGTACCTCCATCAAAGAATACAACAAATGTAAAAAGAAAGAGAGGAGGGCCCAGGAGGGAGCTCAGTGGTGCAAGTGCCTGCCTGGCAAGCACAAGGTCCTGAATCAATTCCCAGTAAGAAAGAGAGAAAGAAAGAAAGAAAGAAAGAAAGAAAGAAAGAAAGAAAGAAAGAAAGAAAGAAAGAAAGAAGAAAGAAAGAAAGAAAG
>NW_004524619.1:10035141-10041524 GCF_000260255.1 Octodon degus
AGAGAGAAGACAGGTGTGCGGCATCTGTGTGGCGACCTGGCTGGGTCATTTCTCTCCTGGCTGTAGTCCCCTTTTCCTGCTCTTCCTTGTCTCACCTGGGGTGCCCACCTACCCGGTGCACAGGGCCCCAGCGATTTGAAGGCATCTTGGAGAAAGGCATTACCTTTTTTAAAAAAAATTTTTTTTTTAATTTTTTTTGAGAAAGGCATTTCCAAAAGCTCATTTGATTGTTTCTTCTCCTTGCACTTCCCTTTGTTTTGTTTGGTTTTGTTTGTTTGTTTGTTTGTTTGTACCAGGGATTGAACTCAGGACGTTGCACTTGCCAGGCAAGCACTTATTCCACTGAGCTATCTCCCCGGCCCTTCCCTTTGTTTTCTGACCATGAGGGTTCAATATTGTCCAACCTCAACCTATCATTGTCTGTGCCACACACACACACACACACACACACACACACACACATACGCACACACATGCACACATGCATACACACACACACACACACACACACAAGCACACATGCACACACACATTCCCAATTAACAAAAACGAGGAAAGTGAGGTCCAGGGCACAGATCCACCCAAGGCCCAACATACTTGGATTCTCCCCCTCTGCTGTCTCCCAAGCCAAGAGCAGGACCTCACCAATTATGACAAAGGTGGCTGAGCCAGCAGAACCAGACTTTCTAGAGAGATCTTTGCCAAATAGGTATCCAGAGCTCAGGAAGGCCTGCCACCTCTGACCCAATCACTGCTTGTTCAGGGCTCCGGCTCAGCATATGGCTTGCCACGAGGACAAGGGTCTGGATACTGCAGGGTTATGTGAAGGTAATAAATTGTGGAGAAAACCTGGAAACAGTCCAAACACTTTTCCTAAGAGATGGTTCGTGAATGAAGACGTAGCCCAGTGACTACACAGTACACAGCTAGCAGAACACGATGTATTTGAAAAATGTATATAAATTAGATGGAAAAATGTAAGAAAAATGGCATATTCAATATGATCCCAACAAATTATATTGTTTGTTTATTTATTGCAGTATCAGGGATCAAACTCAGAACTTTGTGCTTGCCAGGCAGGCACTTATGCCGCTGAGCTAGCTCCCTGGCCCTACAAATTTTAATTATAGATAACAGCAAATACACACTGAGTGATGACTATTTTTAGCCTTGCCCAACCACCTAAGGTATCTGTGTGGAAATTCTCTAGCCCCTGACCTACGACCCTGCTTTATGGTCCTCATAACAATTATAATCAGTATTTGTCAAATGAATAAATAATCTTAGCAGTGGTCCCATTTGGTTGGGATTATGCATGATTTTAGTCTATGCCATGGCTTGCACGCAGACGTCCCTGCCAAAGCCTCATGCAGTCATAGTTGGGGCTCTTTCAGACATGGCTGGATCTGGACCGTGTGACACTGGGATGGATTCATTGGGCAATGCCAAGATCAAAGGCACTAAGATTAAGGGTGTGGGTGCTGCCCGCCCTAAGTAGCCCTAAGGATAAGATAGAAGGGATAGAAAGAGATGTGGCCGAGACTTTGGTTGCTTTGCTACCTGATCTTGCTCTTTCTTTCTTTCTTTCTTTCTTTCTTTCTTTCTTTCTTTCTTTCTTTCTTTCTTTCTTTTTTAAAATATATATTTAGTACAGGGTCTACAGGGTCTCACTATACAGATCGGACTCAGAGTGATCCTCCTGTGTTCAGCCTCCCAAGCACTGGGATTACAGGCGTGTACTACCACGCCCAGTCTCCATCACCATCTCAGCACAACCCAGAGGTGGAGCCGGCACGGCTTGCCAGGGATTGAACCCCTGCTGCTGCGCTCTGCCTAAGCAAGCACTTTAGTCCACTGAGCTATCTGGCTGGCTCATACCTGAGCTGCTTCTCTCCTGTGGTGCCCTTGTGCCACGCTACCCTGCTCTGGAGCCAGCCGACTACGGATGGAAAGCTCTACAAACTGTGAAGCAAATAAACCTTTCAACCTTTCCACCTTTCTTCCCTTTAACTTTGGGCATCAGGTATTTTTGTCTCAGCAATGAGAAAAGTAACTAAGACAGTTTATTTTGAAATATCCTGTATTTTCCAGATTTTTACAGTGTGTATATTTTACTTTTATTATCAAAAATTAAGTGTTTTTTTAAAAAGCAAAGACAATTTGAACTGGGCACAAGAGTGCATTGCTATAATCCCAGCAGTCTCGGGGGTTGAGCCAGTAGAATCCCAACCTTGAGCCCAGCCTGGGGAACTCTAAAGTTAAAGGGGTGGGGTGGGAGGGCTGCAGATGTAGCTCAGAGTAAGACCTTGGCTGTAGAATAAAAAATAAATTTAAAAAAATCTAAGCATGAGAGAAGCCAGAAGTTCTCTGAGCGAGTTGATAGGTTTGTGTTCTTGCAACACATCAGCAAAAGTGCTTCTGGGGGCCAGCGTGATGGCTCAGCAGACTAAGCGCCTGCTTAGGCAAGTGCACGGACGGGGGTTCTATCCCTGGCACCACAGGCCACGCTGATCCTGCCCCTGGGCACGCTGAGGCAGCCACCAAGACTGGGCATGGTGATGCACGCCTGTCATGCCAGCTCTGGGGAGGCTGAAACAGGAGGATCATTACGAATTCGAGCTGCATAGTGAGACCCTGTACCAAATACATTTTTTTAAAAAAAGTGCTTTTGGAAGGAAATTGCAAGCAATTTCTTTTGTGTACACCCTTCAAAGAAGGGAGAGATGGAATGTGATTAATCGCCTAACCGACTCATAGCAGGACAAGATGGGGCATTCTCCACACAAGGACTCCTCCCTGGCCCCTACAAGCTGGGAGCCCTGATGTGAGTCAAAGGAAGTGTCCCGAGGACACAGGCATGGCCATCGGCTCCTCTGCAAGCCTCGCGCTGGCTGGGGACTTGCAGCGCAGGCCCAGGTGTGCCCCAGGAGTACACACATGGGTCCGGCCCTGCCAAGACGATGCCCGGCACTGTCACTCAGAAACGCAGCTGCTCAGAGCCATTCACGCCTCATCGGTGCCCACTCAGTGGACAGCGGGCGCAGACGTGCCAGAGCACATCAGGACGGCTTTGCCCTGAGCCGTGTGCAGCCAGCCAAGCAGGGGCCGGAGCACACAGAGCCTGTGGGGCTGGGCTCAACCCAGAAACATCCAGGCAGCAGACTGGGTTATGAAATCCAGGCGCACCTTTACATAATCGAGGGAAATGAAGAAAAAGTACACTCCTACAAAGGCAGCCAGCCCCCCACAAGGGTGTGTTTTTGAAGAAGGAATTTTACTTTGTGTTTTTCTGATTATAAAAGCCAACCATGTTTATTACCACTGAAGCCCAACAAAAAATAGGTAAGAAGAAATGGTATGTCCCCCTCAATGGTACCTTCCGCAATCCCCCTCTGCTCAAACTCTGTCTTCACGCTTTGCCCATGCAAATGAGCACACACGCACACATATGCACACGTTTTTATTATTATTATTATTATTATTATTATTATTATTATTATTTTGTACCAGGAATTGAATTAAGGACCTTGTGCTTGCCAGGCAGGCCCTGAAACTGCTGAGCTATATCCCTGGCCCCATGTTTTTATTTATGTATTTATTTATTTTTTGTGGTACCAGGGATTGAACTCAGGACCCTGCACTTGCCAGGCAAGCGCTTATTCTACTGAGCAATCTCCCCAGCCCTCGTGTTTTTATTTTTGACAGAAACGCCTTTGCTTTTATTCTGTTAACAACGTATCATGAAGTCAGGTATGGCAGCGCATGCTAGTAACCTCAGCACTCTGAGAGACTGAGGCAGGAGGACAGCAAGTTTCAGTCCAGCCTGGGCAGCTAAGAGACTCAATGAGACCCCATCTTTAAACAAAATATTAAACAAGAGCTGGGGATGCAGCTCAGCGCGAAGGCTCTGAGTTCAATCCTCAGTACTACAAAAGTAAACACAAAATATCACTGGCGTCTTGGCACCCGCCGCAGACCCTGGATGCTAATCCTCAGAGGTGGAACTCGGACTCTGCTGCTCGCTTTCTGCCCCAGGCCATCTTTACAATCCATCTGCATCATCCCAGTGGCCAAAAGCCACTGCTCCCTAGTGAGCACCCTGCAGCACCCCTACTTCCCTCTCATGTAGGCTCTGGTGACCCCCGGAGCCGGCTCTGGGGGCCTCTTTGACGAGGACTTACACTGTCCTGGCTCCCTGTGGGATCCCTTCACCCTAGGCTCTGCATCGGTCCTGTAGGGCAGCCTAAACTCCAGCGTGTGGCTCTGCTGTCAGTCACCTGATGCTGGCAGCAGGACATCTGTGCCACTTCCTTTGAGGACAGCACCAATAGAGCACCTTTGAATCTCAGAGGCTGAAAAGGAGGCTTCAGGCTGGCGCAGCCAGACCCCCCCCCCCACTCCCTGACACCCAGGGGGCAGTTCTGGCACCTGCAGGCTGCCTGACCTCGAGCAGATCATGCTTCCATTTCCCAGGCATCCATGGAGCACCTACAGTGAATTAGAGACAGGTCTGGTCCCTGGGGGCAGAGCCAAGGACAAGACCTCAGCCCAAGTGCCCTGGAGCTGGCACGAGATAAGGACAATACAGGAGGAGAGCCCCAGTGTAAGGCAGAGTGATGGGAAGGAGAAACTGCTCTAGATGGGGACAACCTGACAAGCCACAGTAGGGCTTTACTGGCTCAGGGAATGGCGTGTACCAAACCTCTAGATGGCACCGAACTTGGTGTTTTGTAAAAAGCAAGAAATCAGGGGCCAGTGAAGTAGCTCAGCAGACTAAGTGCTCGCTTAGGCAAGCCTAGAGACTGGGGTTCGATCCACGGGTACCACACACTACTCAGGCCCCTCCCTCCCCAGGCGCACTGAGCGGGTCACTGAGATCCAGCATGGTGGTGCACGCCTGTCATCCCAGCGCTGGGGAAGCTGAGACAGGAAGAGCACTACGAGTCCGAGCTGTGTAGTGAGAGCCTATACCAAATACATAAATAAATAAAAAATAAAAAAGAAGTCGAGCATACTGAAAACAGGTGGGGCAGAAGCACAGAAAAACAGGAGCAGTGGGAGGCTGGAAGGGGGCTGAGTTTTACTCCCAGTAAAGAGGGAGGTGGCTGGGAAGCAACAGGAGTTAACAGGAAGCTGTAAGAGGCTGAGGGGGTGAGGAGAGCAGGGTACAAGACATCATCGGAAAACCAGGTAGTGGCCATTGTCTCCTTCCCCAGAGCCATGTGATGTGTAAGGCGTTCGCCTGAAGAAAGACCCAAGATGTGGGGCAGGGGCACCAGAGTGGGAAACACCTCCAGCGAGCCCAGGATTCTGGGTCCAAGGCTGACCTTAGGGGACAAAGAGCAGGGAACAGTGGCTGGAATCCGTAATGAACTGAGTTCCATTTGTATGGAACCCCAGAATGAAAAGAAGATTCTGTCGGGCTCCTAGAGGCCTAGGATGACGTGGAGACACTTTTCTTTTGATCTGTACTGGGAGTCCAGAGCTACCATGAGTCGCACTCCATCACCACAGACTAGAGTGGTTGCAGAGGCCGGAATTAGTCCCATTGGGCGGATGGGGACTATTCTCTTTGGAACAAGGAAACCACTGCCCTGGGGACTAAAAAGTCGAAGAGTGGGGAAGGCTTTGCTGTCACCTGATGCTCAGACAGTGAGTAACCAGAGGCAGAGGTGGCACCATCAGGGCTCTGAGGGTGGCACCCCCTATGGTCACATCTGTCAATTCCAGCTCACAACCCTCAGCAGCCGGACACCATGGGGCAGCAGGGAGGAGCTGGGTGTTACAGGACGCCACACTGGGGGCACAACTGGGCACACAGGAGCCAATCGTGTGACCTTGAGTGACCTTGCTAATTCCTGATTTGCTCACCTGTAAAGTGGCATTCTCCACGCTCACCTGCCTGCCCAATTCCTCCCAAGACTGCCTGTGGGGAGGAATCAGAAGCCTGCGCGTCAGCAGCCAAGCTCCGAGCCAAACTCCCGCGGTTGCGGGCAGGCCCTGCTAGCGCCCGCGGCGCCCGCGCGCAAGCCCTGGGCGGGGTCCCCGGCGGGCGGAGCCGTCGGCCTGGGGTGATCGGCGCCCCGCCCCGCCCCGCGCGCCCCTCCCCGTGGGCAGGGCCTGGGCCTCTTAAGGCGCCCGTGCCCGGCCTGGTCGCAGTCTGTCGCCGCCTGACCCCGCCGTCCTTTCCCTGTCCCTTGTCCCGCCGCGCCATGGAAGGCTACCACAAGCCGGACCAGCAGAAGCTGCAGGCCCTGAAGGACACGGCCAACCGCTTGCGCATCAGCTCCATCCAGGCCACCACGGCGGCGGGCTCGGGGTGAGCGCGGCCGGGGTCCCGGGGTGCGCTGCGCGGTCTCCCCGCGCCGAGGGCGGCGGCGGGC
>NW_004524619.1:10041624-10054020 GCF_000260255.1 Octodon degus
GGCCTCGCGACCCGGATCCTCCCGCGCGGCGCGAGCCGAAAGGCCTGCAGCCCGGATCCTCCGCGGGCGCCCGGCGCGTGGCCTCCTCGTCTGTGCTGCAGCCCGCGGGCGCCTGCGCCCTGTCCTCCCGGCGCCTGGAGGCGACCGAGGCTCCGGCTTTACGCCGTTTGCCAAGGTCGCGCACGCCCCGGCAGGGCTGGCGCGGGAGCCCTGCAGTCCGAATTGCGATCGCCTGCTCTGACCCACCATCTTGGGGCGCCGGCCCGGCCTGCTCGCTGCACCCTGCGCGCGGTCCCGCTCGTCCCCAGCCCTCTTCCCAGCGCGCGTGCGCCGGGGTCTGGGTCTGTGGCGGGCGCCGCGGAGGGCCCGGGCGGGGGTGCGAGGACGGCGCGCGGACGCGGAGCCCGGGTGCAGGTGGAAGGGGCGGCCCCAGATCCGACCGAGGGCGGGAAGCCGGTGTGCGGAGGCGGAGGGAAAGGGACTGGGCTGAGGAGTTTCAGTGTGGCCTGCGGGGTGGTTTTAATCAATCCTGAGCTCCACTTGGAGCCTGCTAGGAGGCCACAGTGACTGGAGATGCTGGGTTCATAAAGTTAATGAGGAGGGTGTTGCCTAGGGAGTGATTTCTTTTTCCAGTAATTTTCCCAACCAGGCTGTGTATTTATGTGATTGTTTTATGTATTTGGTACAGGGTCTTACTACACAGTTTGGACCCGTAGCGATCCTGTTTTCAGCCTCCCCATCCCTGGGATTACAAGCAAGTGCCACCATGCCAGGTCTCTGTGGCCCACTCCGCTCGCCTGGGGATGGGCCAGCGCAGCATGTGGTGCTGGAGATTGAACTGGGTCCTTGTCCTTGCCTGAGATGTCTCATCGGCCCTGTATTTATTTTGATCTTTTGCTGTGCAATTCAAGCTAGCCTTGAGCTCACTTTGTAGCCTAGGCTGGTATCAACTCTCAGCAGCGATCCTCCTGCCTCAGCCTCCCTAGTGCTAGGATTATAAGGGTGCTCAACCTCGCCCAGCTCCAGGCTGGACATTTAGAATGATGATAAAGGTAATGTTTCTGCATTGTGGCCAAGTTCATACGGGGGGATATAATTGAGATATAAATCTATTCTGCTTTACAGAGTGAGTGTGCACTCACCCTCTTTGTCTTTTTTGTGACAGGGTTTCACTGCAGTTCAGGTTGGCCTTGAGCTCACTTTGTATCCCAGACTGGTCTCAGCTCATCCTCCTGCCTCAGCCTCCCTAGTGTGCTGGGATTACAGGTGTGAGCAACCACGCCCAGCTTGCACTCACCCCTGGTGCCCTTAAGACACCCTGGACTCAGGAAGTTTGGACCTATTACAAGCTATTTCCCTCCCACCCCACTCCTGTGCATACTTTGGACCTGTTAATCTCTCTTGAAGTTGTGACAGTCCTGCCCTTGCCTGGGGTATTCTTTCCCAGGCAGGGACCTAACCTCCTCGCAGTGCCCCAGCTGGCATGCAGTGGGTCTACACACCTTGCACTGCCTGTTCAGCTCTACTGGCTCTGCTTCCATTGGCCGTTCGAGGGATCAGGGATGTAGGTGGAGAGCCATGGTAGTTATCCAGCTAACTAGTGTCCTATATCTAACAGTTTGCAGGAGGGGTAGATACCGAGCGTAGGCATTTGCAGAGTCATGAAGCAGCACGTGTATTCCTGGTGTGGTGCAGTGTGTTTTGTTGCATCCTGTGGGGTAACGTGTGTGCACATTTTATACATGAGTACAGTGAGCCTGGTATGTTAAGAGACTCTCCCCTGCTGGCACTTGTGGCTGTTTAGGTCTTGAGTGGGGGAGTTCTGTTGTGCATGTGGACAGCACCAGGAGGGAATGTAACAGGAGGGTAACAGACAGGAAAGTCAGGCAGATGACTTGGAAGGTACATGGAGAAGAATAAAACAACCTCTACAACTGTAGAGGGGCTCTGGAAACAGAGCTGTAAGCGGATCTTCTGATCCTTGTTACAAAGTTGCCACCCAGAAAAGATACCGCTGAGGCTGCTGAGAGTTCACCCACATTTACATAGTATCCTAAGGGCTGCTGAGAGTTACACCCACATTTACATAGTATCTTAAGGGCAGACCTCCCTGGGTTTAAACAGCAGCCTTTTGCAGAATGTGTTTAAAGGATTCCTCTGTGTGTAAAAGATGGAGGAAGCAATACTTAGAAAAAGTATTTTCAGAAGGAAGTAGGTGTTGTGCAACCCCTGACACAAGAGAGATTTTGAAAGGTATGTGTGTACAAAAATATGCAAGTCTTAACACAGACAATGTTGTGGTTTCTCTGTTTGAGGTCTGCTGTTGCCTCATTGTGCAGGCTTGGTACCAAGTCCCTGGCCCACTCTGCAGCAGTCCCAGGGGAAGTGATGACCCTGTCAGGGTGTCTCCTCCTCAGGGGGAGCTTGGAACCTGGCAGTGAAACAGAACTTGGGGCCTGGCTTTGTTGGTCACCCACCAGAGGCTGGACTCGTGCCCTGTCACTGAGGACCCACACTGTGGGTTTCCGGGTTGGATGAAGTACTGGGCGCACTAGCACCCCTGTGTGCAGTGAAGCTCACCAGGCCCCAGGACAGGGGGGGCACTGGCCTCTGTGGAGAGCTGGGCCTGGAGGAGGAGGGACGGAGCCTTCACAGAGGCTTCTCTGTTGAGGCAGCACCCACGAAGCCCAGCGTGCTCTGGAGCCAGCTCCCTCCATGTGCCGAGGGGACCATGGCAAGGGTCCAACTCCTCAAGCTTTAAAGAAGGAAACCTCAGCGACCTTGTCAGAGGTGGCCAGGACTCTGAGGCCAGTGATAAAGATTCCTCAGTCCTCCCTTGGAGCCAGGTGTCATCTGAGGACACACAACTGAAGTTGGGCCTGATTCACAGGGGAAGGTGCTCTGAGCGTTCGGCAAGTCCCCCAGGACTCTGACCCACAGCTTTGGGGAAGTTGGCCGGGGGGTCCCAAGTGACCAGATTTGGCTAGTCCACTAGGAGATGAGGAGTCTAACCTGGCTCTTTCCAGACCGCTGTGCCCTTATCAGGAAGACCCTGCCCATCCGAGAACCTCACTGTCTGTCTTTAAAAGAGAAGGTCATAGATAGGTGGTGTGTTAGTGCACTCTTCATTTAAAAAAAAAAAAAACCCAGGCAGGCTAACTTTGTAAGGAAGTTTATTTAGCTCACAGTTTTTGAGGGTTTTTTTATTCTTTTTTTTTTTTTTACTTATTGTGATATTGGGGATTGAACTCAGGACCTTGTGCTTGCCAGGCAAGTGCTTACTCTACTGTGGCTCACAGTTTTAGATGTTCATAATGCACAAGCTCTCTCCTTCCGTTAATGGATGGCAGCTGTAGGTGTGAGTAGAAGGGAGAGATGTTTTTTTGAGAAAAAATAGTATGCAGTTCAGGCTGGCCTTCGCTCACTTCGTAGCCCAGGCTGGTCTCAAACTCAATCCTCCTGCCTCAGCCTCCTGAGTACTGGGATTACAGGCATGCACCACCACACCCAGCCAGATTACATCTTGAAAGCAAAAGCCAAAGGGCAATTGGTCCCACAGTTCTGAGAGCTGTCTCCAGTTGACCTAATGACCTTATGCTGGGCTCCATCCCGGGGGTTCCTTCCACCTCTACACTGCCTTCAGGACCAGGCCTTCAGCACATTTGAGGGGCAGACAGGATCCAAAGCAGTATAGCAGGTAGTGCTTTAGGAGTGCGGCTGGGGGCCAGGGTGAGTCCTGGCACCTGATATTATTTGTTTTACATCCTGGTGATCACGTGGCCTTGGAGTGGCTGGGATTACATCCCTGCTGCCCAGCTCCCAGCCACTGCCCCACCCTACCATCCCCAGCTTTGAGGGGCTCCCTGGCCACCGGGGAAGGGAATCTGGGGAAGAGGACTGTGGTCCATGGCAACAAGAAAGTTCCTGATTTTGTGGGACCAGGCTCTGGTGACAATGGGCCTGCCAGTAGGCTGAGTCCAGGGGTTAGAAATGTGCTGGAGCCACCAGGATGTCCCACTCAGCCCTGACTAGACAGCCAACTGCACCTCATGCCTGAGCTTCAGGAAGCACTGACCATTAGCCCTGCTGCGCTGAGGTTGCTCGGGCACAGAGGCCAGCCCTGCAGGGCAGCGGGCGTCTTCACCCTGAGTTGAGCAATGGCTGCTGCTGGAGCAATCTGAACCACTTTGTCCTTGCCTCAGTCAGGGCCAGACCAGGACAGAAGCTGGAGGTCCCAAGACAGCCTGAAAGCAGCAGCATGCACCAGGCAGCCCTTTCGTGCCCGGAGAGGCTGTCCCCACTCAGGCTCACCCTGAGGGCGGGGAACCACAGACTCCCGAGCACTTCCTCCATGGAGTGAGTGGTTTCTTCCTTTTACAGATGAAACTTTAACAGCCGTGTGGAGGTACAATTTCCATATAATTTAATTGTACCGATGGGGCATTGAAAATGAACTCACTGTATCTGGTTTTAGAACATGTCACTGTCCCTGAAAGATCCCTCCTGGCCATGTGCAGTCTGCCTATTCCCGCCCCCAGTCCCTGTCTAGGTTTCTGACTCCATACACGGAATCATACAGAATGAGGCTTTTGGGGTCTGGCTCTTTTACTTAGCATAATTTTTGGCAGTCATCCTGTGGCAGCGAGAGTGAGTGCTTCATTGTGTTTGGCTGAATAGCCCATTGTATGATAGTCCACATTTTGCTACCCTTTTACCAGTTTCTTGCAGTGGTTTGCTTTTGTCTTAGCTCTGCTGTTAGCAGGCACTGGGGTGGGCTGTTGGGGTCTGTGGACTCCGTGGTTCCAGCCTTGAAATTAGGAAGTTAACTGAGCATCTGTCAAGTTTCCCTGCCCTGTGCCACGTTCTTCACCCACGCTCGTCATTCCATCAGGGTCTTGTTCCACCATTGCACAGAGAACTGAGGCTCGGCGGGGTCACAGCCCCAAGGTCACGGCATCAGCTTGTCATTTGTGCAAGGCGCTGTTCAGTTTGGAGGACACAACCCTGCCAAGGCCCAAGGTCCCCATCCTTGGAGCATTTGCACCCAGTAGGTGGGTCAGGCACTGAACAGCCACACAATGCCAGGAAGGGAAGAAGAGAACTTGCATTTTTAAGTTTATTGGTTTTTTGAGACAAGATTTCACTATGTAGTTCAGGCTGGCCTTGAACTCAGTTTGTACCCCAGACTGGCCTCAACTGAAGTCTCAGTGATCCTCCTGCCTCAGCCTCCCCAAGTGCAGGATTACAGGCGTGCCCACCATGCCCAGCAATTAGTGTCTGCTTGTACAACATAAAACATTCGTGTGGGGAATTGGTAATATACATGTCTCATCTTGACCCTTTGTACTTCTTTCCCTGCCATTGCTCCTAAATATGTATTTTCATTTATTTGTTTTGAAGTGAGGGTCTTGCTGTGTAGTTCAGGTAGGCCTTGAGTCACTGTGTAACCCCTGCTGTCCTCGAACTTGAGGCAACCCTGCTTCAGCCTCCCAAGTACTGGGATTATAGGGGTGTGAACCACAACACACTGGCCCAAATCTTTTTTTTTTTTTTGTTATGTACATAAAGAAGGTGAATACAGTTCATATGTTAGAAGCAGTCAATCTATGTAGCCACTCCCAGGCAGAAGCAGAATGTCACAGGAGGTGTCTGTCTCCTTTGTATCCCTCCTCCTTTCTCCTCAGCCCCAGAGAGAGTACCCTGAAGTTTTCATAACAATTTCTTTGGTTTCTTTAGAGCTGGACCGATAGCATGTGCAGACCCTGTGTGTATTCCTCTCTCTGGGCCTCTGCCGCTTTCGTTAGTGGTGTGAGAAACAACACTGGTGTTGGGTCTGTGAGTTAGGAGTCCCTCATTGTCACTGCTGTATAATAATCCACGGTGTGAATATACTGTGGGTAGAAACAGGTTGTTCCAGGTCATGCCATTGACATGTGGGACACCTGTTTTTCTTTTTTTCCCAGAGCATGTGTGGAACATGTATGTTTCTGGGTTGCTGGGTCCTAAGGCTGTACATGTTCAGCACATTTTTCATGTGTTTTAGTGGTTAAGCTGTTACATCTTCTTTTGCCTCTTGAATTACTTTGGATAAATGAGTTTTTCTCAGAAATTTCCTATTATCAAATGGATTGCCATCAGGCAGCTCAGAATATTTTGTTACCTGTGTTTACGCCCCGACTTCCACTTCTACCTTGTCAGAAATTGGGCAAGTTTCCAGGTTTGTTCATTTGCCCCCGACCAATAGCACTTGATTCAGGGGTGTGGCTCAGTTTTAAAATGCGTGCATAGCATGCAAGACTAAGGCCCTAGGTTCAGGCCCTGGCACTACCTAAATAAATGAATAAATGAATAGGACTAATTCTTGGCTTCCATTTTTTAAATTTATTTTCTTAGTTCTACCACAGAGCTACCTCCAGTGCCCCCCCCCCCACATCTGAACCTTAAGGAGATTAGACCCAGAGCATTTGCACTGAGCTACAGCCCAAGTCCATTTGTATTTTGAGATAGGATCTCTTTAGGTGGCCCAGGCTGGCCTTGATCTTGTGATCCTTCTGCCTCAACCCCCTGAGTACATGGGATTAGAGTTATTTTTCTTTGTACTGTCTTTGAGTTCTTTTTTCTGTAACAGTTTTTTTTTTTTTTTTCCTTTTGTATTTTTTAAGCATTGGAGTCTGCTGGGTGAGCCCTTCATGGTGGTTGGCTCCTTGGTTAGCTAATTCACTGAGAACCTTAGGACTCCCATGCGGGCTGTATATGGGAAGGAGACCCCGGGGAAGGGAGCTTCCGTCACCTGAAGGTGCCCAGCTGGAAGAGGAGGGCCTTTTACTTCATGGACACCCATGAGTGGAACAATGAGAGAGGCCCTCCTGGTCAGGGAATGAGTCTCCCTGAAGCCTCCTGGAGGTGAGAGCAAGGGCAGGTCTTAGAGAAACCTTGAGCCCAGCTCTAAACTTCCACTGAGTGGACTGTTCTGGAGCTAGAGTTACTTGTTTATCTGTCTGAGATGAAGTCTTGCTCCTACTCCATGCTGGACTTGAGTTCTCTGTAGCCAAGGCTGGTCTCAAAAGCCCAATCCTCTTAGAATCCTGAGAACAGGGGTTTCAGGTGCGCACCTCCGCCCCTGCAGGGAGGCTTAGGTTTTGTTGTTTTTTTCCTCCCCAGTGCTGAGGATTAAAGCCAGGGCCTTGCGTCTGCCAGGCAGGTGCTCCACCTCTGAGCTATACCCTTGGGCCCAGGGCAGGGTTTTTTAATCTGCCTATGACTCCTGTGAAGATGGGTAGTAGAGTGAGTGCCCTGCAGCCCCTCACCCCTTCTGCAGCCAGCCCTTAGGTTTGTGAGAAAAGTACCTCAGAGCAGGGCCTTCTGTAGCTGTCTAGCCCAACTGGGTGGGCGGGGTTTGCTGGAAAAGCTCAGGCCCGCAGGTGACAGACTTGTGCTTTTGACTGACTAGAGGGTGAGCTAGTAGACTGGCCTTCTTCAGAAGCAGTTGGGAGTCTTGCAGGTTTGGAACTTCATAGTGCAGATTCCTCTCCCCACCCCATACCAGGAATCGAACTCTGAACCCAGGACCTTACGCTCACCAGGCAGGCGCTGTGCCACCGAGCTATATCCCGAGCCCCAGAATCCTATCTCAATCTTTGGCTCATTTCTTTTCATCTGCATGAGTCATAGCCCCAGCCCACAGAAGAGGATTTCAAGGTGCTGGTCCCCGAGCCACTGGTGGCGGCCTGTGACGATCTGGACACTTAGCATGCATTCTCTCTAGGTTCCCCAGCTACCCCTTCGTGGCACTCTCACTTGCAGGTGAAGAAATTAAACCCAGGGAGGTGACACCAGCTACTTGTGCAGCCCAGTGGCACAGCCTGTGTCCCCAGCCCAGGACACTTTGCAGAGTGAGAACCTCATAAACATCCAAAGCCTGGGGAGTGATGGAGGGGAAGCCTGGCTGCTGGGTATCCCCCTTCTGTATCTGTTTACTTGGCGGGTGTGAGGACAGTGCCAGCAGGCAGCCAGACGTGCAGGGAATGAAATCCTGCAGGCTCGCTCCCCCCGGGCCTGCCAGTCAACCATTGCCTTTTCCAACTTCCACCTTCTCATCATGCCTGACCACCTTCCTGGTCGTCCTTCCTGTGTGTCCTGTGCCTCGCCCTGAGCATGCCTCTGCCACATGCAGAGAGCACGTGTGCCACCACATTTCTCCCTGGAGCCCTTCCTAGGGCCTGTCGGGTCACCCTGGGGTCACTGGGAAGACTGGGTAGAGCTCCTCTCCTGTGGGCAGTGTGGCCTGGGCCCCATCTGCTTCCTTCCCCATTGTGGCTTCCTCATAAGGGGGCTGTGACTTGTCCGGTAAGGTCCCTCAAGGGTGGAAAAAGCAGGAGGTCCACCTAACTGCTGTTTATTGTGATGTCCTCTGGGTGAAGGTGGCCCTCACCGGGATGAGAGATCAGGGTCCCGGGCGGGCAGGAAGGGGCTTCTGGCTCACACCCCCTCGCCTCCCTCTTTCCAGGTGTAGTGTCTTTTCCTATGACCAGGAGTTCATAGACATGGTTAAGTATAAGACGATTGTGTGCCGGGACTGTGATACTAAACGAGCATGGACAGTTCTCTGGGTTCCTCTACTAATGTGTCTGTGCCAGGCGGGAGTGACTCACCCTTAACCTTGCAGGCGCCTTCCGGAGGTGGGGGGAGGCTGGGCGGAGCCCAGATGCTGCATGTGCCCTTGGCTTTGGCATTGGACGTGTTCTCGTGTGAAGCTCCTCAAAGAGCAGCCTCCAGGGGGCTGAACTGAGCTGACCTGCATGTGGGGGAGGCCGGGAGGCACGTGCCGTGGGGCTGACCGCCAAGCAGAGCTGCGGTCCGGAGGGCACCAGCCCAGCCAGCCTGGCCAGCGGTTGCCAGAGGTCCCATCAGGAAACCTAGCCTCTGGCCTTGTGCTTCGAGGTCAAGGGCTGGGTTAACTAGGCAGGTACTGAGAGACCTCTACAAGCCTCATCTCTAGGATGTAATCCTTGGATCTTCCAGTATTAATTCACTTGCACAGGAGCTATTCAATTATTAAAGTCTAAAACGGGAGTCCTAGGCCTCGCGCTCCAGTTTTGTTGCCCCCGTTCAGCCCTTGTCCACAGGCACCCAGGACGTTATTTTCATGACGGTAACCTTTGTAGAAGATGAGGCTATGTAGTTTGCTTTAAAATTCTACAGTCACGATTCCCAGTGCTACATCAGCCCTCAAAGGGCCCATGTAAAAAGCAGTTGAGTTGCCCACCGAGGTGATTACAAATCTGAAGCCCAATGATCTTTCCAAACCCTTATGTTGAGGCTGCCTCAAGGTTTCTGGTGGCTCAGCCTCAGTTCCCAACCCTCGTCCCATGTCACTGAGGACATGTCCCTCACAACTGGGCAGACCCTACGCATCCCCCCGAGATGTGGCTGGTGGAGTCCTTGGCCTCCTACCAGGCCTGCGAGGTGGGATCTGGCCCCCTTCCCATGATCCTCTGCCCTGCCATGGGACAGCTTCAGGCTGGGTCTGCTGAGTTGATCTCTCCCGGTTCCCTTTCTTCCAGCCCAGCCCTGAAATTTTGTCTTTGCCATAGCTAAGGACCTATGCCCATGTCTTCGGGAAGGTATGACAGGCGCTGATACCCACCAGCTGGCCCCCTGCTCAGGCCTGGGGTGTGTGCTGGTAGTTGGGGGTCCAGGGCTGTGACACACGTGTCTGTCTTCTCTCCTGGGCCGCAGCCACCCCACATCCTGCTGCAGTGCTGCTGAGATCATGGCTGTCCTCTTCTTCCACACAATGCGCTACAAGGCCCTGGACCCTCGGAATCCTCACAACGATCGCTTTGTCCTGTCCAAGGTAAGGACCTAACTCGTTGCCTGCTGCCCGCCGCCAGCACCCCCTTTCCCGGGGGCAGGGTCACGTGTGCTGAGGAATGTGTAATGCTCTCTCAGGAGCCATGCCCCTATCTAAGCCAAGCCCTGGCCCCCTGCCCCCAGGAACCTCTCACCCACACAGCTTGGTCCCCCACTCATTGTCTTGCCCTGTCTTGACCCAGCTGCTAAATTTAACCTGAGCAGGAATATATGACTGAATTGATAGTGACTCCTCCGCAAGGTCCAGGTACATTAACAAGGCCCTGACACAGAGCGATGGGCTTGGGACAGTGGAAACTACTTGTACTTAATGTTCATTCAGTTTGCATATTCACAGGCAGGACTTAAATCCAAATCTGGCTTTCTGCCCATTGTTCTGTGTTGTGCCAGCTCTGAAGTCCACGTCACATTCCCCTCGAGAGCAGCAGGACACCGCAGCAGGACTGTAGAGCTTCCTGTCCTGTCTCTTCCTAATAAGAGACATCGCCGTAAACTGTGCCACAACTGCCCCAGTCCCCTGTCCTAGGCCTGGCTCGGCAGCCTATGGCCTCTTGGGGCAGGCTCTAGGGCTTAGAAGTCGGGCCAAGTGTCTCATATGCCAGAAAGTGGGGATTAGGGCGGCTGGCTGGCCGGCCGGCTGCCTGCTGGGCTTTTGGCCTCGTCTAGCCGCACAGCTGTGCCCACCGCACCTCTTAGTGCCTGCCCAGCCTTGGCTGTGGGAACGTCAGGCTGCAAACCAATACGCTGGAGAGCAAAGCAAGGGAAGAAGCGTTCCTCGCTGGCCTCCTCCCCGGAAACACACCCTGGCTGGCCAGCCCTGCCTGTCCTGGGGCTCAGGGCACAGGGACAGCCCCGAGGGTCAGCCCTCCACCTGAGCCCATCTGTTGACCCCCTCTCGGCAGGGCCACGCAGCCCCCATCCTGTACGCTGTCTGGGCAGAAGCCGGCTTCCTGCCTGAGGCGGAGCTGCTGAACCTGAGGAAGATCAGCTCAGACCTGGATGGACACCCTGTCCCAGTAAGTGCACCGCTGGTGGCCTCGCAGCCTCTGCTCTTCTGCTTCCTCTTTCCCAGGCATGAGCGAGGGGACGGGGCACCCACTAAGAAGCTGGAGGTGTTGAAAGGCAGACGAGGTGACTAAGATGAGGAAGGAAAGATGTGGGCCTTAGGGGTGCGTTGCATTCACCCCAGATCCTGTTGGGGCCTCCGGCCAAGGACATTCTAGGTTGGCTTTAGGGCAGGGCCCTCCAGGACCCCTCCACAAGCTTCTGTCCCCACTGAGTCCTGGCCACCTAGTGGGCCACAGGACACAGGAGCAGGATGCTGGTGATGCCCCAGGAAAGGAAGCCAGTGTGCTCTTCCCAGTGACAGCTGGCATCCCCTCAAGCACTGGGATCCACGAGTTAGCACAAAACCACCACTGTGTTTTGGGTTAAGAAGTTCTGTGTCAGTTCTGTCATGAGCTGTCCAGTCAGCTGTTTAATCTGGGACTCTTTACAGATGAGACAGGGCTCAGAAAGGGCTAGACTCAGGCCAAGGGCACACAGCTCACTAGGGACCAGAGCTGGGAACTGAGCCATCAGTTTGGCCTGAGAGTGAGATGCCACGCCCTAGGGGACGGCTTGTGGCAGGAAGGGGGCTCACCTGGTCTGGGTGGGGGCGCTGGGGATGGAGTTGAAACAGTGCTGCTCTCTCCTGGCTGGAGAGTAACTGGCTCTTTCTGTTATGACAGAAACAAGCGTTCACTGATGTAGCCACTGGCTCCCTGGGCCAGGGCCTTGGGGCCGCTTGCGGAATGGCCTACACAGGCAAATACTTCGACAAAGCCAGGTAACTCACTCCCCCATCTGTCACCTGTGCCCTCTGTAATTGTGAGAAGGGTCCTCAGCGGCCCAGCCTTAATCCTGCCCGCCGGGGGCCAGTACCCTGGCAGCCAAGCGCTGAGGGCCCCGCTCCGAGTAACAACTGGCAGCTCGTGTTTCCACCCCATGTGTGGCAGGCAGTGCTTGCCTGAGGAGTTCCCTTAAACCCAGCCCCTAACTTTATCTTGCGGGAGGGTTGGCCTGTGTGTTCTAGAAATGCTGGAGCCAACTCGTACAGGGAGGAAACAGTCGTCAGTCGTCGGAGAGACTGAACCTGCGCAGGGTGGGTCAGCAGCCTGGGTGTTTGCTGTTAAAGCACGAGGCTGCTCAAGACAGATTTCAGTCTCCACATTATTCCTTGTGGCCAGAGGGGTGTGCACACCTCTAATTCTGTCTTCTGCCACTGTGTGGGCTGAGGCTGGAGGCTTCTAGGCCATGCTGGGAAAGTCAGCCAGACCTTGTCTCAAAATTTAAAAAAAAAATAGTGTTTGGGCACCCACTGGTTCAATTCCCAGTGGGGGAGGAAGTGCGTGTGGATACAGCGTATGCCAGAATGCTTCTTCCGTCCTTTCCCTGCGGGGCGCCAGGCCCTGTGTCCATGTAGCTCAGTTTCACCTTGACAACCCGCATAAGCACGGCTGCTCCTTACTTTGTAGACTAGGA
>NW_004524619.1:10054149-10065764 GCF_000260255.1 Octodon degus
GTGTGTGTGTGTGTGTGTGTGTGTGCGCGCGCGCGTGCGCCACAGCAGGGCTGTGGAGGGGCTCCTGAGATGGCTCTCAGGAGATGCATACAGGGATGCCCTCCCCACACCAACCCCTCGGGTAGCGTTGCCGGCAGCACGGCCTTTGCTTGCTGTCCCTGGCTGAGCTTTGGGGCAGGCTTAGGGACGACCAGAAGTGATTCACCATGCAGTGAGTCACGAAGAATGGGATGTATGTTTAAGAGCATTTTATTTGGCCCAGAACCAGGGATGTGAGTTAATTATTCCCTACAGTTGCTGGAAATAATTCCCCATGAAGGAGCATTTCCTGACCCCAGCATAATGGGACCAGCCATTTTAGGGAGAATGGGTTTAGCTGGGTTCCCAGGGGCCAGGGTGGCTGGGGGCCAGCTTTGGCTTAGACCCTCAAACTACCTGGGGGAGGGGCAGGGTCACCAAGGAGTTATCAGGTGGGGTCAGGCACCCCAAGGGAGTAGCATCTTGGTAGAGCAGACCAGACTCCTGGCAGTGTTTCTCCCTGCCATCTCATTTGTAAGTGTGCAGTGTTTAAAGAAAACAGACGTTCTTCTTTTTCTTAACCACTTAAGTCTAACAATATATTGTAGCTTGTCCATTTTGGGGGTAGGGATTGGTGTAACTGGAAATTGTACCCAGCGCTGAGTTATATGCCCAGCCTCCACCCCTCCCTCACCTTTTAAATTTTGAAATAGTGTCTTAGCTGAGTTTCCCAGACTAGGCTCAAACCTGCACCTTTGTGCGCCTCATGAGCTGCTAGGATAGCACCACACACACAGTTTCTTTGTGGAGAAACGACTGTAACCTGATAATCTTAATGTACGTGCTTTACTTTATATTCTGCTTTAAAAAAAGTTCTATCACATTTTCTCACACTGTTAGCTGTCAAGAGCTAGTGTCCCATCTTGTCCTGCCTTCTCCACCTCTACTCCCAGCCCCACCCCAGGATTGAACCCGAGGCTTTGAGCATGCTAGACAAGCACTGTGCCCCCACACTACGTCCCAGCTCTTTAAATCAGTTCATGAATACACATTTGCAGTCACTGTTCCTAAATCTAACCCCTCAGGCAGTACCCCCTCGTCTTGAGCCTTGGCTTCCTAGGTCCTGTTTCTGTCATCCTAGAACCTCGGGATGATCTGACTCAGGCCTGTGGGACCTTCAGGGCCAGCCTTGTTCCCAGTCCTGGCATCCAGAACTCTGCTGGGTCTCGCTCAGCTGCAGGCCGACTTCCTAGAAAGCGGGTTGGGCTCAGGACCGCAGCCAGTGTGCTCCCTGGAGTCCCTCTCAGGGTGATCCCAGGGCCAGGCCAGAGTCCGAGCCCTTTACTCTGGGACCCTAGTAACCTGAAGGGCGAGGAAAACAGCCTGTAGAGGTGACCCAGTCTCAAAAAGCCCAGGTCCAGGAGGGTCTCTGTGAAGGCCAGGAGAGCAGCGGTCTGCTGGCCTCACCGAAGCCCCAGAGGAGAACCACCAGGCCTTGGAGGAAGCTTGGAGCACTCCCTGCCCGCTGGCCTGCCTGCAGAAGTGCTGAGTCATGCTGACAGCTCTAGACCGCTGCCCAGGCACTTCCTCCTTCTCTGCCTGAGGAAAGCTGAGGCCTGAGTGGTGCCATCTGTCGCTGAGGGAGGGGGCCTTTCCCTATAGCCCCAGGACAGAGGACTGAACAGGTTGTCAGCCTCCTGACTGGGGCCACACAGCTGGTTCGGGGTGGGGAAAAGGGGGTCTCACAGCTCCATTGCAGTTACCTGCACACCAGGGGCAGCCTAGACGCCCCATGGCTGGGAGAGTGAGCTGTGTGTTTTAGGAGGAAGAGCTGAACCCGAAGCCCCCTCAGCACAGGGCTGGAGGCGCTGGGGGCCACCCCACAGGGGAGTGACTTCCTGCTCCTTGGCTGCTGTCCACTCAGACAGTCCCCTCCATCTCCCCTGTGCCCTCTTGTTTCTTGGCTGGAGCCAGTCCTTGAGTTGGTCCCTCATCTCCTCACTGCCTTCCTCATGCCCTTCCCTGGGACCACGGAAGGTTCTGTTCTCAGAAGACTTTACCCTAAATTTGCTGGTTTTCACCAAGTCTGCTGTTGTGTTCTCTGAGCACTTTGTCCCGCGCTTACTGCTTTCTCCCTGGGCCTGCTATCCTAAACGGCCATGCCTGCCTGTGTTGAGCAGAAGAGTTAACAGTTCTTTCTGCCAAGTTAAGAAAGAGCCAGAGTCAACTCCGTTCACAAGGACTTGAGCACCTACCTTGTGATGTACCTGGTCCCCACTTAGGGCTCTCCTCAGGGGCCCTCGGCTGTGCAGCCTCTCAACTCAGGGCATTGCCTGGCCTGCACAGTGCCTCCCACTAGTAGCCTAGCTCTTCCTGCAGGAGCAGAGAGCCTGGTTCCCAAGGGTCCTATCTCTGCCGGTCCACTCAGTGAGTCCCTGGACTCCCAACACCCCTGCCTTGGGTGGAGTCACCCACCCTACCCCAGCAATCTCAAGAAAAAGCCACCCTTGGGGCTGGTGAGATGGCTCAATGGTCTAAGGCACCTACTTGGAACAAGCTTGGCAAAGCACAGGGACCACGGTTCGATCCCCCAGCACCACATGCCAGTCAGCCCCGCCCCCTGGTGGGCTGAGCTGGCCACACACACACACACACACACACACACACACACACAAATAAAATTAAAGAAAAAAGAAAAAGCCACCCTTTGGGTCGCAGTCCCCATGCATGTGTGTGCATGTTGCTGGGGGTTGAACCTAAGGACCTCAAGCGTGCTAGGCAAGTGCTTTGTGACAGGGCAGCATCCCCAGCCCCTGTTCTCTTATGGTGGCCCTGGTAGCTCCCTGTGCAGCCGTTCTCCTGTGGGTTGCAGATGGGCTGGATGGCGCTGCTTGCTCTTCCTTGCATGTGCTGTCTGTTCTGGGCACCTCTGTAGCGCCTGGGGAGGAGGATGTGGGAGCTGGGTAGGCCCAGGGGGACTGATGAGCCCCCCACCTGCTCTCTCTCCGCAGCTACCGAGTCTATTGCATGCTGGGTGATGGGGAGCTATCCGAGGGCTCTGTGTGGGAAGCCATGGCCTTCGCTGGCATTTACAAGCTGGACAACCTTGTGGCCATCCTGGACATCAACCGGCTGGGCCAAAGTGACCCTGCTCCACTGCAGCACCAGGTGGACATCTATCAGAAGCGCTGCGAGGCCTTCGGGTATGTGCAGGGCTGTGGCCTGAGGGAGAGGCGCTCCAGTGGGAGCTGTGTAGCGGCAGGAGCTAAGGGTGAGCCCTAAGTCACTGTCTTCCGGTCTCCCGGTCTCCCTCGGTAGCATGTTGGCTTACAATCCCAACCAAGCCCTGGCCACTTGGGCTCGGAAGCGCAGGCTTAAACCGATGTCCTTATCTGTGGTCGTATGGCAACGTGGTTCTTAGAACTTGTCATAGAGCTTCACTTGTTGGTGGGGAAGAAGGGAGGGTGCCGCCACCTGAAGGACATGTGGCCGTGTTGAGAGTGAGCATCAGGTTTGGAGTCCAGCCTCTGTGCCCAGCCCTGGCCAGCCAATTCCTAGAGAAGCACAGAAGAGTGTTTCCGGACTTTCTTCTGGGCTCTTCTGTAAGCCTGAGTTCAGGTAAATGTCTAAGCACAGAGGATCCTGTGGGTAGCTGCCACCGAGGTGGCCCTTGACCTTGCCTTCTCCATCCTCAGTCCCCCATGCAAGCTGAGCCAAAGCTGGAGGAGGCTGGAAAAGGAAAGGGAGGACTCTGGGCAAGGAAGTGAGCTGGGCTGGGGCGCCGCGGGCCCAGGAGCCTTTGCGATGATCTGCCTGCGATTGGTCAGGCTGACAGGACATCAGGTTCTCCTTGCAGTCACAGCAGGGTTGGGACTGTCGTTTCTGACTGACCTTAGGAAGGGAGAGGGTGGATGGAGGAAGTATTCTCTCCCTTAGAGATAAGGAGGACACAGGAGGAAACTGAACCCCCAGGTACTCCAGGACTCCCAAGCCCACCTCAGTCTGGGGATTTAGAATATAATCCTGGTGTCTGTGTCCATAACCTTGTGGTTCCGAAGCCAGACTCTATAGGTCCTGGCTCCACTGCTAACTGGCTATGTGACCAAGGGTAAATTGTTCTACCTTTAGGGTCTCAGTTTACTGTCTCTGTAAAATGGGTGCAACAACAGTGGCTACCCTTTCGAATTGTGAACTTAATATGCCTAGTACTCAGCAGGGAGCTGTGTTCGGTGCTATTAATGTACCCACAAGCATCCAAGAAAAGAATCCTTAAATAACTTAATTGCCCTGCCTGCCCTCACTGTTTCATAAGTTTCCAGCAACATGTCCAGCATGTGTGGAATAATCAAAGTGTGTCTTCCAAATAAAAATTGAGCCAGAAATTTTAAAAAAGCCATCAAGAACATAAGAGCAGACAGATTTAAAGCCCTTGTGCTCAAAACAGCCCTGAGTAGGAAATGAGCAGATCAGGAATGTAAGAAACAATACATCGGCTAAGCTTTGAATTATTTGAGAAAAAAAGGGGGAAAATCTGTTCAAAGGCAAACAAAAGGAAGTAAAATAATATGAAAAGGTAGGAAAAGAGAGAACACCCAAATTGGAAACAGGAGCACCTCAAGCTTGCCGGGGTGCTGCTGCGGGGTGGGGCCCAGGCCGGTCCTCAGAGGCATGCCACGCCGCCCGGCCGGCCCTGCTCCTTGCGTCCGGCTGTCCCTCACCCCCTGCCCCTCTGTCCCTAGCTGGCACGCCATCATTGTAGACGGACACAGCGTGGAGGAGCTGTGCAAGGCGTTCGGGCAGGCCAGGCACCAGCCCACAGCCATCATTGCGAAGACCTTCAAGGGCCGCGGGATCACAGGTCTGTGGACACCGCCCTCACGCAGCTCCGCGCCCGCCCTGTTCCCTGCGCCTGGGGAGGACCCGCCCCTGGCGACCATCTGCGCACTGCGGGCTTGGGCTTGGGAAGGGGAGCAGGGGTGCTGTGCCCCCCGGGGTGACTCAGGTCTGCGTGGCTGAGCCATCTCAGACGAATTCGACCTGGTCTCAGCTGAGCAGCGCAGCAGTGCGGGCAGCAGGAAGGAGAGGAGGAACCTGGCGCCGGCTGGCGGGTGTGGAGGGCGCTGGCTGAGCACCCTCTGCCTCCTCACCCTGGCTGGCACTTGGCAGAAGAGCGTCCTAGACAGTGCCAGCCGTCTCTCCTGAGCCCCTGGGTTGAAGGGCCCTGGGAAGGTGGTTCTGCCCCAGGTGCGGGAGCATGCAGGAGTGGGTTCTAGCCCCCTGGGTCTCTGGGTCTGGGTGGCTTTGCCCCATTTTATTTTATTTTATTTTACTTTATTTTATTTTATTTTTTTGTAGTTTAGGGAAGGGTCTATGGGGTAATTAGGGTCTCACTACTAGATCGGACTCCTAGTGATCTGCCTGTTTACAGCCTCCCAAGAGCTGGGATTACAGGCACACACCACCACGCCCAGTTTCAGTTGCCGTCTCAGGGCACCCCAAGGACGGGGCTGGCACGCCAGGCCTGGGGATTGAACCACAGGTCCCAGCACCTGCTTGCAGGCTCTTTAATCTGCTCAGCTATTTGGCCAACCTTCCCCATTTTAAAGATATTTAAATGGGGGTGTGGGGGGGAGGGAAGGCTAGAAATGGTCAGGGACAATGAAACAACTTCTGACTCCAGTTAGAGTGGCTGTTCTATCAGGGCACAGTGGTATGCACAGAGGGTGAGGCAGGAGGTCCTGAGTTTGAGCCCAGCCTGAGCAGTTTATTTATTTGACACAGTGTCTGGCTAAGCAGTTCAGACTCATAGTGATCCTCCTGTCTCAGCTTCCCCAGCGCTGGGATTATAGGCATGTACCACCATGCCCGATTTCAGGGCTGGCACGGTTGTTCCGGGGCCAGCATGGCATGTGGTACTGGAGATCGAACTCAGGACCTTGCGCTTGTCAGGCAGGCGCTTCTATCGCCGAGCTATCCCAGCCCCAGCCTAGGCAATTTAGCAACAACCTTTTTCAAAAGAAAAACACAGTGGACTAGGGCTGGGGATCTAGGCCCTGGGTTTAGTCACAAGTGAAAAACCCTAAGCAAAAAGGACACACTGAGGCTGGGTATTCGGAGGCAGAGCGTTTGCCTAGTGTGTGCAAGCCCTGGGTTTGGGCCCCAGCACAGAGATAAAGATGAGACAGATATCTTTCTGAGATGTACAGACTTTTTTTCCTCCCAAGGGACTTACAGCTTTTTTTTTTTTTTTTAATAAATTTATTTATTTCATTTATTTATTTATGTGTGTGTGTGTGTGTGTGTGTGTGGCCAGCTCAGCCCACCAGGGGGCGGGGCTGGCTGGCACGTGGTGCTGGGGGATTGAACCGCGGTCCCTGTGCTTGGCTAAGCTTGTTCTAAGTAGGTGCTTTAGACCACTGAGCCATCTCGCCAGCCCCTAGAGCAGCTTTTTATGGTAGCAAAAAGATACATAAGGATAAAGGGACTTGCCTGGTGGCACTGTGGGGCTGGCTGTAGGTTCTAGGTTGGCTTTTCAGTGCCAGATGCCGCTGGCTGCCCCTGCCAGTGTGGGATGGGTACACTGGGTATATGGGGGATGCTCTAAGAGGGGGTGCTATAGTGCTGGGAGCCTTCTAGACGGGGACAGAGGTTGAGATTAGGACTCCAGGATATTGTCAGAATCCATGCAGTCCCTGGGGGCATCTGTGGAGCTGCTAGTTACCCTTGAAAGGGCTGGGCTGGCCTAGACTCTGCCCAGACCACAGGGATGCCTGAGGTGACCTCAACAGAGGGATATTAGGCCTTATTACCCCCACAGTAAGACTGTGAGGGTAGGCACCCCTGGCTGCTCGCAGGCCCATTGTGCAGCTTAGGAGGTGCAGCCAGTGACCTCAGGAGTACCCTCCCCTTCTCCTGAGTGGAGCCTGCAGTCTCCAGCAGCCCCATCTCTGCACACCTTCCCAGGGAGGAGCGAGGCGGGGGCTGGGCAGGGAGTGAAGGAGAGGAGGGTGGGGCTGCGTGGTGGCAGCGCCCATCCTACCGCCCCTCTCCTGACTGCTGGGCTCTGCTGCTCTGGGACATTGCTGTTCTGTCCTTCCCTCCAGGCAGGCCTCTCGCAGCAGGCTCCTGCTCCCTGCCCCTGGAGCACCTGTCTTAGCTGTCCCTCTGTTGCACCCGCAGGGGTAGAAGACAAGGAGTCCTGGCACGGGAAGCCCCTGCCCAAGAACATGGCTGATCAGATTGTCCAGGAGATCTTCAGCCAGATCCAGAGCAAAAAGAAAATCATGGCGATGCCCCCTCAGGAGGACGCCCCCTCAGTAGACATCGACAACATTCGCATGCCCTCTCCGCCCAGCTACAAAGTTGGGGACAAGGTCTGTTTTCGGGCCTTGCTTTTCTAGAGGGCTGGAGGTGGGCAGTGCTGGCTCTCTGGCTTGCCAAGGCCAAAATGTACCTTCTGGAGGGGTTGGATGGAGAGATGGACCCCTCCAGAAGGGTTAGTGTGTGAGATGGAGCCTCAGGCTCTCTCCTAGCAGGGACCACCAGCTCTGGAATTCATCTGCAGAGGCTCAGAGAGGGTAGGGGGCTTGTGCACAGGCATGAGAACAAGGCCGAGGACTCGAAAGTCCACGCACCCTGGGTCGCTAGGGCACTTCCTGAGTGACCCCACTGGTACAGCGGACTCCCACCCTCTGCACCCTGTCCAAAGCAGGATGAGCTGTAAAGGGTGGGAAGTACAATTGGCAGGGTACCCCTTGTAAGTCACAAAGCTGGAAGCGGAGCTGCGGGGACGCCCAGCCTGGGACACTGACCATAGTGGTTGACAGCCTCATAGTCGTCGGGCCTTGGAGCCCAGCTTCCAAGGGCCCTGCATGACTGCTTCCTGCCTGTCTAAGGCTCAGAAGTTCGCAGAGGCAGGCGGGGCTCCTAGCCATCACTCCTTATCGTACCCGGCCTTTCCACGCTCCTTCCACAGATAGCCACCCGCAAGGCCTATGGGCAGGCGCTGGCCAAGCTGGGCCACGGCAGTGACCGCATCATCGCCCTGGATGGGGACACAAAGAACTCCACCTTCTCGGAGATCTTCAAAAAGGAGCATCCCGACCGGTTCATTGAGTGCTACATCGCGGAGCAGAACATGGTGGGCGCCAGGAGTGGGTGGAGGGTGCGGGTCCAGCCACGGCTACAGGGCTTCAGCCTGAGGGTGCAGGGCCAGGGCTGTCGCCTCTGCTCCCTCGGGCAGCCACATTGGCAGTGCTAGGTGCGCACTGCGGGCCAGCCCAGGGGCTCAGAAGCCATGGTCCTCAGTAGCCATGTCTCGGGGTGGTTACGCCAAGAAGCAGAGTTCCTGGGTAGGTGTACTGGTGGGGCGCCGAGCAGGCTACAGAGGCGTGCATGTGGGCCCAGCACGGTGGTGAGTTACGCCCTCGGGGTAAAGGGTGGCACAGCCAGGGAGGGGACTGAACCAGGGTCGGCGAAGCACCCAAAGTCTTCGGAGCTCTGGCCCTGCCCCATGCACAGTTGGGGATGCAGCCACTTGGCAGGAATTGCGTTTGTGAAATAAAAAGCAATGTCTGTCCTGTTTTTCAGAATTATCCCTCTTACAGGAGCCCAACCTAGTTTGGGAATCCCTAGGAACAGGAAGTTTACTCCTAAAAAATCCACTAACCTCAGAGGCTCTTTCCCCATCAGGCCCTATAGTTGTCTTCCAGGAAGAGTGTAAGGGCTACAGTAGCGCCCAGAGACTAGGGGGAGAGGGTGCCTATCACCTGGCAGGTTGCGGGGCCACGGGGCGGCCAGCTGGTCTGGAACTGACGGTGCGTTCTGGGCGAGGGGTTGCAGTCCAGAGCCTCCGTGAACGGAGGCCACTGACCTGAGATGCAGGAGGAGGGGTGGGAGAACTGGACTCCGGGAGGCCTTGGGGCTCAGGAGAGATGGGGGGTGTAGAGCCAGGGGAGAGGGGCAGTCTGCGCACAGTTCTTAGCATTGGTGAAAGGTTTGTTTGTGGCAAACCTTTCAGAGAAAGTTTAAAGTAGCTTGGCGTGGTGGCACACGCCTATAATCCAAGCCCCCCACCCCCGGGGGAGGCTGAGGTAGGACAATTGCTATGAGAGCGAAGCAAGGCTTGGCAACAAAATGAGTTCAAGGCCAGCCTGAACTACATAATGAGTCCCTAGCTCAAAAAGTTAAAAAAAAGTTTGAAGTGATTATTTCAAAGCAGCTTGGTATTTGGAAATAGCAGAGTGATGAGTTTGCAGAGTCACTTGGTGGCATTAACAGATAGCAGGACTGTAGAGCCCTCCTCTTGCCAAGGGGTGGCCGAGGCCCCTGGGCCACCTGCTCTACTGCCTGCCTGTCTGAGGCTGACCACCCCTCTTCCTCAGGTGAGCATTGCCGTGGGCTGTGCCACCCGCAACAGAACCGTGCCCTTCTGCAGCACATTCGCAGCCTTCTTCACACGGGCCTTTGACCAGATCCGCATGGCGGCCATCTCTGAGAGCAACATCAACCTGTGCGGCTCCCACTGTGGCGTGTCCATTGGTGAGTGGAGGCAGCCAGCGTCCTTGCACCTGTGACTTCCCTCAGCTTCAGGCCAGAAGGACGAGGCGAGGTGGGGCCAGGATTTGAGGGTCGGGGAGTCCCTCGCTGGGGGCTCTTACTCAATTTATTCTTTTCCCATCACATCTCAGGGGAAGACGGGCCTTCTCAGATGGCTCTGGAAGACCTGGCCATGTTTCGGGCAGTCCCCATGTCCACCGTCTTCTACCCAAGCGATGGAGTTGCTACCGAGAAGGCCGTGGAGTTAGCAGCCAATACAAAGGTTGGTCCTGTCCCTGGCTGTCCTTTCTTTTGTCTTTTTTGAGACGGGCTCACTGTGCAGTTCAGGCTGGCCTTGAGCTCACCTTGTAGCCCAGGCTGGTCTCAGACTCCACAGCCATCCTCCCTCCTCAGCCTCCCCAGTGCTGGGATTACGGGTGTGCGCCAGTACGCCTGGCCTGTAATCTTTCTTTTGCTGGCGGCTTGCTCTTCCCTCCGGGGATAGAAGAGGAGCCCGGCATGGAGCAGAAATCCAACCAGAACATAAACAGACACTGTTATTACTGTGCTGTGAAGAAGATTTCGCCAAGCTATCTCTGACATGGTTGGCCATGGATACCTGTTTACCCTCCAGGAGTTGGATTCTGCAGAAGCGAGGGGCCAAGTGGCTCTTGCTCCCCTCCTGGAGGGCTGGGGACCTCCTTGATCCATTCCAGGGGAGCCGCCTCACCCAGAGGCTGGGCCAGCTGGGAGAAAGTTGCTTCCAGTCTAGGGCGGGCAAAGTAGGGGGTGTGAGGAGTGTTCGGCAAGGTGCCGGCTGCAGGGGTACGCGAGTCCTTTACCCTTGGTAGAGTAGCCAGATGGGACCGGCAGACACACCCGTGGGGACAACAGACTAGAAGAGGTTTGCAGGTAGTGGGGGTCCATCTCTAGGAAGGCGCAGCCTTCTAAAGCCAGGGGCCGCATCCTGTATCCCTCAGTCCATCTGTTCTGATCCCAGGGCATCTGCTTCATCCGCACCAGCCGCCCGGAGAACGCCATCATCTACAACAACAACGAGGATTTCCAGGTCGGCCAAGCCAAGGTCAGTGGTGTGCGTGTCTGCACATGAGACCCACAGGGATGCCTGAACCTTCCCTGCCACCACTCCCAGGAGTCAGAGCCCTCACGTTCCCTGTGTCACCCCCAGGTGGTTCTGAAGAACAAGGATGACCAGGTGACAGTGATCGGGGCTGGGGTGACCCTGCATGAGGCCTTGGCTGCTGCAGAGCTGCTGAAGAAAGGTGAGGAGCAAAAGGCCACAGGCTAACAGGCCTGTGGAAGAGGGGCAGAGAGACTCGCATCTTGTGAAGTAACAGCAACAGCGATTAAAGCTGCCCTTTGGGGCCGGGGACATGGCTCAGTAGAATAAGCACTTGCCTGGCAAGCACAAGGGCCTGAGTTCAATCCCCAGTTCTGCCAAAAAAACCCCCTGCCCTTTGAGTACTTACTCCAGGCCCAGCATGATGGCTAATTCTGGAGGCCA
Organism: Octodon degus; assembly: GCF_000260255.1. Classification (NCBI taxonomy): domain Eukaryota; kingdom Metazoa; phylum Chordata; class Mammalia; order Rodentia; family Octodontidae; genus Octodon; species Octodon degus. Next base: position 10,065,230 of record NW_004524619.1, read on the forward strand.
CAGGGGCTACAGTCCCCGGCCCAGAGCCTTAGCAGGGTGATCAGATCAGAGGCCCTGGAGCCTGGGCTTGGCTCAGCACATCTAGGCACCAGGTGACTATTAACCATCACCGTGCCTCAGTTTCCCCACCTGTGAAGGGGAGCTGCTGCACTCGCCCTTGGACTGTGGTGAGGATTAAGTGTGGCTTGGTATTGTTGTTGTGACTGTGAGCTGTGATCATGTAGCAAGGGCAGGCAGCAGCCGTTAGTCAGGCGACCTCAGGGCGGGTGGGAATCGGGGAGCCGAAGGGGAGAGAGCGAGACCCAGTGGCATGTGCAGAGGGGGGATCCCGGCCCACAGGGTCCCATGGGCAAGTATTCAGTAGCAGCCTTAGCTCTTCCCTTCTGAGGCGGCCGCTCTGCCAGGTGCCCCGGACCCTCTGACGCCTCCCTCCCGCAGCCTCATCACCTCCTAAACCTGTCCCTGTCTCAGATCAGACACCTGGAGGTTGCCCCTTGCTTGCTTCATCTTCAGAGCCTGATGGGAGACTCCTCAG
>NW_004524619.1:10066074-10072130 GCF_000260255.1 Octodon degus
TAATTCTTTTTCCAGCTTACAAACCATTTATGTAAAAAAAAAAAAATGTTCACCACACTAAATCCTCAAATAGAAGTGGCTTACACTAAGATTTAAAAAAAAAAAAAAAGAGAGGGAGGGCTGGCAAGCATACGCTCAGTGGAGAACAGTTGGTTCTCCCCAGGTCGGGGATAGGTCTAGGGGCTCATAGCTGTGTCAGCCCCCAGAACACTCATATCCAGGGGTCTATCCAAGGCCTAATGATAGGCAGGGCCACAGCACCCTGCCCCTTCCGTTACCCACATTTGATTCTTTTTCCTTCACAGACAAAATCAACATCCGGGTGCTGGACCCCTTCACCATCAAGCCCCTGGACAGAAAGCTCATTCTGGACAGCGCCCGAGCAACCAAGGGCAGAATCCTCACTGTGGAGGACCACTACTACGAGGGTAACAACCCGCGGCAGATGTCAGGGGAGGTGGTGGGAATTCCCTGGGGCCAGGGCCCAGGCTAGACGTGACATTCAGTTCCTCAATTCCACAGCCTCTTTTCTTCTTGGCAGTGAGGTTGAAATCTTCAGCCTGGCTGAGAAAGGCTGTGTGCATTAGCTGGGTCCTCGAGCCAAGCCTGAGACCCAGTAAGAGACCTCAGAGGGTAGCTCTGAACTTTCTGGGCCACGGCTGCCCTCAGGGCTCGGATAAGGAGGTTAAGGGTATTTGTGCAGAATCAAACAGGGAAAGCAGTGCTGAGTTTCTTGGACTTTGCGTCTCACACCAGGCAGCCACTGCAGGTGCATACTGCTTCCTCCTGAGAAGCCACACAGGGAGAGAGGGGCTTGGGCTCTGAGCGCAAGCGCTGATATCTATTGATGAGGGCTGTGCGGGGGAGGACGTGACAACACACACCTGTAGTTCAAGCACACTGGAGGGCTGAGACAGGAGGAATGCGAGTTTGTGCCCAGCCTGGGGAACTTAGCTACTTAGTGAGACCTTGTCTGGAAAAATAAGAAGGGCTGGAGGTAGGAGCTCAGTGTGAATACTCTGGGTTCAAGCCCAGCAATGGAGAAAAATAAAACCAGTAGCATGGTTGATTAGGGCTGTCTGCTCTGACAGCCCTGGCTTAGGGAGCAAACTCAGCCTGGTGAGGGGCTGCAGCCCATAGCCCAGTCATCCCAGCCCATCTTCACCTCCTTTCTCTTGCCCAGGTGGCATCGGTGAGGCGGTGTCTGCGGCAGTTGTGGGGGAGCCCGGAGTCACTGTCACCCGCCTCGCTGTTAGCCAGGTACCAAGGAGTGGGAAGCCAGCTGAGCTGCTGAAGATGTTTGGTATTGACAAGGATGCCATTGCCCAGGCTGTGAGAGGGCTCGTCACCAAGGGCTAGGGTGGGCCGGGGCGGGGCTCTGCACATTCCTGGAAGACTTGGCAAAGGTGCTCAAAGATGTACTGAGAGGAGAGAAAATACGTTTTGAGAAAAATGAATCACGCCTGAAGTGTCTTCCTTTAAGTGGGCAGAGCTGCGGGTGGGAGAGATAAGGGGCTGGCATTCTTGGTTTGGGGCCAGCCCCCAAGTGTTCTGAGGAGTCTGTTCCTGGGGGCCAGCCCCTGCCCTCAACTGCCAGAAAGGCTGTGGCCTCCTCAGCTTGGCAAGGCGACACCCACTCAACCACCTTCTCGCAGGGCTGGACTCAGGCACCCCCTTCCTGCCCCAGCGTCCTGTAGTCAGGGTCTCCTGCAGCAGAGATCGATTTGCACATTGTCCCTTCCAGTGTCCTTGGAAGCAGGGAGAATCGGCAGCCTAGCCCGCTGGACCCCACCTCCCATGCACACCTTACCCTGTCCTAGGGAAAGCTCTAAGGCTGGCATCAGAGCCAGGAGTTGACAGGAAACAAAAAAGTCCATCTCCCCTCAGCACCATGGGCCTCGGTTCCAGGTGTGCAGACCTGTCCCTTTGGTTTGTTCAGGTGCAGATTTCCTGGGCCCCGGTACTAGACTTAAGGTTGTTTTTGTTTGTTTGTTGTACCAGGAATCCAACCCAGGACCTTGCACTTGCCGGGCAGGTGCCACTGAGCTATCTCCCCTGCCCTGGTAGTTGGCTTAGGACTCTAGTGTTTTGTTTTTGAGACAGTCTCATTGTGTAGCCCAGGCTGGTCTTGAACTCCTGTCTCAACCTCCCAAATACTGAGATTACAGGAGTTCACCACTACACCCAGCTGACACTCTGCCTAATTTAACAGCCTGTGCTGAAAACTGATACCACATTTGGGACGCTGGACAGATCCAAGCTACCGCCCGAACCTGCTCTTCTGCTCTAAGTAGGATAGAGTAAAAGTTGAGTGAGAAAATAAGCAGAGCGCCCCACTCCCCTGCAGCTGCCTTCATTAGGCGAGTGGTGTGCGCGCTATCTGGTGGCTGTCGGTGGTACTGCAACCTTTCTGATGGCGCTTAGGTAGAGGAACTTTGGCAATAGGGGACAGGATCTGCTGGTCAGCAGCTTCTCCCTGCGGAAGCAGGGGCTGCAGGTGACATCATCAGGGCCCTCCTGCAAGCTGGTACTTTATCTCATTTAATGCACCACAACAGGTTACCCCCACTTAGCAGCACCGAGGCTCAGAGATCCCATTTGACCCAGCACAGCAGATAAAGGGCTCGGGAAAAGACCTGATTCTGGCTTCTGAGGTAGTGACCTCTGCACCTTCCCTCCTCTGGGGCTCTGCAAGGAGTCCGAAGGCTCTACAGTCAGGCCTTTGGTCCCCCAGGAGGAAAGCAGCTCACAGCTCAGATCCCAGGCGAGTGTCAGCAGGTTGCTGTGGGCTCATTCAGAGACATTTCTAGCAGCAGATGGGACAGTGGTGCCCAGAAGTGCAGGCTGTGAGGGCTGCTGCTCCTGTCCCCATGGGGCACTCCTCCTCCCCTAAGTCCTAAAGACCTGAGCAGCGCTGGCCAGTCCAAAGCTGAAGGGTGGGAGAGCGGCCCCTTGCCCTCAGCCTGCCCCTCCGAGCTCCACGGGAAAAGCAGGAAGACATAAGAGCTTAGGCTGGCAGGTGCCTGGGGCCAGGACAGGATCAGGGGAAAAGAGCCCCAAGATCCCTGGCACAGTCATCCACACCTTTGGCACCCAAGACTCGGGAAAACAGAGTTCCAGGGGCCATGATAAGGTCCTGCGACTTTCTTTCACATGGAATATGGAGAAGGCGCCTTGAGACCATTAACAGGCTGTCACGGAAGCTGGTTGGGAGGGTGGGGGAGGCCTGCACCCAGCACAATCAGCATGGTGGGGCCTGGGCCTGGGCAGAGGCAGGGGTCACCTGACCCAATGGAAGGGAAGCCCAGAGGTCAGTGTGGCCCAAGGACAGCCAAGGCTGGAGGCTCCACAACCGCCACCCAAGGCTGAGCGAGTCCACTGACAGAGGGAGGCCAGAGGCCACTGTTCCTCCTAGCCCTGGCACTGTGACTTGGAGTAGGGGTCACTGCTGATTCCGCAGCCTCCACCCATGGGAGAGAAGGCTGCAGCCAGCTGAGCTTGACACACATGCAGGGGAAGCTTCCAGGGCCCCCAGACCAAAAGGAGAAGCAGGTCTGGATCGGGTGCCCCCCGCTGCTCTCTGCTCTGCTGCATTGCGAGTCACCTCTCCTAGCCTCAGTTTCCCCCTCTGTGAGACAGCAGTGAGGACAGCTTCACACAGCAACTGAGAATGAAGTAAGAGGTATATTTAATCACAGTGCACTGCCAGGCACATGCGGGCTCAGAGGTTGCAAATCCTGACAGTGCACAGGCAGGGTGGGTGGCCTTCAACACTGCTGTGTGGCTGCAGACGCCTGGGGAGTCCAGGACTCTACCTGCAGCAGCCCGAGCTGGCAGTGGGAGTCAGCCGGGCTGGCTGGTAGTTGCCCAGCAGCTATCAGTCACACTTCGTCAGGACTGCCTTTATACAGCTGTGTCACGTTCCCAGCTTTACTGAGCCGTAAGTGCATGCCATACACGTCACCTCTTTACAGTGAAGAATTCTTCAGTTTCTGGACTATTCACTGAACTGTGCCGCTGTCACCACAAGGAATCCAGGACATTTCCATCATCCCCCAAAGCAAGCACTTTGCCCACTACCCACGAGGCTGAGACCCGCAACCCTTGTGGCAGAGCTAGAGCCTCACATCCCCTCTCCCACTGAAGGTCTCCCTGGACGAGTGCCCGGATCGGGGACCCCCAGGCAGAAAGCCACCTCCCGGGGAAATGTCCTGCCTGGGGGTCTGGGCTGTGCTGTGCTCTGCTGGTCCCTTCTGGGGTGGGAAGAGGTAGTAAGGGGAGAGTAAGGTCAAGCGGCTGAGGTAAGAGGATCGCAGCAAGTTCCAGGCCAGCTGGGGACACATAGTTCAAGCCTGGAATACACAGCAAATTCCTGTCTCAGAAAATTAAAACTGAAAGGGCCCCAGGCAGGCACTCCTGGCTGGTTCCTGGAAAGCACTGACCCTCAGGGATTTGGATTTCACAGACGTGAATTTGAAGTATGAACAGGAAATAGATCAATACACAGCATGGAGAAAAGGATAAATGCATCCGAAGGCGTCAGCCCCAAAGCTCTTTCCCCATCCAGGTAGCAGCCGACCACAGGCGTGTAAGCCAGGCCCGCTTCCCTGTAGTCCACTGCAGAGAAAGGGGCTTCCCTAGACAAGGGCAAGAGCAGGAGCATCTCTCTTCAAGATGGACCCTAAACATGGGCCTAAACGGGCTGCTGCCCAACTGGCTTGGACGCGCTGGTTCTCTGTCCATGCTAGTGTAGGCGCTGACTTACGCTAGCCAGGCACAGCCTTGGGAAGAGAGATCCCCTGGCCCAGGCAGCAGGGTGGAGAGGGGCTGCCTAAGGTCCTGGGTCTTAGACTGCCGCCAAGTCTACAGGGGCTTCTCCCGGCTGGGAACCTAGAGAGGCAACGGGAGTAGGGAGGAGCCAGAAAGCTGCTGAGACCCCAACCCTAGTCCGTTTAGGCTGCCACAATGCACTAAGGACTGACAGCCTTCAAGAATGGGTTTGTTTTTTGTTTTCAGCCGTGGGGATTGAATCCCGAGCCTCAGGTACATTAGGCAAGCACTCTAGCCACTGAGCCACCTCCCATTCTTGCTATTTCTTCTTCTTTTTTATTTTTTATTTTTTTATTTTTATTTATTTATTTATTTGCGGAACTGGGGATTGAACTGAGGCCCTTGAGCTTGCCAGAGAAGCGCTTATTCCACTGAGCCATCTCCCCGGCCCCTGCTATTTCTTCTTATAGATAAAAGTTAGATCCGATCAGAGCCCACAATCTCATTTAACTTGAGTAACTTTCTTGTTTTGTCCTATTTCCAATTAGAGTAACACTAGGAGTTTAGGGCTTCCACATACTGTATTAAGTTTGGGGAAACAATTCCGGCCTTAAAGGGCCCTCAAAACTGCCAAGTATGGCCAGGGAGATAGCTCAGTGGCTTAAGCACCTTCCTGGCCAGGACAAGGTCCTGAGTTCAATCCCTAGCACAAAACAAAAACAAAAAACCCTGCCAAGTACATGGTTTACCCATCTTGTCCACGGGAAACACTGATGAAGATGTTGGGATTTTTATTTTTATTTTTTTAATGAATTTAGTACAGGGTCTACAGAGTGTTCAGGGTCTTACTACATAGACTGGACTCACAGTGATTCTCCTGTTTTCAGCCTCCCAAACACTCAGATTACAGGCCTGGACCACCACGCCAAGTCTCAATCGCCATCTCAGCGCACCCGGGGGCAGGACCAGCATGGCAAGCCAGGGATGGAACCTCCGGCCGCTGCGCTCTGCCTAAGCAGGCGCTTTAGTCCGCTGAGCTATCTGGCCAGCCCTAGATGTTGGGATTTTTTTTTCTTTAAGTTGGAACTCAAAGTGTAAGAGGGTGGGTTTTTCAAAAAAGATAAGAAATTCATCAACAGGCCATTGATTGTCAGCTAACGCGCGCTCGCACACACACACACACACACACACACACAGCCCAAGGTCCAGAGAAGCCAAGAGCTCCTGTGCCTTCTCCAGGTCTTACTTCCCAAGAGCAACGTTTTCCACCCTCCTCAAAATGCTTT
>NW_004524619.1:10072230-10091509 GCF_000260255.1 Octodon degus
AAGGGCCCTCAAAACTGCCAAGTATGGCCAGGGAGATAGCTCAGTGGCTTAAGCACCTTCCTGGCCAGGACAAGGTCCTGAGTTCAATCCCTAGCACAAAACAAAAACAAAAAACCCTGCCAAGTACATGGTTTACCCATCTTGTCCACGGGAAACACTGATGAAGATGTTGGGATTTTTATTTTTATTTTTTTAATGAATTTAGTACAGGGTCTACAGAGTGTTCAGGGTCTTACTACATAGACTGGACTCACAGTGATTCTCCTGTTTTCAGCCTCCCAAACACTCAGATTACAGGCCTGGACCACCACGCCAAGTCTCAATCGCCATCTCAGCGCACCCGGGGGCAGGACCAGCATGGCAAGCCAGGGATGGAACCTCCGGCCGCTGCGCTCTGCCTAAGCAGGCGCTTTAGTCCGCTGAGCTATCTGGCCAGCCCTAGATGTTGGGATTTTTTTTTCTTTAAGTTGGAACTCAAAGTGTAAGAGGGTGGGTTTTTCAAAAAAGATAAGAAATTCATCAACAGGCCATTGATTGTCAGCTAACGCGCGCTCGCACACACACACACACACACACACACACAGCCCAAGGTCCAGAGAAGCCAAGAGCTCCTGTGCCTTCTCCAGGTCTTACTTCCCAAGAGCAACGTTTTCCACCCTCCTCAAAATGCTTTTCCCCAAGAGTGTCAGTTTCTGCTGGAGTCTCCATCAGCGGGCTGCAGGTGGTGTGCTGGAGACAGGCCAGGGCTCCAGGACGGGCTGAGCCCAGGTCCACCAGGAACTTTGTTTATTGGGCTCTAAGACACAGAGCTGAGCTCTTGCCGCCTGCCTCTCCAGCCTCAGAGGCTCACGCTGCATAGCTGCAGGTGGTAGTGCCTGTGCCAGAGAAGAGCCCCTGGGGGTCCGCGTAGGCCCAGAGGCTGTGGGGTTACCCGGGCTGGATGCCTCCTGCAGGCACAGTGACACTTTTCCAGCTTTAAAGAGGGAGCTTTCGGGATTGCTCACTTCCTCTGACCCAGAGCAGGACTTCCTCCTAACAGTGACAGACAGGACCATTAATTTTACTTACTTACTTTTTTTTTCTTTCTGTATTTAGGACAGGATCTACAGGGTCTCACTACATAGATTGGACTCTAGTGATCCTCCTGTTTTCAGCCTCCCAAGTGCTGGTGCGCACTACCATGCCCAGTCTCAGTCGCTGTCTTAACACGCCCTAGGGGCGCGGCTGGCACCGCACGCTGGAAATCGAACACAGACCCCTGCGCTTTGCCTAAGCAGGCGCTTTAGTGCGCTGAGCTATCAGGCCAGCCCCATTAATTTTACTTTCCAGATGATCCTGTGAACTCAAGTTTTCTAAAGAAGCTGGATCTGTTTTGAAGATTTTGCAAACTGCCTGACCTTGATTGATTATAATACAATATCATAGACCAGTCAAAAGTATCTTGGGCTATAGCTTTTTATTTATTTTTGTCTTTTTGAGACAGGGTCTCCCTAAGCGCTCCAAGCTGTCCTTGAGCTCACTTTGCAGCCCAGGCTACTTTCAAACTCTCAACAATCCTCCTGCTTCAGCCTCCTGAGTGCTGGAATTATGGGCATGCACCACTATGCCCAACTTTATAGCTTTTTATTTATTTATTCATTTATGTTTTTGATACTGGGATTGAACTCAGGACCTTGTACTTGCCAGACAAGTGCTTATGCCACTGAGTTATCGCCCCAGCCCCATGGCTTTTTAAAATAAATAACCAAAAAAGCCAGCCAAATAGCTCAGTGGATTAAAGTGCCTGGGGCCTGGGCTTCAATCCCCAGGCCTGGCATGCATGCACCTTTAATCCCAGCTCTTGGGAGGCTGTAAACAGGCGGATCACTACGAGTCTGATCTATGCAGTGAGACCCTGAACACCCCATAGACCCTTCCCTAAAAATACAAAAAATACAAAGATAAAAAATAAATAACCAAGGGGCAGGGGAGATGGCTCAATGGAATAAGCACTTCCGTGGCAAGTGCAAGGGCCTGAGTTCAATCCCCGGTTCCGCAAAAAAATAAACAAATAAATAAAAATAAATAAATAACCAAATGAATAAATTATATCTATCTATCTATCTATCTATCTATCTATCTATCTATCTATCTACCCATCTATCTGAGGTAGGGTCTTGCTTAGCCTCTAAATTCTCCAGGCTGGGCTTGAATTTGCAAGCCTCCCTCATCGGCCTCCCAATGCTGGGATTGTAAGTGTGCACTACCCCCCAAGCTCAGTTACTGTAACTTTTGTATCTGACCTAATATTCTTGTGGCTAGTAGATAAACTGAATGCACCACTAAATTAGCAGACCAATAACCCTCCTAACCGTGAAGCTGAGTACATCATAAGCGAACATCCATGGGTTGAGGTTGTACCTCTGGTTGAGCACCTTCCTAGTGTGTATCAGTGCTGGCTTCAACCCCCATCACTGGAAAAAGGATAGATTTTCCCTGTTCTGCTGTCGCCTGCCTAGCTGATGTTCCCACTAACATAACTGGTAAATGTTTTGATTTACAGTGTCTTTATGTTCTGTGACCGTGTTCATGTCACCTCTTCTACAGTGGAGCATGGGCCATGGTCACTTGTATTTGGCTCAGCATAAACTTCTGCTGGGGAGATAGCTCAGTGGCAAGCACAAGGTCCTGAGTTTGATCCCTGGTGCCACCACAAAAAATAAATAAATAAACTTTTCTATCTTAAAAGTAGACATGTTTTATGTTGGAAGTCTTAAAAGTGCTACCTCCTGTGCTCATCTTGACCCAGCACTCCCTCATCTGCTGCCAATAAGCAGCAGTCAGTGGCATCCCAGTCTTGTGACCTGTGCCCCTCCCCCAAGCTCATCCTCCATGCAGTGGCTTAAGGGAAATTTCTGGACTGTCACACACTCCCCCTTCTCAAACACACTCTCCTAGGCCCAAGGCTACCACAGCATGAAACCCAGCCTGGAGCAGAGCCCTGCATGGACTCCTCCTACTCCCTCTGGGCTCACCTGGAACCATGTCTCCCCAAGTATCTGGGATCCAGGGGCGACTCTCGGCTCCTCAACAGCCTCCCCCAATTCTTTCTCCATCTTCCAGGCTGGGTTGGCATCTGCCCACTCAGGACTGGGGAAAGCAAAAGTCAGTGAGGTACAGGAAGACAATGGAGAAGCCTTAAGGAGGCAAGGATGTGGGCCCTCAGCGAAGACTTCTGAGAGGAGAGGGCATTTAAGCAGCCTTCAGGTACAGACTGGGTTTGGCCCGAGTGTATTCCAGGAAGCATCTTTGGACTAGAGCAAAGGTCTACTTTGACTAGAGGGCACACAGAGGGAAAGCAGAATTATAACAAACAGCTGTGTTAGATAGATAGTAATATGTAGTCAGGGAGGGATCGGGTCCTCGAGGACATCAGCACCAAAACACAGACGTCAGAACTGTGGCTGGAAGCAAATCTGGAGAGGCAGGCCTCAGGTCCCAGAAGCACTGGCCAGGCCTGGGGGCCTCCCTAGGGGTACAGAGCAGCTTGAGAGCAGGCTGCCTATACCTTGTGCAGTAACTGGCACCACACGGCAGGGGCCTCAGAGAGGCACCAAGCCATAGGTGGGTGAGCACAGCATCCAGACCCCTCCCGCCCCAACGATGCTTTTTGTGTACCCTTGCTGTGTGACCGGCTTCCCTAACGGATCGATATTAGCTCAGTGGCTGTATCTGTAATCGTATAGATTGATTATACTCTGGCCACATTGTACTCAGGTTGTCACTTTGATATATAAATCACCCTAACAAAGGGATTTGGTGACCCTCACACCCAGGACCCCTCCTGGAAATCCAAGAGCAACTTTGCTTCCCCTTATTTCCAACAAAACTCTCGTAGCTTCTTACTTTGCTTTGAAACTTTATTCCTTGATTTTTTGAAACCACAAACTCAACACATCTGACATCTAGCAGGTCGCAGGTTGTATTTTTCCTATATAACTTTGGAGGTCCCATCGAGATAATTGGAAGGAGGTAAGAGTCTGCTTTTATTTCACGGCACCCCTACATATTTTTTAACTAGATTCTAGATTATGACTCATTTGGGCATTTAAGACTTGTCAGCTAGGCGTGGTGGCACATACCCCTAATGCCAGCTCTGGGGAGCTGAGGTAGGAGGCTTGCCACAAGTTCCAGCTCAGCCTGGGTTGCGTGGTGATTTTAAGGCCAGCCTGAACTGCAGAGTGAAATCCTGGCTCAAAGTGTTCGCAACCTAGGACCAGCCAGATCGCTCAGTGGATTAAAGTACCTTCTTAGGCAGATGCAGGGACTGGGTTTGATCCCCAGCGTGCTGTGCTGGCCTTGCCCCCGGGGCACAGTGAGATGGGCGGTTGAGACTAGGCGGGGTGGGGGGGGGTGCCCCTGTAATCCTGGTGCTTGGGAGACTGAAAACAGGAGGATTACTACGAGTCCGATCTGTGTAGTGAGACCCTGTAGACCTGGTACTAAATACATAATGGTAAGCCCTGCCTAGGCAGCCAGCTCACGTGACAAGACACTGCTTCAGAATCTTTTTTTTTTTTTTTTTAATGTATTTAGCACAGTGTCTACAGGGTCTCACTACACAGATCAGACTCATACTGATCCTTCTGTTTTCAGCCTCCCAAGCACTGGGATTATAGGTACACACCACCACGCCCAATCTCAATTGCCATCTCAGTGTGCCCTGGGGGACAGGGGGGCAGGGCCAGCACTACATGCCAGGGGTCGAACCCATGCCATTGTGCTCTGCCTAAGCAGGTACTCTAGGCCGCTGAGTTATCTGGCTGGCCCTCAGAATCATTTCTAAGCCAGTTTTATGTTGTTTATACCTCACTATACAGTTTATAATTCTGTATGCCAAAACCTCTGTGCCACCCAGTTTGTGATCCATTCCCACTGGTGACTGCCAGCTCCCAAATCCTCTTGCTTCGAAACTTGATTCCTTGATGTTGTGAAACCACAAACTCAGCACATTTGACATCTAACAGGTTGCGGGGTGTGTTACGCTCTGTAAGTGCATAGGTACAACTTTCTTTTCTTTTCTTTTCTTTTTCTTTTTTTTTTTTTTTTTTTTTTTTGCAGAACCGGGGATTGAACTCAGGCCCTCACACTTGCCAGAGAAGCGCTTATTCCACTGAGCCATCTCCCCGAGTAAAACGTTTCCGCCCACCATCCTCACCAGCAGTCCTCCAGTCGTCCGGGTCCTCGTCCACCACTGCCACACTGCTGGAGAGAGCGTCCTGAAATCCTCATCGGTTTGTACTCAGCCTCTCAGGCATGGCTGGGGCCACAGAGCAGGTTTTGGCACTTCACCCCTGTGAGGACTGCTGTTATCAGTGTCAGAAAGGGGCAATGTGTGACTCTTTGTGCCTTAGTGACTTCTGTTGTTACTAAGACGACCTACCTGACACCCAAAATAAAGACAGAAGGGTTGATCATAGTTCACAGCTTTTAGAGGTTTCATTCATTAATTGCCTGGCTACTATTATGGACTACTGGGCTATTTTAGAATATTTTGCTGAGTTTACACGCCTATAATATTCAAATAACAGAACTTAACAAAAAAAGGGCATACAGATGAATGTCCATTTTGTATCTGTGTATTCAAAGCGGTTAGGCTAGATATATAGTTACATTCTCTTAATGAATAGAGGGATTTGTTCTAATGGTGTTTGTAAATACGATATCATGTCCACATCTTGTGCAGCAATTAACCACTAGGAAGAATGTATGCAATGTGTTAATTATTGAAACTGTCCTACCAATTTGGTTTGAAACTGTCTCATTGCTATTTGTTTCTCAATAAAATTATGGAAAAAAACAATAATTGCCTGGCTTTACGGCACTATGGCACGGCAGAGAAACAGTTAACGGAAAGCAGAAGGCAGCAAAACAGCAAGCAAGTGACAACACCCCTCCTTCTGTCCCTCATAGTCTGTTCAGGTTACCCACCCTTAGGGAAAGTAACACTGTCGCCCAGGGTAGGGCGGCCTTAATCTTAGCATTGCACCATGCATCAACCCTAGCATCGCATCCTTAATCCCAGCATCACATACTCGGGATCCAGCTACTGCCAAAACTCTCCATCTATGACTCCACGAGGCTTTGGGGGATGTCTAGATGCAACCTATAACATTTTATAATAGCATTTCATAATAAATCTTTTTTGTAATGTATTTAGTACGGGGTCTCACTGGCAGCTCAGACTGGTAGGGATCCTCCCGTTTTCAGCCTCCCCAGCACTGGGATTACAGGCGTGCGCCACCACGCCCAGACTCGGTGGCCAGCTCAGCCCGCCCATGGCAGGGCTGGCCCAGCATGTGGTGCGGGGGATCAATAAATCTTTACTTTTCCTTTCCAATAGGAAGTTCTTGAATCCCTAGCAAAATGAGTGCAAATCTATTAGGGCACCAAAGGTAGGCACCCTTTATGGACCACATAATCCCATCCCCAGGTCAGAAGGGAATCAGAATTCACACTCATTCAGGAGGACAAGGGTTTGGCTGACCTGGTGCCTGATCAAGGGTCTCTCATGGGAGAAAAATAAACCCCATCCTGGGTAACACCAGAGAGAGCTGCTTCCAAAAGCACTGTTATGGCTTGTATCTACTGTCTCCCCAAAGCCTCGTGTTCATGTGCAGTTTGTCTTTCAGTACCAGGGATCAAAGTCAGGACCTGGTGCTTGCCAGGCAAGTGCTTATGCCACTGAGCTATATTCCCAGCTTATGTTTTTTGTTTGTTTTTGTTTTTGTTTTTTCTTGAACTGGGGATTGAACTCAGGCCCTTGCACTTGCCAGGGAAGCACTTTTCTACTGAGCCATCTCCCCGGCCCCTTGTTTTGTTTTTTAGGCAGGATTTCACTATGTAGTTTGGGCTGGCCTTGTCTTGTGCTCCCTTTTTTAGCTCCCAGGCTGGTCTTGAACTCTCAGAGATCCTCCCAAGTGGTGGGATAACAGGTGTGCACCACCACGCCCAGTTCTGACCAGACAGTGCACCTGGGGATCCAGGGCAGAGACCACACGGCATGTGGGGCTGGGGATCACAGTCACACTCAGGTCCTCGTGCTTGCCAGGTAGGTGCTTTTGCCTCTGAGCTATCTCTCCGACCCCCCCGCCCATGTGTAGGGTTTTTAAGAGCTGCCTAAATCTAGTGTGTGTGATACTGTGATTAATACTGGGGTTAAGGGTGTGTGGTATTTTCTCTCAGCAATGAGACAAAAGCATGCATATTTATGAGCCCCAAAAATATAGCTGAATAAGAAAAAGAATAAAGCTCAAAGGAGCACCTTGAATCTGCCCTTTGATTCCTCTCCCTGTCCTCTCCCTCTCCCTCTCAACCTCTCTGCAAGTTAAAAAGCAGTGGATCAGTTTATTGCTTTATTTTGATTATTGGTTTAATTTCCTGTTTGGCAATGCTGTTGAAGTTAATTGTGACTTGTGTCTTTGGAGGCATGTTTTGCTAAGAACTAAAGAACCACCTGGGACCAAAAAAAAAAAAATTAACTTACTTTTCTGCATTGGACCCACCCCTGGGGTGCGCTGAGATAGCAACTGAGACTAGGTGTGGTGCGCGCCTGTAATCCCAGCACTTGGGAGGCTGTAAACAGGCAGATCACTAGAGTCCGATCTAGTAGTGAGACCCTGAACACCCTGTAGACCTTTCCCTAAAATACAAAAAACAAGAAAACCCACTTACTTTTCTGTTTTTCTTTTTCTTTTTTTTTTTTTGTACTGGAAATCAAATTCAGAACCCGTGCTTGGGCCACTGAACTGTTTACCAGACCAACTTTTTTTTTTTTTTGATACAGTTCAGACTCATGATCCTCCTGTTCCATCTTCCCCAGCTCTGCAATTATAGGCTTGTGCCACCACACCCAGTTTCTGGGCCCGCTTGGCATGTAGTATCAGGGATTGAAGCTAGGTGCTTGTACTTGCCAGGCAGGCGCTTATGCCACCGAGCTATTCCACAGCCCTTACTTTTCGCTTTGAGACAGGGTCTTTCTCTACAGTTCAGTCTAGTCTTCAACTCACTATGTAGCCTAGGCTGGCCTTGAACTTGCAGCAGTCCTCCTGCCTCAGCCTCACGGGTGCTGGGAGTACAGACATTCATCACAATGCCCGGCAAACTTTGGTCTCATAGTCTCTCTGCCCTTCTGGTTAGGATTTAGTTCTTGTGCCTTGCATAGGGACTCTCCTGTCCCTTCCTTACTGTCTCTTTCCTGAAAAAAGTAATGCAACTTATAATAAATTCTTTTTTCTGTAGCTACCAGGTTCCCAGACCCTCAAGTGACCAGGTTCCGTGGATCTGTCCAGCACGTTGAGTCACTCTCTCCGCAATCCTAAAGTGTCTCGTTCCAGAGTGAAGCTGACCTTTGTCTTCCTTCTAACTTATCTCTGGGTCATATTCATAGAAAACTGGTCCAGATTGAATCATAAAACTCTCAAAAAAGAATGAAAACATCTTAGCTCAAGTTCACCTTTCTTCCCTTAGACAAGACTGAAAATGAGGAAATATCTCTACCCCTTTCACTTCCTCCTCCCCCTCAAAAATGCCACTCAGGCAGGGAAGACTGACTGGTTTTTATAACACAGATGAGTTCATTGATAAAATTTAAAAAACATTCCTAGGGACTCCTACAAGCCTAGTGACAGCTTTAAGCAGAAACAAGTATGAAGGCACAGCCACAGCCCTGGAGCCCCAGAGGACTGCCTGCTTGGTGCCGTGCGGAGCCCCAGAGGACTGCCTGCTTGGTGCCATGATTTCTCTCCAAAGCATGTCACCACCAGGCCGGCAACTATGAAAAGCCTATGGCTAGGGGCTGGAGAGATGGCTCAGTGGTCTAAAGCACCTACTTGGAACAAGCTTGGCAATGCACATGGACCGCGGTTCAATCCCCCAGCACCACATGCCAGCCAGCCCAGCCCCCTAGTGGGCTGAGCTGGCCACACACACACACACACACACACACACAAAATGAATGTTAAAATTAAAAAAAAAAATTAAAAAAAAAAAAAAAAGCCTATGGCTAAACATGACCCAAAGGGTCACAGCATCACAAAAAGGGGATCTGGTGACAGCAAATAAATTTGATTGGCGTCACTTCCTCAAGCACCCCCGTTGGTGCTGGACAGAATCAAACCTAAGGGGTGCTTTAGGGACAAAGCATGCAGGGAGAAATGGGACTCTTTCTCTCTCCTTGTTTGTTTTCAAGATGAAAAAACTGTCATAGGTAGATGGACAGTTTCTAAAAGTAGAATAGTTGCAGTTACCTATTACACCTCTTCCTTTAGAGAGAATAGTAACAGGTAGCTATCAAAGCAGCACTTTTGATCACTGTGCTATCAAACAACTGTGACTATCAACACAGAGAGCCCTAAAAAGCCTCTGTGGTTACTCTAAAATTAAGATGAACTATCAGTATGGAACCCTTCTTTAAAAAGTCCTGCTTTCACAGGTGTAAAAGGTTTTTTCCTTCTGATTCTTAGTATGAGAGATCTCGGGAACTGACGTGTTAAGTGTTAAGTGTTGGCTCCTGAGCTTCATTGGCGCTCCGTGGTGGTGGGAGGAGGGCTCTTCCTTGCAAAAGTAATGACGCACCAGTCTGTGACCTCATCTCAAGAGTGAATCTAGTTGCTTACTCCATGGCAGCCAGATTGGATTTTACCTTGCTGATGGGTAGAGAATGAAAAGTTTACCAGCCTGAACTCATCATGTAGTTCAGGCTGGACTTGAGCTCACTATGTAGCTGAGACTGGCCTTAAACTCAACAGCGAAACTTTTGGGTCAGCCTCCCTATTGCTGGAATTACAGGAGAGAATGGACACAACCCCCTGCCTTATTTTTGCCGGCCTTTTCTAGACTGATCTACTCCCCTGTCAGTTTTGCCACGTCCCTTGACCGCTGGAAGTACAGGGAAAAAGGAGAGGCAAAAAGTAAGTGACTGAACCAAGTGATACCTCAAATTCACGGGCAGCAGGGGGCAAAAGGGAGCTAATGTTCTAGTTTGTAGGATATTTGTGGCATAGTTGTTAAGTGAAAGGGGAAGACTGTATAATGTATATGATGCTATTTGAAAAACAAAAATTTGGGGCTAGGGGGAAAAAAAAGAGATCTCAAAACGTGTGGTAGTGCACACATATAATCCCGGCACTCGGGAGTCTCAGGAAAGAGGATCACTGAGTTTGAGACTGGCCTGAGCTACAAAGTGAGCTCAAGGCCAGCCTGAACTGCAGAGTAAGATCTTGTCTCAAAAAAGACAAATAAATACTGACTAGTCTATTTATAGTTCAAACCGAAAAACTGTGAAAGTTATTTTTTTTTTTCTTTTTCTGTGTTTTAAGGAAGGATCTACAGAATGTTCAAGATCTCACTACTAGATGCAACTCATAGCGATTCTCCTGTTTACAGCTTCCCAAGAGCTGGGTTACAGACACGCACCACCATGCCCAGCCTCAATCACCATCTCAGTACGTCCTGGGGACAGGGCCGGCACAGCACGGCAGACCCAGGACTCAAAACCCCCGCCCTTGCACCTGCTTGCAGGCACTTTAATCCGCTGAGCTATTTGGCTGGCCCTATATAAAAGGGTTATTATAGTTTGACTTGACCAATACATATGAGAATGCACTCTAATTTAAATGTAACTGTCTTGTATGTTTGTCTAATCTGTGTCAATAATCCATTAAAGCACCTAGAGTGGCTTCATTTAAGAATTTTTTTAGCTCAACAATTTCTTTTTCTCTTCTTGAGGTTTCCACAAAAACTATTTATATAGGTTTTCAAGGTAGCCAAACTCACTTAAAAACATTAGCAGGTGAGGGTTGAGAGGCCGGAGATGACTTTAACACTGGTGACATGGTTCCACTCAGGTAGACTCCCAGCCAAGATAACATTCCCAAATTAGTTTTATAAATGCAACCCCTGAGTGCTTGGCAAACGTTGACACAGCATAAACATGGGGAGCATTTGGGAGTTTCGTTCTTTGAATTTTTTTATTTTTATTTTTATTTTTAGGGAAGGGTCTACAGGGTGTTCAGGGTCTCACTACTAGATCAGACTCCTAGTGATCCGCCTGTTTACAGCCTCCCAAGAGCTGGGATTACAGGCGCGCCCAGTCTCAATTGCTGTCTCAGTGCACCCCGGGGGCGGGGCTGGCACAGCAGGCCTGTGAATTTTTCTTCAGATTGAAAAATTAAAATAAATCCTACTGGGCGTGAGGATATAGCTCAGTAGAATAAGTGCTTGCCTGGCAAGTGCAGGGTCCTGAGTTCAATCCCTGGTACCGCAAAAATAAATTAATAAATTAATTAAAAATAATAATAATAAATAAATAAATCCTACTGTTGACAACAACAAATGCAATCTCTACTATTGTCTGTGTGCCATAATTTAAGAGTTCGTCCTTGGTCAAAGATAATACACAGGGCCGGGGATGTGGCTTACTGGCATAGCACCTGCCTGGCAAGGTCCTGAGTTCAACTCCCAGTACCAAAAAAAAAAAAAAAAAAAAATTAAAAAAAAGATAATATACATACCTTTAAATCTTTTATCTATTTGACAAAGTCTCACTACACAGCTTGGACTCGTAATGATCCTCCTGTGTCAGTCTCCCCAGCACTGGGATTACAGACACCACCATGCTTGATTTTGGTAGCCAGGTAGGTGTACCCTGGGTGGGGCTGGCATGGGGGATCGAACCTGGGTCCTTGTGCTTTCCAGACAGGTGCTTAGACCTCTAAGCTATCTCTCTGGCCTGACCTCGAGGTATTAGATGCAAATAGGGGTTCTGAGGAATTGAGATCCCACTGCCTGCTTAACCACTGGCACCAAAATCTCTGAGATTCCGAGTAAATCTGTCCTCTTGGTCCAGCTGACCGAAAGAAAGAAGAAACGATCTCCAGGCAGCTGAGGAGAGCTCAAAGAGGTCTCTCCTAGAACCAGTGTGTGTCTGAGGATTTCTCTCTTACTTTTAAAATTTATGTGGATTGGGGCTGGTGAGATGGCTCAGTGGTCTAAAGCACCTGCTTAGAACAAGCTTAGCAAAGCAAAGGGACCGCGGTTCAACCCCCAGCACCACATGCCAGCCAGCCCCGTCCCCTGGTGGGCTGAGCTGGCCACACACACATACACAAATAAAAAATTAAAAAAAAAAAATTCTTAAAAAAAATAAATAAAATAAAATAAAATTTATGTGGATTGTGCTTTCTGCTCTGTAACATTATTTTTCATAAAAATAATCTTTTACATTACTTATTTGTAGAACTGGTACTATGCCTTCCTTAAATGTTTGATAGAGGCTGGGCATGGTGGCACACACGTGTAATACCAGTACTTGCAAGGCTGAGGCAAGAGGATTACCATAAATTCAAGGCCAGCCTAGGCTACACAGTGACTTCATGCCAACCTGAGCTACATAGTGGGACCTTATCTCAAAAAAAAAAAAAAAAAGTTTGACAGAATTCTGCGGCAAAGCCATCTAGATCTGGAGGGATTTTATAGTTTGTTTGTTTGGGGTTTTTTTTGTAGGAAAATTTTAACTTCAAATTCAATTCATTTTGTGCACATAGAGTTCGTTGGGCTATGTGTTTCTCCCAGCGAGTTTTTTGGAGTTGTCACTGACATAGGAAGTAGGGCACAGCAAAACTGGCTGGGAATATAAGCCAGACAGCTAGCAATTACAAAGGCTCAGGACAGCACCAGATAATTCCCAGAACCCCATATGCAGAACTTCTCGCAAGACCCCAGGAGATGTGGACAGTATAAGACACGGGGCCCCCCAGGGTCTACTGTGGGGACTCTTCAGGGTAGCCCACTCTGTCTTCTAGGTCAGTGTGTACTTCAATGTTTGTCTCGTCTTTGTCTTCTCTCCTCTTTTCTCATCCCAATTTGCTCTGCCGAGCCAGTTTTCCCTTTACTCCTTCACCTCTTGCTTTTCAAATAAACTTTTAGCACTGTTTTGGCTTGTCCCATCCAATTCTTTCTTCAAGGCAAAAAGGACTGGGAATATGTTTAACTGGGGAATGATTTCTAAAGTAATTACCTGAGGACCAGCCTGATAGCTCAGCGCCTGCTTAGGCAGAGTTCAGTGGCCAGGCCTGGTGTGCAGGCCCAATCCCTGGGGGCGCAATGAGGCGGAGATTGAGACTGGGTGTGTGGCACGTGCCTGTAATCCCAACTCTTGGGAGGCTGTAAACAGAAGAATCAGTATGAGTCTGATCTATATAGTGAGACCCTGAACGCCCTGTAGACCCTGCCCTAAATACAAAAAATAAATAAATAAATAGGGAATGTACTTACCCCATTTAAAGTATCAGGGTGTGGTAGGAAATGCCTGTAATCCCAGCACTCAGGAAGCTGATGCAGGAGGAGCACAATGAGTTCAGGGCCAGCTTGCATTAAAAAGTGAGCTCAAGGCCAGCCTGAACTAAAAAGGAAAATCTGTCTCAAAAAGATAAAATAAGACAAGTAAACTTACACTGTTTTAGCAGCATACCACAAATTCTAATAAATTATATTCTCATCCGGTTCAAAACTTTATTTTGGCCTATGGATTATTTATAGGTGTATCATTTAGTTTCCAAATATTTGCGGATTTTCCGGAGATTTTTTTTTTTTAAATCAGGAATTGAACTCATGACCCATGCTTGCTGCCAGGTGCTGTGCCACCGAACTACATCTCTGGCCCTTTCTAGAGATGTTTGGGTGCTGAACACAAATTCAATTCCATACTGGTCAGGATTGATCCTTAGGGCCTTAATCATGCCAGACAAACTCTGATCACTAAGCTACATATCAGAAAATATATTTTATATATGTTGAATCCTTTTAAATTTATTGAGAATTGTTCTGTGACCCAGAATATATGCACATGAAAATAATATGAAATCTATTATTGAGTAAAGTGGTTGCTATTATTGTTCAAGTTATATCATTAATGATTTGTCTTTCCATTTCATTGGGGTATTGAAATTTTCAATTATAATTGCCGATTTCTCCCTTTCTTCTTGTAGCTCTATCATTATATCCTGTATAATATACATCATATATGTTAGAGTAATTATTAGCTGTTCAAATGTTGGATTATTAAGTTTTTAAGAAGGATAGGCATGCTCTCTTGATGAATTGCTGTCCATCATGATGAAATGAGTTTCTTTCACTGTGGTAAATTTCAGTGCGCTGGGTGGGGGAACGGCATAAGTGCTTTCCTAGCAAGTACAAGGTCCTGAGTTCAATCCCCGGTACAAAAATAAAAAAATTCAATGTCCTGGCTGGGTGTGGTGGTGCACACTTGTAATCCCAGCACTGGGAGGCTGAAGCAGGAGGATTGTTGGGAGTTCAAGAGCAGCCTGGGCTACAAGTGAGCTCAAGGCAGCATAAACTGCATAGGGACCCTGTCTCAGGCAAAACAAATAAAAATAAACAAACTCAATGACCTGAAGTCTACTTTATTTGTTAATTATAGCTTTCTCAGATCAGTGTCACCATAGTTTATAGCTTTCTGTCCTCTGGGTGGGGACTCTCCTCTGGGTTTTTACAAGACGGTCAGCAACCTCCTGGTAGGGAGACGTGGTGAACCCTTCCAGAGGTCGGGGTCCAGGCAGCCTAGTTCTTGGAAATGACATCAAAGGTAACCTTGGTGAAGCTGCCCAGAGTGGCACAGCCGTAGCAGTCACGAATCTGGCCAGCAGTAGCAGCTTGGGCCACCAGTTCCTCTGGGGGCAAGGAGCAGACTCCCAACACCGAGCCACAGAGGTTGGCAGCATGGGAGGACAGTGGGGGGGGTACTGATCTTGTTCCCCCTGCAGCCTCGCCACACAGGGATGATGGAGGGCTTTGCCCTGGGGACGACGAAGGCCCCGTGGATGGCTGCAGCTACCTTTGTTGAGCGCTTTGCACCCAGACCAAAATGACCACTGGAGACCTGACCTATGGCAGCAGATATCTTAAACTCGGTCTGCTTCTGCACGAACAAGACCTTCAGAATGTCATCCTCAGGGGAAGTGACCAGGGAAAAGTCAATCATTTCAGACTCTTCAATGGGCAGGGAGAAGAGCTAAATCTCCTCCAGGGATGTGACCTTCATGTCCCTGACCAGCCAGCCCAGCTTGCCGACAAGGATCTCCTTGCTCTCAGCCTCCGAAATCGGGGCCCCAAGGCCTCCAAGCCCTCTCACTCTACCAGAATCATCTGCCAGTGGTGTTTTTCGAGAAAGAAGCATGATAGCTTGAACCTATATATATTTTCCCTAATTTTTAATTATTAGTATACATTACAATAAATAATAATTGTACTTACTTTGGGAAATTGGCACATTTCCATATTCCCATCTTGGTCATTTTTATTCCTCCATCTTCCCCTTATATACTTCTAACTGAAGGAAGTTTTTTTTTTTTTTTTTTTTTTTGGTTTGTTTTTTTTTTTTGTTTTTTGTTTTTTTTTTTTTTTTTTTTTTTTTTTCCATACGGGGATTGAACTCAGGACCTTGTGCTTGCCAGGCAAGCACTTATTCTACTGAGCTATTTTCCCAGCCCTGAAGTAAGTTTTTTATAGTCAGTGTATGAGCCTTGCTTGCTTTATTGGCTGACTTTTTTTGAGACAGAGTCTCACAGTGTAGTTCAGGGTGGCCCTCAACTCACTCTGGAGCCCAGGTTGGCCTTGAACTCAAGAGGATCTTCCTGCCTCAGCCTCATGCTGAGAGCTAGGGTCATCCTAGGGACCAAGAAACAGAGAAAGGTGCCACACCCTAGCATCAAGTGCTGCTGCCTTCTGGGGAGTCCAGAGGAAGTGAGGGACACGTGTGTGTATAATGGGAAGGGGCACAAGGAGCTGCAATTGTATGTCTAGTGTTTTAACTCTTGGTCTGGGGCAGACCAAGCCAACTTCTATTCTTTCTTTTTTCTTTCTTTCTTTCTTTCTTTCTTTCTTTCTTTCTTTCTTTCTTTCTTTCTTTCTTTTTCTGTATTTGGTTGTCACAGGGCTCACTATGCAGCTCAGACCCATAGTGATCTTCCTGTTTTCAGCCTCCCCAGCACTGGGATTACAGGCATGAACCACCATGCCCAATCTCGGTGGCCAGCTCAGCCCACCCTGGGGACCAGGCTGACTCAGCATATGGTACTGGGGCTCAAACCACGGTCCCCGTGCTTGCTTAAGCTTGCCTAAGCAGTTCTTTAGTCTGCTGAGCTATCTCACCAGCCCCCTCTATACTTTCTCTGGTCTGCTCTTTTCAAATCTTCCCTGAAGTCAGGACCTCTCTGTCCTTTCTCCACGTATGCTGTGGCCCCTGAGAGCGCCACACAGGTCATTTACCTTCCTGTCACAGGTGCAGAAAGAACTCTGGAGAGTTTAACAACCACTTTTGAGTCTTCTCTTGAAGTTCCTGCTTTGCTTCCCCTGGACAAAACCAGCTTGCCTATCAAGCCTGTGTGTACTGTGGGGGGCAGGAGCCGGGGGCCGCATCTGCACTGTTAATTAAGCCGGAGTCTCACGCAGGCCTCTGAGCCAGGACTGAATCAGTCTGGCCCCATCGCACTGCCAGGAAAGCCACTGCTCCTCGGGAACACGGGGACACAGT
This sequence comes from Octodon degus, assembly GCF_000260255.1. Classification (NCBI taxonomy): domain Eukaryota; kingdom Metazoa; phylum Chordata; class Mammalia; order Rodentia; family Octodontidae; genus Octodon; species Octodon degus. The sequence continues at coordinate 10,088,822 of NW_004524619.1, forward strand.
GTCTCCCTGGGGATGGGAATCCTTAGCCGGCACTATGGCGCTGGGAGCAGCTCCCCGTTGCTCCCTCTGCCTGAGGCCACTTCCGCGACTGCAGCTTCTTGCCCCTTCATTTTTCTAACTTTTCAGAACTGCAAACTGGCACATCCATTAAGGAAGCCCAGAGAACAAAAGTACAGTGTGACAAATGTCATAAAGAGCCCTTGGGTAACTACCGGCGGGCCAAGAGCAAGAACGCCTACCTGTTCCTTTCAAAAACCACCTTGAAAATTACGAACCCTTTTCAACATGGAGACAAAATAAGCATCCACAGGCCCTCCACTAGCCTGGGGGAGCCCTTGTGGCTTTTCTTGCTTGTTCCAGATTTTTTTTTCCTTTTCCCAATCATTAAGCCCAAGTCCCTGCACGTGTAGGCAAGCGCACCACCACTGAGTTACAGCCCCAGACCCTCGCGAGATTTTTCAAACAGTAAAGGTTCCCGATGGGAGTGAAGTGCTATGGTTCTGCTCAGGCTCCCAGGCCTGTCCCTGTCCCCTAGGAGCCGCAGCCATCTGTATCCTGGGCTTCAGGCTGCAGGAAAGCATCTAGCACGTCTTCCCATACCTATGGGGGTTGGCAACATTACTGGAGTTGACACATGAGTGTCCTTGCAGGGGGCTGAAGAGCCAGTACTCTGCCAGCCGAGTTCAACTGCCCTCTTCCTCTGGTCCCCCTGACATCTGGGGGATTGTTTCCAAAGGCTTTCTTTACAAGCAGCACAGCAGTGAGCACTCTCTCCAGGGAGGCTCTGGGGGCCGCCACCAAAACATTGTCTGGGGCGAGACTGCTGGGGCACCAGCACCTGCAGACCCCCCCACTTGCTTTCCAGAGGATTGGGGGCGCTTTCCAGTTGTGCTGCTGGGACCAGGGAGCCCTGCTTTGCCTCTCACCGACACTCAGTATTATCCCATCAAGCCCGAAGCCGCTGGTGGGGACAGAGCTGAAGCCTCGCGCTGCCCTCCCACTCGGCCCCGGAACACGCTGGGGAGAGAGTTCCGTGTGAGACCCAGGACCAAACGGGCAGAGAAGAGCCCGCCCCACAGGAGGCTCCAGCTGTCCCGCTGTTGCTGCGGGCTGCCACTTCCACCAGTATCCTGGCAGTGGTAATCACCGCCCTCTGTACCATTTCATTTTAATTTGTGCCAAGAACTGGGGCATTTGACATTCAACTTTTCTTTTTTGTAACTTAAAACCACGGGACATCCATTTGCTATTCTCATCAACCTTAGACATTTATTTTCCCACCAGTGAGCTGGCTGCTGGCGGAAGCACACAGGGAGGGAGGGAGGGAGGAAAGGACCCCACTGCATGGCCAGGATCCCACTCTCGACTCGCAGCCCCAGGCTCTCACCCCTCCCACACAGGAGAATTGTGCACCCCATTCTTCAGGATTCCTGGGCGCTACTGGGGCTGGGCCCGGCCACATCTTGCACCTGTGGTGTTTTTATCAGGCAAACAAACATGAAGATATGTAAGCTGCTCATACAGTTAAGAATAATATTAGCTGGTGACATCGCTGCCCACTTGTAATCACAGCTGCTCGGGATGCCGGAGGAGAAGCGCAGTCTCATGACCAGCACGGGCCAGCCGCCTAAGGAGACCCTGCCTCTGAAAGGGATAGGGTATAGCTCAAGGGCAGAGTGCCCAGTACAAAAAAAACCATAAATAAATAGTAACATAACTCTGTTTCTTAGTGCCAGGCTGCACTAAGAATCCCTCAGGCCTGGGCCACATAACAGCCACATAAAGCAGGTATTGTGCATGTGCTGCAGGTGAGGAAACTGAGGCTTGGAGAAGGCGAGGCTATGAGCCAGGCTTGTCTTACTGTGACCACAAATCCCCGACAATCGGCTTAGAAGAACAAAAATTGCTTAGGCTCCTGGTTTGAGAGGTTCTGGTCTCTAGCTGTGTGGCCGTGGCTTCAGGCCTGGGGAGGGGCAGCACATCCAGACGGGGGCACGTGCTCATGTCACAGCGCCATCAAAAAGACAACGTCGCCGGGCCCCAATATTGCCTTCGGGGGCTCACTCCTGGGTGGCCTAATATCCCTTTATTTAGGCCATGCCTTGTAAGGTTCCTCAGACTCTGTGGTACCACAGGCTGGCGAAGAAGCCTCTGGGGGACACTAAAGACCCCAAGCATAGCACCAGGGACCCACGGTTGGGACGGAGCGAGGTGGTGTAGGCCACGTCCTACTCCAAGTCCTGCAGTGTGGCCCTGAGCAGTGCCACTGAGCATGGGTCCACGGTGAAGAGAGACACCTGAATCAGGCTGCAGCTACACCTGAGCCCAATCTGTTAAGCTTTTTTTTTTATATATATACCTTTTTGTTTGTTTTTTGGGTACTAGAGAATGAACTCAGGACCTTATGCTTACCAGGCAGGTGCTTATGCCACTGAGCTATCTCCCCAGCTCTTTGTTTTGTTTTTTGAGTTCAAGCTACACTCCCAATATAGCCCAGGCTGGCCTCGAACTTGTGGTGATTCTCTTGTCTCAGACTCCCAAGCGCTAGGATTATAAGTGTGTGCCACCACACGTGGCATTTTAAAAAATTTAAACGTATCTTGTTTCTGGGCTGGGGAGATAGCTCAGTAGAATGAGTGCTTGCCTGGCAAGCACAAGGTGCTAAGTTCAATCCTAGAATGGCAAAAA
>NW_004524619.1:10092150-10131226 GCF_000260255.1 Octodon degus
TTTTTTGGTACTGGGAATTGAACTCAGTTTCCCCACTGTGAATCGGTGGAGATCCGCCCACCCAGCTCTGTAACTTCCAGGGGTCTTGCCTGGAAGCCTGCCTCAGCCTCATCCCAGTGACCCCGCCGTCCCTGCCTGCCAGCCTGCTCGCTTTGGCTCTTCCAGGCCAGCTCTGAGGATCAGGCCTGTGCCCTCTATCATTCTTTTCTTGACAGCGGCCAGGCAAACCCAGGAGCCTATACCCAGGACACCCACTCACAGAATGGGGTTCACTGTGGGAGCTCCGGCCCAGAGCTATGGAGAAAATCCCTTAGCCTCTCTGGATCTGGTCTTGCTTCTTGTAAGATGAGTAACGGCTGCTTCCTCAGGGACTGATGCCACTAATTACAGGCCACAATGCAGTAAAGCACCCAGCAGTGTTTGAGATAGAGGTCACTGTCATGAGCTCCCGGGCCATACCCAGCAAGTGCCACACACGCAGCTGCTTGTTGAGTGACAGCTCTGATACCTGTGTACTCCTGGCCCAGGGCAGGCACCTGTTCATGAACTAACACAAAGGCTCAGATAGGACCCAGATGCCCACCGCCCTCAGCCCATGTGCCCACCATCACAGATGAAGTCAGCAGGAAGAAAACAGGATGAACCTTCACAAAGGGCTCAGCCTGTGTACAATGCTGAATATAGGCTAGCAGCAAAGGTCAGGGCCTTTGGAGTATGCACTGCCCAATAGGCCCAGAGGAGGACCTGGGTTCTAAGGCTCACTTACGAATCCTGATTTGGGCCGGGCTGGGTGGCGCACATCTATGATCCCAGTGCTCTGGGAAGCTGAGGCAGGAAGGTCACAAGTTCAAGACTAGCTTGGGCAACTTAAGATCCTATCTCAAAAAATTAGAGCTGAGAAAAAAAATAGAGCTGAGGTGTTATGTACATGGGCCAACTCCCCAAGATGAATGTAATTATTATGTACCGTAAACATTTACTAATAGATTATTATTATTATTTGTATTTTTAGGGAAAGGTCTTCAGGTTGTTCAGGGTCTCATTACTAGACCAGACTCCTAGTGATCCACCTGTTTACAACCTCCCAAGAGCTGGGATTACAGGCGCGCACCACCATGCCCAGTCTCAATTGCTGTCTCAGCATGCCCCAGAGGCGGGGCTGGCATGGCAGGCCCCAGTATTTTGTTGTTGTTGTTGTTGTTGTTTTGCCGTACCAGGGATCAAACTTAGGACCTTGCACTTGCCAGGCAGATGCTTATGTTGCTGAGCTATATCCTGGGCCCATTATTATTATTATTATTATTATTATTATCATTATCATTATTATTGACAGGGTCTTGCTATGCAGTTTAGGCTGGCCTTAGGCTCACTTTGTAACCCAGGCTGGTCTTGAACTCAGGGATCCTTCTGCCTTAGCCTCCCCAGTGCTGGGATTACAGGCATGTGCCACCACACCTGGCCTTAATAAAATTGTTTTAAGTTGAAAAAAAAAAAAAGCTGAGGATGCAGCTCTGTGGAAAGGCCCAGGATTTAATCCTGTCTTTGACTGGCATTGAAGTTCAGAGACTGAAATCACTGAAGCACAGGTCCAGTTCCTTTGGCGCCACACTGACTTGGTGCTGGTTTCCTCTTTATCTTCATTACCCCTTTTTCGAGGTCCTCAGCTGGCAAATCCAGGGGTGCTCTACTACTCAGCTACACCCCAGACCTTTCTGAGACAGGCTAGCTTTGAACTTGTAATCCTCCTGCCTCAGCCTCCTGCGCAGCTAGCTGCACGAGGAGGGAGCCCACACCCTGCTCACGTCCCTTGCTCACTACCAGGCTTTGTGACGTGGGCCTCTCCCACCAAGGGACCCTCCAGGAGCTAAGAGCTGCCTGGGAGGGTGGGCAGGACTCAGGAAACCAAAAGCTCGCTGAGACTGCCGGTTGGGCAGCAGCAGGGTGCAGGCGGGTGCCAGAGGTTGCACCCCGCGTGGAGGTGAGAGGAGTGGGGCCGCAGCGCGACTGCTGGAACCCGCCTAGCCCCTGGCGCCCAGGCCGACGCTGGGTGCACCCTTGTTTCCTGTTGTTGGACCCCGTAGAAAACAGGCGCCTCCCAGCTCGTACAGGCTTTCCCAAGATTGCGTTGGGGAGATTGGGTTGCCAATTGGGATAGATGCCCTTGGTTTGGGGGCATCCCTGAGGCACTTTTACCAAAGACCAGGATGGGAGTGCGACTTTCGCGTCTCTGCGTCTCCTAGGTAGTTTAGGACTAAGGACTGGAAGCGGTCCTGCCTTGCGTCCCGCGCGCTTCCCAAGCCTGAGAGCGGGTCGCCACCAGGGGGCGCTGTGGTCCTGCCCGGGCCTCGGCTTCGCCCTGCCCCACGCCCTGGGCCGGTCAATCTTCAGCCTGAGATCCGCTTGCAAGCTGGAGCTCTAGGAGCTGGGTTCGGGACTTCCCTCCCCACGGGCTGGGCGGTACTGCTTGGTGACTTCTCTTCCAGAGTGTGCCCTGTTCGAAGCAGGATTTCTCAGCCTTAAGAGGAAGACCGATCAATACACAGATTCAGGCCGGGGAGATGGCTCAGTAGAATAAGCGCTTGCCTTGTGCAAGGGCCTGAGTTCAATCCCCAGTTCCGCCAAAAACAAACAAAAACTGGCCCAACTAACTGGCTGTCCCTTTGATTGCACGTTGGACATCTGGAGAGCTTTCCAAAAGCCTTTGTGTGGGCCTACTCCAGAGATCACCGTGTAATTAGACCAGGAAAGCCTGCGTGTGTGTCGGGTTCCGGGGGGGGGGGCGGGGGGGACAGCACCGCTTAGAATTTGGCATGGTGGATGCGGGCTTTTCTGTCCCTGTATTCTGCCTGTGGAATGTGACAGCCTCTGCCCTACAGACGCTTGGAGTCGGGGCAGTCCATCTGTCCATCCATCCATTCATGTGCTCACTTTATCTTTCATTCTGTGGCCCTTCCCTGTCCCCCCAGATATCGGGTGCCCACAGACGTCAGTGCACGGAGCCACAGGGTGCAATCACATTGAGCTATTTCTGGCTTGCTCTTTTTTCTGATCTCTTGGCCCTGCATAACTTTCCTTGCCAGGCAATATTTAACCAACACCCCACCCCAGCTGCCGAGCCTTCTGCTTGCTTCTGTGTCCCCCAGTTAGTTCAAGCTGGCCAGGGGTCCAGGCCCTCCTGCGGCTGTGGCAGGCTCCTGGGCCCTCTGTCTGAAGGGGGCTGCTGGGCTGTGAGGTAGGTAGGTGCATGCTAGTTGCCCTCCTGTGGTCCAGCTGGAGGGACTGGAATATAGCAGGGGCATACTCCATCCTGTTGAGTGGTATGGTCTCAGGAGCAGCTGTTTACTAAGCACCTACTGTGTGCCAGGTCAGTGCTATGCACTCGAAAGCACTGTAAAAGTCACCAAGGTCCCTAGAAGTAGCGTAGTTCTCCTGGTTTTATGGAAGAGGAAGTCAGGGCTCTGGAAGGTGAAGTCACTCATGACATCACTAAGCACACCTGGCTTTGAACCCAGGCTGATTGGATAGCACAGGTGTGCGCCTGCCCCCAGGCCCTGCTGCACTGCACAGGGAGCTTTGCTCCATCTGGTCTTCGTGGCAGGGTCAAGCTTCACCACTTGGGGGACTGGGGAGAAGATGGGGACAGGGGAGGGGACAGCTTGCCACTTGCCGGCCCCCAGGCCCCAGGGAACATGAGGCCAAGGGCCGCTACAAGAGGCATTTCCTGAAGCTGCTGGGTCAGGCTGGGTGCCCACCCAATGGCTGATGTACAGCTTGCCAGGCAGCTTGGTCATGGCCTCGGCCGCTGCCTCCCTATGCCAGGCTTGGGGTGGAGCCCCAAGGCTTTCCATCCTTCGCTTTGCCCAGCACCCACTGCGCATGAACACCAGCCCTGTGTGAAGGCCCTGAGCCTAGAGCTCCACAAGGCAGCGGGGCATAATGCTCCCACTTTACAGATGAGGAAACTGAAGTTTGATGAACTCAGGAAGATGACACTTCTGTGAGCAGCAGAAAACTCAGAAACCCCAGGCTCTGATTCTAGGCATCCTGTTCTTTCCACCTCCCTCCATTGGGGTGGCTGAGCGGCTGGCCCCATTCCATGCAGATGGAAAGTGGGCTTGGCGTGCAAGGCTGTCCCAGAGCTGCAGGATGGTGGAGGCAGCACACACAAAGAGCAGTCCCACTTTTGTTCTACATCCACTTGGGGGGCCCCATAAGGGTTCTCGAGCCCTGTGCTTGTGGTGGGCCAGGCAGAAGACAGGGCCTCCAGCCACCTCCTCAGGGGTCATATAATCCCAGTGTTCTGAGCACAGCCCGTGTTGTGCCGTCTCCCCTGCCCGTGAGCCCGGAGGGCTGAGCATTGCTTGCGATATTTTGAAGGCTGGCCCACCACAGGCAGGAGGCAGTTTCATGAAGAGGCAGGACTGCCCTCCCTGCCACCCCCTCCCCAGTCAGCCCAGCCCCATGCTGCTGTGCCGCCCTCACCAACTGAGGAAATCTGTGCCTCAGCCCAGAAGAATGAACTCGCTGGCAGCGAGCTGCTTGGCTGCCAGGACAGCCAATCAGGTGCTAGTAGTGCCTGGCTCCTCTCCAGGGACAGGCTGTGGGGCTGGACCAGAGGGGTCTAGGGAGGCCCCTGCCCTAGCACTTGGCCCAACAAGGACAAGTAGACAGGGCGGCACCCCAAGGTGGGGAGGGCAAGAGGAAGCCCCCAGCACTCCCTGGCTGCTGCTTAGGCTTGCTGGCGCCAGGCCCCGCACCTGCACAACTGGCCCACCGGCTGTGTCTCCCCCTGGCCAGGTGCTCACTATTTCCACACTCCTTTCCCACCCCACCTCCTCACCCAGATGGGCAAGGGCTTCTGGAAAACTCAGACTCGGACTCCTCCATGGCTAGAACAAGGACAAACAGTAACGATGTGAGGCTGCCTTGTCTCCATTTTATAGATGAGGTCACTGACCTTAAAATAATTGATTTGCTCAGACCTTCTGGCCACTCAGATTTTGACCCAGCTGTGCCTAACTGCCGAGCTGGATTGCATTCTTCTTCCTGCCCAGTTTGGGGCCAGCCTCTATGCTGTGTGCGTGTGCCGCTGGGGACAGAACCCAGGGCCTTGTGCCTGCTAGGCAAATGCTCAAGCCCAGAGCTGCACTCTCCTACGCCTTTGCTCCTGCCTTCAGGCCATGCCTTACGCTCTACGCATTTCCAGACTGGCCTCACTTTCTAGAGAGAGACAGGCAGATGGTTGCACCCCTCCCACTGCCACTCCGGGATGTCAGGACCTCCCCCAGAAAAGCTTCCACTTTAGGTCTGGGGCCCTACGGCCAAAGGAAACCCCTAACTACAAACACATGTGCACAAAGTCCCAGGAGATAGGGTATCCACACATCAAAGCTGCCAGAAATGGGAGCAGCCACCACTAGCTTCCTGGGACAAACGTCCCTGCAGCCAGGTCAGTACCATTGAGTATTTATTTAGACACACAAATGAAAAGAACCTGGTGGTTCAAACAGATTAGGATCCTTTCATCCCCTTTTGGAGATATATATATATATATATTCCAAAACCCAACACATCACTGGTCCCCCATGCTTTCTCTCTACTGAGCAATATATACAGCCTATTATATATATATGTATATATATAATATATATTTTCAATAGATAACTACATTCAAGTAATGAAACACAGGATTTACAGTTTCCCTCTGGGGCAGAGGAAAGCAAATTCACACACAGTTCACAGAGGAAGTACCGCAAGGGCCCAGCCGGCCCAGCCGAGCCCCTCTGGGGATGGGGCAGCAGCTGAGGTCAGGACAGTCACAGTTGCTGCTCAGTGGGCCCTGGCAGGTGATGACACGGGGAGCCAGCCCACTCCACCCGGGGTGCAGAGGACATGCATGCGCCTCAGCCTTCCAGGAGGTGCTCATACTTGGGGTTCACAAAGGAGAAGCCCGCAAATGCCGTCTGGTCCATGGAGTCGATGAGGTTCTTATCGCTGTGAGACAGGCGTGGCTTCTCGTTCAGGAACTCCTGGTCGAAGTTGTTGTAGTCTCCAGAGGATTTCTGCAAACAGAAGAGAGAGTGGGTGCTGAGGTCAGCCCTCCAAGGCTCCCAGGGCCACGGTGGGCATCCAGGCCTGCGCCGGGCAGAACAGGAAAGCAGTTCTCCCAGCAGCCCAAGGGCAGACCCAGTGCAAGCAGATGGGGAAAGTGGGCAGGGTGCCCTGGGGGCCAAATCTCACCTGCCCCCTGTTCATGTAGAGCCCACATGCTAAAAATGACTTCTACATGTTTAAATGGTTGAGGAAAAGATAAAAGAATGGTATTTCATACCTTGTGAAAATGGCATCCAAATCCCAGTGCCCACAAATAAAGTTTTATGAGTTCACAACTATATCCACTTGCTACATCTTGTCTACGGCTGCTTTAAGGTCTGCAAAGCCTAAGTATTTGCTATTGGGCTATGTACAGGAAGTCTCCAGATTCCCCGCTTCTGAGGGTCTGACAGATGGTTACAGAGATCTTGAGCTGGTGGCCTGCAGGCCAAGTGAACCAACAAGTCCAACCACATGGGCTAGCCCTGGATTTGGGGGGAGTTTTGTTTTTAATGGCACTTAGGATGGGACCCAAGGCCTTGCACATGCCACGCAAGTGCTTTACCACCGGGCTACACCCCCGGCCCCTTGCGTGGCTCTGATGAGATTTGAGGAAGTATGTTCAATTTGGCAATATGACATAAAAATCCAGATTTTGACTTTCCTTTCAAAACTAGCAGATTCAAGTAGCCCGAGGCCCATTGCCTTATATCACCTTATTAATTGCCCCACAGTCCCAAGAGGTAGGTGCCACTGTCCTACCTGGACATGAGGAACAGAGGCTCAGAGGAATCAGAACCTTGCATGTGGCCAGAGGAGGAGGACGAGAGTGCATCAGGTCTTGTTTTGCTTTGGCACCATCGATGGAACCCAAGGCCTTAATGATGAGCTCTAATCTCTATCTCTTGTGAATTTCTAGACCAGGTTTCATTAAGTCATGAAATAGCCCAGGCTGGGCTCAATCTTACTATCCTCCTGCCTCAATCTCCCAGAGTGCTGGGGCTATAGCTGTGTACCACCACCTTAAATTGGAACCAGTGTTTTATTCTTACTTTTATTTTTTGTTTTGCATTGCTAGGGATCAAACACAGGCAAGCACTGATTGACCTACACTTCCGTCCTGGGGCCGCTTGCCGCAGGTCCCCCCATCCAGGCAGGGGCTGCGCACCATCGCTCTGGCCTTACGTTTTTCAGGCCAGAGGAAGAAAGCAATCTATGAGCAGTGAGCGCCCGCAGCCTAGTGCTTTTCTCCAGCTGGGCTGCCTGTCAATGTTCTGCCCAGCTCAGGAGGCCCAGTAGGGGAAGTGCTCTGTAGCCTCAAAGCACAAATGTAGGGCACATTACAGAGGCTTCCAGAAGGGAACAGTGTGTCCTGGCATATGAGGGGAGGCAGAGGAGAGAAAGGGAGTGGGAGAAGGAATGGGGATCACAGAGGGCCCAGGGGCCTAGCTCCTTAGTGGCTCCGACCTGCCTCCTCTCGCTCTTGTCCCTGGTGGCCTCTAGACTCTGAGCTTCAGTGGAAGGCCCCCAGCTGCCCTCCCCTCGCCCCATCCACCCCATCCCTGCTTCCAAAGGGGCCTCTCACACCAGTCCCTGCACCCTGGGCTCCTGCTGACAAACCCTCTGGGTGGCAAATGGTCCTATAGGGCCCGAGACACCTCACACTGCTGTCTTGCATCCCAGCTAATCGCAGTGGGCACATTTCCTATCTGTAAGTTTCCCTCAGCTCGGGGACCGGTTCCCAGTGCACCAGGCACGGCACCCCCAACTAGTGCAGATTGTGTTTCCAACAAGCACTGGAAGATGGACTGGATGAGGATGAGGAAAGAGGGAGTGAGCCTGTAACTGATGCCCTGAGCACTGTCCCTACACAGCGTGTGCCACAGAAATGGACGAGGTGCTTGTCAGCTGGGCGCCATGGCCAGCACCTGCAGTCTCAGCACTTGGGAGACTGAGCTGAGAGGATCTCTCTCTTTTCTTATGTATTTAGTACAGGGCCTATAGGGTCTCACTATGTAGATCAGACTTGTAGTGATTCTCCTGTTTTGAGCCTCTCAAGTGCTGGGACTACAGGTATGTACCACCATGCTCAGTCTCAATTCCATCTCAGCGTACCCCCAGGGCAGGTCCGGCACAAACAGAACCCTAGTCCACTGTGTCTGCCTAAGCAGGCACTTTAGTCAGCTGAGCTATCTGGCCGGCTCAGGAGGATCTCTTGAGCTCAGGAGTTCAAGACCAGCCAGGGTGACACAGAAAGACCATATCTCTTGAAATTTTCAACAATGAAACAACAAAACAAGACAGTGAGGGGCAGGAGCTCCAGTTTCCGGTGTTTGTTGAAAGAGGAAGGAGAGAGAGTAAAAACTTAAGGGCAGAAACTATGGCTGAGTGTGCTGGGGATCAGAGACAAAGTCTGCTGGAAGGGATATAGGAGGTGTGAGTGGTGCAGGAGACAAGCAGGGCAAAGCACAAGGGCCCGCTGCCTGCAGGCTACGCAGGCACGGGAATCACGTACCACTTTGGGCCTGAAGGGTGGCTCCACTCTCCGCTTCTCCAGCAGAGTCCAATTGATGGTCTTGAAGAAGGGGTGGATTTTGATGTTTCCCGTCATTCCCAGCCTCTTGACTGGGTCTCTTTCAAAGAGCTGCAACCCAGCAGAGGCAGTGGTTAGCACACGAGGAACACGGGAGACGACAGCATCAGCTAACTGCCCCGGGCCTTGGGGTGCTGAGGCGGGCCTGGCCCAGCCGAGGATGCAGCCCAGGGAACTCCAGGGGACCTGTGCAGCCTGCAGTGCTCCCAGCTGCCTAGGAATCACAGGCCCTGGCTGGTGGGGCCTGCGTAAAAGCAGAGCCATTCACTAAGATTCACCACCTGCCTGGCACAGAACGGAGCACCATGGGCTTATGTTTCCTTCCCAACAACTCTGTGGGGCCAGTTTTCCCATCGTGCTCGCAGACAAGGACAGAGGCTTGGAGGGGGAGGGTGAACGATCTGCCTGAGATCACCAGCCCATCGCAGGTGGAGCCTCCGGTCTGTCTCCTGACCCTGAGCTCTTAGCCTCGTGCCAAGCAGATGTTAACACAGGACGAAGACCGGCGTGCACCCGCCTTGCCCTGCCCGGCCCAGGGCCCCCACCTTCTCCAGGATGTCCTTGGATTCCTTGGTGATCCAGCGGGGATAATGTGGTGTGTCCACACGGATGGACTCGAAGAGCTCGTCCTCATCATCGCCGTGGAAGGGGGACTGACCAATGAGCATCTCATAGAGGAGGACCCCGAAGGACCACCAGTCCACGGAGAACGTGTACTTCAGGCCCTGGAGGATCTGGAGAGTAGCAGCAGTCAGAGGCAGGGTGCCAGTGCTGAGGGGGTGGCGGGACTTGGGCCACTTCATCCTTGGGAGCCCTGCTGGCCTGGCCAATCAGGGGCTGGCGGGCATTCACTCACCTCAGGGGCGATGTAGTCGGGGGTCCCACAGAAGGTGCTGGCTCGGTTTTCCCCAAATATGTTCTCCTTACACATGCCAAAGTCAGCTATCTTGATGTGGCCCTCCCGGTCCAGCATCACATTATCCAGCTTGAGGTCCCTGGGGACAGAGGACACGACAGGGTCATCAGAAGCAGTGGCTCTCCTCACAGCCCTGCCCCCACCCACCTGTTCATCAGGACTTTCCCCAGCACTGTGAGGAAATGAGCAAGAGACAGAAACAGAAGGGGAAGGAGGTGCTAACACGAGTGCTACCTCCAAGCTGCCTACTGTGCGCTGAGGGCTGGACACACATCCTACTCCTGAAGCCAAAAGCAAGCCCCAGAAGAGGTGATGTCACATGCCCCAGATCACCTCACTACTCTGCAGCTGAACCCCAGGGCTCAAATTTGTCTTACATCCAGGGCTGGAATCACATCGATTTTTGCCATTAGTCCTTCACGTAGATAATCGATGCACATGGGAACAAGTACTACAGAGGAGCAAACGATGCCAAGTATACCTTCTGTTAAGCGCAAAGGCCATGCACTCCCCCGACAATCTAAGCATGGAAAATCACACTGTGCGTCTCACCCCACTTTTCAAAGCCTGGGAGCTGGCATTTGCTATCCACCACCCCACTGACTGATTTTCTACTTGACAGCATAATTGGCAGCAATGTGCAGGTGTGGCCTCTGCCTTTTGCATGGGGGTAGAGCTGTCCTCCACAGAACGAGACCCTCAATTACTGGATGAAAACTTAGATCACTCAGATGGGGCTTCAGAGCAAGACCGCCAGAGCCAGGGCAGGGAGGCGCCTTAGCTGTCAGCATCGTCCTCCGCATGCCTGGCACTGGAGTGGAGGTTTAGAGAAGCAGCCAGCTGACAACTTAATCCAAGCAACGATGGAGCAGCAGCGGGGCCAGTGCTCTTTGGAGCATGTAAGGAAGCATGTAGGGGGTTGGCGCCACCCCTCCCAAGAGCCTCCGAGGCCATGGCACTGTACCTGTAAATGATTCCTTTGTTGTGTAAAAACTGCAATCCACAGATGATTTCCGCTGCATAAAACCTGAGCAAGAGAGGGAGAGTTCTAGAACTTCTGCCCATCAGTGGCCTTCATGGGCTTTTGCCCTACCCCATCCTCAGGGCAGGAAATGCTGGGAACAACCCCGGACTGATCAACTACACCTTGTATCAGGCAAGTAAGGGCTGGTGGCCCAGGCAGAATTAATTAATTAATGTATTTATTTTTGCGGAACCAGGGATTGAAATCAGGCCCTTGCACTTGCCAGGGAAGCTCTTATTCTACTGAGCCATCTCCCCAGCCCCAGACAGAATATTCTGAAGGGAAAGCTCCAAAGAAGCCAATTCTCTGCTTGTGTGTATGTGGTGTACATAGACGCCTCACACACAGTGAGTGCAGGAACAAGCAACAGGGAGAAGCATCACAACGCCAGTCTGCAGCCCCCATCAGGGCGTGCTGATATACAGGACCTCTATGCTTCAGACGGCTCTGGCTGTGGCCCAAGGCAGACAGGAACCAGCAGGCCTGCACTGTTCCTGTGGCCACTGCTCACCCATGCCCCTGGCTTCCTACATGATGCAGAGACCCAGGCCATCATGTCTCTCCAAAACCAGCCCTAGCCTTGGCTGGCTTCACCAGGAAGGGAAGAAAGGAGCTAGCCCCCCTCCCTCCCTGCACAGGGCCCGCCAGTACGTGGCACGGTAGAGCTCAAAGCGGCCTTTGTCCTGGATGTGGTACATCAGGTCCCCGCCGTTGAGGAACTCCATCACAAAGAACAGGTGCTCCTGGGGTGGGACAGCAGTGGGCAGAGCAGGGTCAGGAGAGGGCTCCCTGCTGAGGCCCAGGACAGAGCCCCGGCAGCAGGCAGAGGGGCCAGACCCTAGGCCAAGGGGCCATTCCTACCCTGGGAGGTCTGAGGGCAGAAGTCATGTCCCTGCCTGGGGAATGTGGGGTGGGGGGCGGTAGCACATGGGCCTCAATGCTGGGAGGCCACGTACCTTGGTCTGAAAGGTGCAGAAGAGGTGGGTGAGAAAGGGATTCTCCCAGGCGAGCGCCAGCACCCGCTTCTCCACCATGGTGCACTCCACATCGTCGTCGATCAGCACTACGTCCTTCTTGAGGGCCTTGACAGCGAAGAACTGGCCTTTGCCCTTGAGCTCTGCAAGCAGGACCTGCCGGGGGGCGGGATGCTGAGCAGGCAGGCCACACCAAAGGCCAAGGCCCACCCAGATATTCACCCCGACACTCGAGTAGAAGTAGCCAGGGTGCAGCAGAAAGCGCTGCCCTGGCCCTCAGGGCTCCCCAGAACCTCACGGTCCCTCACCTTCCCAAAGCTGCCTTTGCCTAGGACCTTGTGGAAGGTGAAGTTTTCAATCCTGCACCTGGTGCTGCCTTCCCAGATCTTGCCGTAGGTCCCATTGTTGTCTGTTTGAGAGAAGATGCCTCTGACTACAGTCCTGGTGGCCATGATTCCTTTCCCCAGAGTCTAGGGGCTGGGGGTGATGGTGGGCTTAGGACAGGACAGGCTTAGGGAGAGAGAGGGCCTGCTCCCCCAGTGTACCTCTTCCCAGCACTCACTCAGCGGGCCCTTGTCCATGACCTGATGGGAAATAGGAGCTTTAGTGGGGGATTTGGGTTCAGCTTCACCTGGGGCATCATTCCCAACGACTTCTGGCTTCTTCTCAAAACCCTGGTATATCCCGACAGGCTCCGAAGACCCTGAGTCCTGCTTTCGGGAAGATCTCTAGAAAGGTAATGGAGGCAAAGGGGTCTGATGTGAGACAATTAGAAGAACTCCCAGCCCAGGAACAAGAGCCCTTGGCCCCAACCCCCCACAATACCAAGGGTGGACAGCACAGGAAAAGCCCAAGACCTACTGCTTGTGTGTGTGTGTGTGTCCGCCCTCAATGAAGCATAAGGAGGTCTGGATGGCACTACAAGCACTGACTGGACATGGAAATTTTGTACACTAAATATATATATATATATATATATATATATATATACATATATATATATATGTATATATATATGTATATATGTTTTGTTTTTTTTTTTAATTTTTTTTTTTTTTTCAGAACTGGGGATTGAACTCAGGCCCTTGCCCTTGCCAGGGAAGCACTTATTCTACTGAGCCATCTCCCCAGGCAAGAATTTTTTTTTTTTTTTTTTTTTTTTGGTGGAACCGGGGATTGAACTCAGGTCCTTGTGCTTGCCAGGGAAGCACTTATTCGACTGAGCCATCTTCCCGGCCCTATTTTAAAAAAATTTTTTTTTTTTTTGCAGAACCAGGGACTGAACTCAGACCCTTGCGCTTGCCAGGGAAGCGCTTATTACACTGAGCCATCTCTCTGGCCCCTATTAACTTTATTTTTGATTGAGTCCAAAATTTTACCCTAAAGTTTTTATGTATTCCTCAAGTCACACACACACACACACACACACACACACACACACACACTCACGATCTTAGTTCAAAGAGTTGCAATAGCCATGTCTGCCCTCCTCTGGACTCACCCACAGGTAAAGAAAGGATGGATTATATAAGAGGTTTCCCATGAGAACAAGACCACCTCCCTCTGCTCCCTAAATTTTTTTTTTTTTGGCAGAACCGGGGATTGAACTCAGGTCCTTGTGCTTGCCAGGGAAGTGCTTATTCTACTGAGCTATCTCTCCAGCCCTGCTCCCTAAATTTTTTGATCAGCTCTTCCAGAAGTGAAGTCTGGGTATAAATCCCTACAGTATCCCCAAGACTGCTGGGAGCCTGACCACCCGACCCCTGCCTCACACCCAGAGTCCACACCCCCTGCCTACCTGGCTGACTTGGTTCAAGGCCTCGGCCAGGAGCTTCTGGTTGATACCACAGAGGTTGGCCACTTTCTCCCGGCACTTGTGGTGCACATTCATGCCACAGTCTGCGTGAGGGAGAAGCAGTAGTTAGTCTGGGAGCTCAAACAAGGCCACGGGGGAAGGGGGCAGGAGAACAGGGACTCCTGGGATCCCTGTCTTCAAGGGAAAAAAAATACCTGAAGCCAAATCAGAAGCTACGGGTCCCAACCGTAAACCCTTTAAACCCTTTTAAAGACTTCCAGGACGGCTGAGACAAGCCACCCCCCTCAGGGTCTCCAGATTCTCCTCAGCAAGGGTAGGTGTGGGCGCTGCCTCCACTGGACGCCAGGCCTCTGCTGAGGACCTTGCGCCCACTGCCCCTCACAGTGATTCTCTCAGTCCTACTTTTCCCCATTTGAAACCTGAGGACGCAGCTCAGAGGCAGAGCCTGCACCTGTCTCCTGTCCATGCAGCAGGTAAATCGCCATGTGAAATCCCTCAGGGTGAGGAGTGAGCCAGACCTGGCTGGGCCTCAGGGGGCAGGCAGCACCCACCTTCACACTTTAACCCCTGCCTCACCAGCCCCCACAGCAGGCTGCCGCAGTGGTCACAGAAGGTGGGGCTCATATAGTTGTAAACCTTGAACCGATGCGGCATGTCGATGTTGAAGCGTTCTTTCTGGAACTGGAGGGGAGCATACAGCAGGTCAGGGGCCACATGCCAGGTCTAACTCCTTTCTTGACCCCAACTCTCCCCAAACCCCGTGTGCTATGAGAGGCCCAAGGAGCCCATGAGGAGGAAAGGAAGTCTGAGAGAGATGGGAAAGGGGGTGAGCCCCGAGGGAAGGGGCAGGAGAGCCCAGGCCCGCCCACCTGGCCAAGCCCTGGGTCCCCCAAACCCTGCCCTGGGCCCAGCTCACTATGGTGTGCCGGCTGTTAGCGGCAGTGCCAGTGCACCGGCCGATGATCTTATCGATGCATTTCTTGTGGATGGCGGCGTTGCATTCTTGACGAGGAGCAGAGGGTGGGGGGGCGCAGGGAAGGGCAGAGCTGTGAGCTGGCGCTCGCTGGCCCCATCCAGCCCTCTACACAAAGCCAGCCTTCTCCTTGACCGCCCACACCCTCACCCACGGAGGCCTTGGCCCAGGGCTTGATCCTCCTCCTCCCGCCAGCCTTTAGGGAGGAGCCAAGGAGAAGACTTGGCCAGGGAGATGGGGAGTCGCAGTTTCCAAAGTGAGGAAAGGTTTATGGAGTCCTAGTGGGCAGGGCGGCGGGCAGAAGTGAGGCATGCAAATGGGCCTTTTTTGGTGATACTGAGGATTGAATCCAAGGCTCTTTGCACTGAGCTACATCCCTAGCCCATTTCTGCTTCTAAGACCACTTCTCATTAAGTCACTATGTTGCCTAGGCTGGGCTCACACTTGTGATTCTCCTGCCTCAGCCTCCCAGAGTACTGGGGTTACAGGTGTGCACCACCGTACCAGAGCTCCCCGCCTTCTGCACTTCTAGGTCCCAGGAGAGCCAACATCTACTACACTCACTCTCACACATGCACACCAACACACCCTAACACAAAGACATCACACATTCACACAAAGAACATGAAAATCTTCTTATACTGAACTGCTACCATTAAGTGCTCTAACTCTTAGGCACTTAAAATACAGCTTTATACACATCCACCACCTCTTCATACCAACTATGTTAGACCTCATTTATACACAAGGAAACTGAGGCACTAAACAGGGGCTAAAGCCCCAGGAAGTAGCAGAGCGGCCTGGGCTGAAAACGCCAACCTGTGGAGCCTACTGCACACACCACCCAGAGGAAGGGGCGCTCAACCTGTGTGCCAGAGACCACGCATCCCTCCCACATGTGAGGCCAGGGGAGCGCTGGATATACTCTAGTGTGCTGGGCCTACTTTGGGACCCTAACCTGACAGAGCGAGGCAGCCCCCACTCACACGCAGCTACCATCCCCATCCCCTCTGGTGGGGAAACACTACTGCACACACACTCACATACCCACAGAACCCTCGCCCGCCCAGACACGTCACACCCACCCAGGGCCACACGCTGGCAACTCAGAGCATGCACTGGGCTGCGGATACTTACGCCTGCACTTGTAGCCTTGCTTGTTGAGACCCCTAGAAGGAAAGCACCAGGCCAGGTGAGCAAGGAGAGCTCCAGGACCAGGCCTCTTACCCTGCGTCACCCACAGCCGGGTCTCACCAGACAAACTCTTTGCACACGGAACAGAAGGTGGGCTGTCCGAAGAAGGTGGCAATAAACTCGTGGTTCTTGATGTAGTGGATCTTGGCTTGTTTGATGGCTCCGCGGCGGTTCATTGTTGGGAACTTGTTGTCCTCCTCACTACGCATAGACTGTTTGCAGTCTGAGGAAGATGGAGCAATACAGTAGGTCGGCCCAGGTGTCTGGGAAGGGCAGCACCCTACAGACTCTTCCCGGTGGTCTGTGCCGATGAATGGGGGTTGTTTCCCTAAGCCCAGAGCCCTGTGGAGACTTACCCCCGTCCTCCAGGAAGTACTGTACAGACATCAACACCTTGGCCTCAGGCTGCAGGTCCAGCTGTAAGGGTAGGAGGGGGGAATAGCAAGGTCAGCGAGGGCGGGCCTGGGCCTGGGCCTGATCAGGCACAGAACCCGCCCCCATGGTTGTCCCTCAAGGCCAAGGAAGCCCCTAAAGCCTGGAAAAGCACCTAACTGCCCAATATAGGCAGGGCCCCGCTCCACCCCCACCCTGCACGCCCCGCCCCAGCCCCGCCCCCACCCTGCGCCCAGGGGTATTATTACATTTGGGGAAGTGAAAGGGTCCAGCCCACATCTAGCCAGGCCACTGGGCCCAGGAACAGAACAGGAAGGGAAAGTCCCCAGCCCTTCCCTGTGCTCCCCCAGGACCCAGACCTGTGATGGACCTCCTCCCAGGGCAGAGGAGAGAGCACACAGCCGGGGATCCTGTGTCAAGCTCTCTCTAGTGCTGGCTCACTCAAGGCTGACCAGAGCCTCTGATGGTCGCCAGGAGCCCACAGGTAACCAGGGTGGGGGGGTGGGGGTGGGGGTAGTGGTTCTGTCAGTGCTGGTGTCCTATGGTTCCCTAGGACCCTACCACCTGGCCACATGGCCACAGCCGTGTGCAGAGTCCCAGTTTCAGCAGGTGAGTGGGCAGGCCAGCTAACCTCCTTCTCCCACCCCTGTGCTGCTGAAGATCGTGATGCTGTTTCACATGCCTGCCTCGGCCTGGAACACTAGGCAAGGTTCCAAAAACGAGGCAAACGATCAGTACCTCTGAGAAGAGGGGCTGGTACTGGGGCAGGCACATAGCCTTTTATCTATCTAGTTTGAAATATTTTACTTTGTGATATCCTGCCTTTTCAAAAGCAAAGGAACGAAGAAAGTAGTCTGCAACAATGCAGATGGCTTCCTCTAGCACCCACTGCGAGTCGGGCTCTGCCTTGACATGCAGCGGCTTGCTTCACCTAACAGCAGACCTCAGGGCAGAGGGATGAGTGGAAAGAGGCTAAAGATGCTGGGGACCCGGATCCCAGAGCCAGGGCTTGAGCCTGGCTGGTGCCCTCCCCACACCCCCTGCCCGCTGTGCCCCTCACCCAGAACTCAGCCTTGCCGTTGTTCTTCTTGCAGCGCTCGGCCAGCACTGACACGCCCACGGTCACCTCGGACACTGGGTCCTCGGCCGCCCGCATCAGCACGATCTGGATGACGCGGCCCTCGTAGATGTGGGCGTCAAACGTTGACTTCCACTCAGGATACATAGTCGGCTTCTTCTGTACCAACGTCTTTCCTCGCTCTGCAACAGGGCCGGGCAGGCAAGGTCAGCCTAGGGCCCCCATGTCCTCCCTCCCAGCCTTCAGCCTCTGCCTGTCTGTCTTGCTCCAAGTGTCTTCTGTAGCTTTTGCCCTAGGTCTTTGCTTTTGTTCTTCCCTCTTGTGACCTTTTCGTTCTAAGTCAGTGCTGGTGAACTTCCTAGAGATGAGGGCCCAAATTGCAACCCCAAACCCATTTATTTATTGCAAAGTGCCAACACTGCAATTAAACCGGAATGCTTGGGTATGGTGGCGCATGCTTGTAATCCCAGCACTCGGGAGGCTGAGGCACGAGGATCACTGCAAGTTTGAGACCAGCCTGGGCTACAAAGTGAGCTCAAGGCCAGCCTGAACCGCACAGCGAGATCCTGTCTCAAAAAGACAAAAATATACCACGCATGCTATAGACTCACTACCACGGTTCTAGCTACACTTAAATCTCCCCTGGCCTGTGCAGTAACTCAGGAACACGTGCTGAGAGCTGCCAAATGCCAGCCACAGTTGGAGGTAAGGAAATGGTGGAGACAGAGTTCACACAGTGCCTGTCCTCCTCAGTCCAAGCTCTAGTCAAGCCCTCCTTCAACAACCACTAAGTCATAGCTGTGATGAGACAGAAGAGTCAAAACTGGTGCCTGGCGCTGCCTAAGGGTCCACTTGGCTGGCCCCGGGGTGAGCAGAGGGGTGCAGGAGCACGAGGGAGAAGTGTGAGGTGTGCCTCTTCTGGGAAGGCCTCCACACCACCAGCTCGTGCAGCGCCCTCCCACAGCACTCACTGCCTGGGGACATGTTCAGCATCTCAGCCTGAGAATGAGCCCCAGGAGGGCAGGGCCAGGTCTGTCTTCAGGCATGGCCATATCCTTGGTACCTGGCACAGAGCCGGGTTCAGATGGACATGTGGGGATATGGGGTCAAACAGTGGAGCCTGAAAAATCCAAGGCCAGAGAGCCTCAATGTGAGAGCCTGTAGTACTTGGTGGCCTCTGCTTTCCTGAGTCACACTTGCACAGGGTGCGGTGACAAGAGGATTCTTCCCGGGACCTGGGGGACAAGGTAAGGTGCCCTCCAGCCCTGCCTGCGGAGCCCACGCCCCCCTGCGGGTGCAGCTCCTAGCTGTACCTGTGCTGAGTGCCTCCTTCATCTTCACGGCGCAGAAAGGCTGGCCCGCCTCAGCCTCAGTCTGCAGAGAGCCCAACTCGTACGAGTTGAAGGCGATGCGCAGGAATGGCGCCATGGTGGGACCTGGAGCAGGGCTGTGTACAGAGAGGGGGTGAAGCTGGAGAGCAGGGGGAGGGGAGGAAGCACAGCAGGGGCCAGACAAGCTCTCAGGGTCCCAGGTGCCCCAGGGCAGTGCATGAAGCGTGCTAGTCCTAGTGGCTAGTGTTATAAATTGGGAAATTTTATGTAAGTCTGCCCTCTGGCACCCTTGGCAAAACCAGAAGATGTGACATGGGGCAGGCTGGACAACAGCCACAGGGATAGCTGCCTTGTGGACGCCAGGCCAGGGCATGTACTCACTCTTGTCTGAAACTGAGTCCCAAGATACTAATCTGGGTCACCCTGGAGCTCCCTCAGTACCAACTGCTGGGTACCTACCCCAGGGGCCAGGGACCTGGTGTATGCCAGGTCTCCACGCCTCAGCGCCAGCAGTCACCCACCCAGAAGGGCAGGACAGTCCCCTCCCCTTCTTCCTGTCCTGCCCCATGCAGCCCTTTTGGTTCTGACTGCTCACAACTGCAGGTAGACAAGGGGGCTGAGATGAGCACTTGTTCTTCAGAAGGGGAAACTGAAACCAAGACTGAGCCTGAACCAAAAGCTGAGATCCTACTAACTTAGCACCTACTTCGTTCTGGGGCCGAGAGAGGCTCTGCCTGCCCACAGCAGTGCTCCTGGCCCTCCTAGGTGAGGCCCTGGGAGGCACGTGCCTCCTGCTACCTGGAAGGCAGCTTGCACTTTCCCACTGATTTTCTGCTCAAACATAAAACTGTACTTTAATGTTGAAGACAACACTGTGCTCTGCACATTCACATACGGGTCAGCTTCCACGCTGCCCCTTCTTTCCTGTTCCCCAAGTGAGGAGTTACTACATGAGGTGACCCCAAGTGTCTCCTTTCACTGCTGTTTATAGAGGACACTTGCGTGAAAGCCACATGCACACACTCATCCCCCAGGCCCAAGCCACACACACAAGGGTCATCCATAACCACGGTCAAATGAATACTCCGTGTTCCTGCACACACACATGCACATAAGCTTGACCCCTGGGGCAGACTTAGGCACACACCCTGACCCACCCACCTACACGTGTGCGCACGCAGACGCACACATACATATGTACACACACCCCACAGCTGCCCAGCCCCTGGAAGAGCTCCCTCTACTCCTGTGCAAGGCAGCCAGAGACAGAGCAAGTGGCCAGGTCTGCTGGAAGCTCCCAGCCCAGATGAGCTCACAGAAAACACTGACCTCACCCTGCAGCCCAGCCCTGTGGCAAAGCAGGGCCACAGATTTGAGTTTCCTGTGGCCAGCCTCTGAGGCCAGCAACCAGACAGAAGGAACCAGGCAGGACAGATTCTGCCACGTCCTCTCCCTGGTTCCTACCCAGTGAGAGTGACAGAAGGTGTGCAAGCTCACGCCTATGCCCAGTGCCTCTGGCCTGTGCCCAGAAGGTAGGTGAGTCCTAGGTACCAGGCTAGACACCCACAAAAATTATCTTGGTGGGCTCAGGGACAGCCAGCAGTGGGACACAGTGGGCTCGTCTCCAGCCTGCAGCCTGCAGCCTGCTTAGGGCTACACGGGTGTGACGGTCTCTGAGTATGACTTAAGCACCCAGAGACGGGTGCACCTGTGAGGCCATGGGTGTAGGTGGTGGCACGTGGCAGGAGCTCAGCTCATGGTGAAGAAGCTGTACGGGCCTGGCCCTGTGCCGGAGTGCAGGTGGGAGTCCTAAACGCCCAGAAGAGCAAGGCAGCACCTCCTGCTGCTTTTCACCCGCGCACCTCGCTTACGGTCCTCAACATGCACCTGGCATCTCTCCACATGTCCAGTAGTTTGGGGACACAGTACTGGCTATGGACCCCATTTCTCAGGAAACTCAAATCTGAAGGAACACAGGGCACCCAGCACTCTGCACACAGTCTGGCCAGCTTCTCCTCCCTGCCACAGCACCATGGGGCCAAGAAGTGGCTCATTCTGCCCCCAGCTTGCCAGCAGTAGCTATGCATGGCAACCCAGGGCTGCACGGAGAAGACAGGAGAGAGAAACCTTGGAGGAATGAGGAGGGCACAGGCCCAGCTTCCCAGGCCTGTCTTGGACTCACTTGGCAGCTGCTGCTCACAGAAGCCACTGGAAGGAAAACCACAACCACAGCAGGAGGGGCCTTAGCCCTAAACCTGTACAACCAGGCCACAGTACCACGAGCATAGCGGATCCGTGGTCTTCGTGGGGCACCACGGGGCTATGTGGCAGTAACAGTGGGCTCAGACCACTTAGCTCCAGGATTAAAACTAAGGCAAAGGGTCGAGCCTGATGCTTCCACCCCTCAGCCCTCAACCAGACTACCTAGACCCCAGGAAGGAGACAGGTCCCATCTGCTACGACCACTGCGTGACCCTCCCTCTCTGGTCCATGGATGCCCTCTCTGAAAAATGCAATTCAAGCCCAGCCACCTACCTGGCAGGGTCTGAGCAATAGTGGAAAGGCGAGGGCTGAGGCTGCTGCACAAAAGCAAGGTGCGCCTACTATTTACAGCTGCCATGCAAATAGACCTAGACCCACAGCCCCCAAAGGAGGGCCCCTGGCTCAGCCCCAGACTCATGATTTTCGCGGGGTGAGAGAGGAGCAAGGGCTGTTTCCCACACACCACTCTGTGGGGACCAGCCAGGCCTTCCTCACAGTTTGTGGCTCCTCACCTCTCTGCTCTTGCTTCTTCAGCCCAAGGTAGATACAGGCCTTTGAAGCAGAGAGCCCTGGAGGGTCTAGTGGTCTAGGTGTGAATCTTAGCTCAATTTTTAGGGACTGGCCTTTTCTGAAGTTGACAGTGTACAGGTTAACCTTGTAACTGCCTTAGCTCACTTTATCCCTACCTTGCTCCCAGGGAATGGATATTTTATGGATGAAGAAATCCAGACTGACTGAGGTCAAGTGACCTGCAGAGGTCACACACCCACTCCACTGAATTTAGGCAGCCTGATGCTGCAGGTCATATTCTTTCCACTATGCCATGTTACAAAGAAAAGATGAAGGGGGAAGGACCAGCGAGATAGCTCAGCAGACTAAGCACCTGCTTAGGCAAGCCCAGGGACCAGGGTGCAATGCTGACACCACATGCTGCGCCAGCCTCACCCTGAGGCTCACTGAGCCAGCCAGTGAGACCAGGCATGGTGGTGCACACCTGTAATCCCAGCACTGGGGAGGCTGAAAATAGAAGAATCACTAAGAATCCAAGCTGCCTAGTGAGACTCTGTACCAAATACATTTTAAGAGAGAGAGAGAGAGAGAGAGAGAGAGAGAGAGAGAGAGGGTAGAGATGGAGACAAACATGCCAAGAATAGCAGATACAAACAACACGCAAAGTCAGAGAACACCATGGTACAGGCAGAACTCTACGCTTGATCAGTCTATTTGCTCAGCCCAACTCCTATGCTCAGGCTGGGTCCCAGCCTTATCATAGTTAAGGAATCCTCATGCCCAGAGCTGCCATCTTCTCTTCTGACCTGACCACCTGGACTAACCCCCAGTTGCCAAAACCTGGGGAACTGGCCTAGCTCCCCACCCTGCCCTAGATCAGCCGCCTGGAGGTAAAGAAGGGCAGTGGTCAGGCCAGACCAGAATAGGCAGGTCACCTCCTCCAGGGCAAACAGAAACCTGTTTCCAGCCAGCCCAGGGAGGTGGGCGAAGTCAGCTTCAAGGTGACCAGAGTGGCCACACTGTCGGAGCTCCAGCTGGGTGGCCTGTGGTGGACAAGTGTGTGGCTTCACATCTACATGTGAGCTGATGTGTACCAGCTCCGGCAGGAACTGAGGCGCATTTTCTAATTTTTCTACAATTTAGAAACTTGCTTGAACTAGTACTGTCAAAGGAGAAAGACAGAACCCACCAAGCTAAGTTGTCTCCAAGAGATAGGCCTTCAGAGGCTGACCTGCCCCTCTCCTCATTGCATAGAGGGGAAGAATGAGGTCGATGCCCCGCGCAGGGGTCCTCTGGCTTCCTCCCTCCTCCCCCTCTCCTGTTCAGTTCTGCCTCGCAGCCCCAGGGTGATGCCCACAATAGAGAAGCACACGTGACTGGGGACAGCCAGGCTGTCAAGGGACAATGTGAACAAGCTCAAGAAGAGAACCCCTGTAGTCCCTGGTGAGGCAGACATCGGGGGAGTAGGAGAGCCTGCTACCATGCAGACCTTTCCCATCCACATGTGACCGACCCTGGACTGCTCCCTGCCCACTGCCCAGGGCCAGTACCCCTGCTGCCAAGCAAAACTGGATGACAGGTGACAGCAAAGTGGGGCCTCCTGAGGATGTAGCCCTAGGCCTTGGGGAAAGGAGCAAAGAGCTAATTCGGGTCATGTGAATCAGTGTGATCAGCAGGGGAGCACAGAGCTGGCCCTGACAGCTGGAAAAGGGCAAGGGGGCCAGCACAGCGGAACAGCCTGCTGGGGAGGCAGGGAGGATGGCATGCCAGCAAGGGTGGCCTCCCAGATGGCCTTCCCAGACAGAAGTAGGTCAAAGAGGCCACAGGGGTTTCAAAACCCAGGAAATGGGATCGGCAGAAGGAGCAGGAGGTAGGGGAAGGAGGGGCTGGTAAGCCTGCTCCAAGGCCCCTCCAGCATGGGCCCTGCGTATGCCCCATGCGCCCAGCCCTGTATGAGACAAGGACCAGAGCTACAGCCTCAGGCCATGCCAAGGCCCAGAGCAGGGGACACCGCCACACTGTTCCTACCAAGACTTGCAGCTCATCCCTGGCCAGGGGTCCTCTTCAACCCCATGCTGACCAACCCCCGGGCTCCCCACCTCAGATTCCCAGAGTGCTGCTCCTCCCCACTCCTCTCCCTCCTGGGCTGTCATGCCCCAGCCACCCTTCCCACTGTGGGGGAGCTCCTGGATTCCCACTGCCATTGGATGAAACCCAGACCTCAGCCTGGCCCGCAGGCACCCTGCACCTGGACCTGGCCTGCACTCCACCCCGAATCCTACTCCAGCCCCTCCTGAGCTAACTGGAAAGCTCCCACGCACTTCCACACACTCACACATGCCAACTCCTTGGCTAAAGTGTCCCCCTCCAGTGCCCATGTCCTTCCAGGCAGCTTGAAAGGTCAAGCCTGGGGTCCCCTGGAAGCCAGTACCTCCCTGCTGGTATCAGAGGTCCTTTCTGTCTGAGGAGCAGGGTCTGCTGTCTAGGGGTGTCTGCCTCTAGTTCAGGCTTCTCAGCCCTGGCTACATGGTTGACTTTGCAGGGACATTTCAAAAACCCTACTGCCAGGCCCTGGAATCCAATAGGAATCAGACAGGGGGCCCAGGTGGCAGGAGTGTACCTTTTGCGATCACAAAGATGGTTATACTATTCTGAGAATGTAATGAAAGCTGAGGGCCCTCTTCCAGGGAAAACAAACATGTGTGGACATGATTCTGCACACAATGTGTGTGTGTGTGTGTGTGTGTGTGTGTGTGTGTGTGTGTGTGAAGTTCCAGGTCACCTCCTGCCCACTTCAGGCTCAGCTAGTGGGTACCACAATGACAAAACACACCAGGCTGATGAAAATCATAGCATGGCGAGGGATGGTCACATGAACACGGTGCGGTCACAGAGCAGGACAAGACCTGGGGAGTGACAGGGCTGGAGTAGAATGAAGGCTGAAGGAGCCTGTCAGCTGGGTTTATAGTGGGGCCTTCAATCTGAGTATCACAGCCCACCCTGCCAGAGCATCTGGAAGGATCAGATGGCAGGACTAGGGACCTCACGTGGGGACAGTACCTCAGTTAGATCACAGCCCCCAGCAGCTGTTACTGCCCTGGTCTCAGCCAGAGGGAGGGCTCCAGATATCCCTGGGGGGAGCAAAGGCCCCTTCATGGCAAGATCCAGAGAGGCAGCTCCTTCAAGGACAAGGAGTCCTCTGCGAGGAGCCAGGTGGGGAGCGTAAACCTGGGGCTTTGCAATAACCACACACGCGGCACACAGCACGGCCACCAACTCAAACACAGGGTCACACACAGGGAGCTTCCCTTGCGGTTGGACATTCATGGACTGATAGCCATAGGCACATACGTGTGCAAATGACACTCTGGGGCACACACAGAAATGCCCCCCACTAGCCAGCTCCTGCATGCAGCACACAGACCACACCCAGCCACGCCCACAGGGAATGCCTTGAGCTGTACCACACACACAGGCACAAGCACCCTCCGGGCAGCCTTGGAGATGAAGACGAGTACCTGGAAGGGCCTTGTAGGCCTGCCTAGGATCCAACCATCCCCCTGGGGCACAACGGCTAGCAAGAGAAGCAGGGGATGGCAAGGGCAGGCCAAGATGTCCCCCCGCCAGGAGGTCCAGGGCAAATCCAGAGTAGCCAGGGAAGGGAGAGCTGGACAAGTACCTCACTGGATGTCCACTTTCCTACAGGGTCCTGAGGGGGCTGAGGTTGGGGTCACACGTGACAGTCACAGGCCTGGGGCATGAAAGGAGGGAGGGCTCAAATTTCTGCCTCTGGGAGCAGCCAACACACGACCTCCACAGGCTCTAGGCCCACTGGGCAGAAAAAAGGAAGGCTGAACACTTTAAGCACAACCACAAAGCAAAGGATAGATCTGAGGTGGGGGTAGAAAGTCTCCAGCTCCAGTCCTGGGAGTGCCTGTCAGGCTGTGCAGCCATGGGAAACCGCGCTCTAGTCTGCTGCACTGGAAAGCACACAGACCAGGCCAAGGCAGCGAGTCCACCAGCACAGCCCCAGTCAGCAGATACCCCTTCAGCCTCTGTCTTGACAACCAAGGCCCCTAAACTGTCTTCAGGTCAGCCACTGGAAGACCCCAAGACAATCCTTCCCCTCTGCCCACCCCCAGGCCCCACAGTGCACACCACACAGACATCTGATCCAACCTTGGGGCAGGTATGGCTGCTCTACCACACTTATTTACCCAACGCAGCCATAGATATGATCTAAAGCTTCCGGTCTGTTGTGAAAACAGCAGCTCAGCCACCACAAACCTGCCCTCCTGGCACCCGGCAGGGAGGGACCTTCGAGGGACAGTATCCCAGCCTGTGTCCAGGGCCCTTCAACTTCCCCACTGAGGCTTGCTGAGACCACCCCTCCCCAACCCCCTTTCAGCCAGATGCTCTGGCACCCCACCGTGTGACCTCACCTGCCTCCTCAGCCCCGCCACGTGAACCACGTGAAATGGCTCAGAAACGCTCAGATCTGCCCACAGCGGCTGCTGCTGTTCCCCTCCAAGCGCTCCTCGTCTGCTGGCAGTGCCCACGCTCACGCAGTTGCCAGGACTGACACCTGGGGCCGGTTTGCCTCTGCCCTACCGCCCCTCAACTACCGCCTCCGCCTCAATTCCTGGGACCTCTCTCCCTCCCATCTCTGCCCCTTCAAGCCCCACCACCACCCCCAGGCCTGGCACCTGCCTGCCCACAGCTCTCCCTTCTCTCTTCTGGCCCCCGTGGTCCCCCTGTACTCTCACCCCTGCCGGAGCCCCTAGTGTTTCCTGTGACCCCTTCTGTCAGCCTAGACCTTTCAGCCTGCCCGTTCCACCCATCCTACCACCTTTCCTCCCTGACCTCCTCAGGAGCTGTCCTCTCCCGGCTCTGATGCCAAAGCCACAATCACTTCTTTCGTTTCCCCAAACAGCCAAGTCCCTGCCACCGAGGACCCTCCATGCTTGTTGTCCCTCCCTAATCCCCACAGTGTCGTCTTCCTACATTCAGGTCCTACAAGGACACTGCCCAATCAACCCATTTTACAAATGAGGCACTGGAGACTCACTGCCATCAATCCCTGCCTCAGAGGTACATGGCCAGCGAATATCAAACCAGGGTCTGTCTGACGCCTGCAGAGATCCTTGTGTGCTCCCAAGCCCTCAGAATGTTCTCACGTACACTCCCAGCCCAGGCGCTGGTCCCTGCTGATCTCCAGCACTCAGCCTCCTGAGCTCTGTTTGGTACGCCACCATCAGCACTACGCTTCAGCACCACCTCCTCAGCTTCCTGATCCCCAACAGTGAAGACCACAGCTCAGCCCACTCCTCACTGCTGACCTGTGTGTTCCTGGGATAGGCAGGCCCCCGCCACCAGCTGCCACAGGATGTGGATGTGGGCACACTGTACTCCCAGAGGGGTTTCTAGCTCCCCTTCTCCTGCAGCCCCAGATGTCTGCCCTCTTCCCTAGCCCAGAGGCTAACCCCAGAGGTCCATAGGGTGTGTGGGCTGGCAGGAGAGCTCACTGCCCAGCCAAGTGTCCAAGCCCAAAGTCCTGCAGGAGATCAGAGCTGGAGAGGGACAAAAGGATCCCTGAGGGGCAGCAGGCAACTGCAAACTGCCTTTCCCTTTCCTGTATCCATTTGTCATGAGATCTATTTTTTCTTTGAAAGAGTGTGGAGGGAGATGAAGAGGAGGGAGCCGGGTGCCCGAGGGGCCACAGCGGCTCCACCTGGAGCTCCTTTTTCAGAGGCCATGGGACCCACTGAGCCAAGCAGCTGTCCCTGTGTCCGGCATTGGTGCTGGAGGCAGAACTGAGAGGAAATGAGAGCCAGAGGACCCTGACGTCAGGCCAGTCCCCAGCCCATCAGATAATGACGGCCCGTTATCAGTACCACTCGCTGGTTTTTGAATAGTTACTATGAAACAGCCGCTACTGCCTCATATGACTATGGTTTCTACTCACTAAAAACTGACAGTGAGCCAAGCACAGTGCTAGCTACTTTACATACATTATCTGTTCTTTCCTGAGTAACTTCAAAAAGGTGAACATTATCATCACCTCATTTGTCAGAGAATGAAACTGAGGCCTGCCTAATGCCTGAGACACTGCCCCACCATTCTCAGCTCCCAAAGGCAGTGCCTACCACAGCTAATGCCTGAACCTCAGCTTACAGGATCAGAGCAACAGAGGAGGAGGGGCTGTAGAGGCTTCGGGCGACTCCATGCCTCCGCTTTCCATCCTTCCAGAGTCCCTGGCAAGGCGGGCAGCCCTGACAGTGCAAGCCTGGTCGTTTAGCCTAATTCACCAGCCAGTTGCTGCTCCTCTCAGTAGGTAGGACAGGGCTGGGACAAGCCACAGCTGGATGGCTTGGTCAGTCCCACTGTGAAACCACTTCCTGGGCAGCCCAGAGGAAGTGAGCCTCCGGAAACGCCTTGGACATACAGGCCTGTCCCCTGGGCTCCAGCCCTGAAAAGTGGGCCCCAGGAGTATACCCTACGTGCCCCCAACCCCCAGAAGCCAGCAACTCCACTTTCTCCAGGCATGAATGCTGTGGGGCACAGAGGGGCTGTCTAACCCCCACTAGCTCTTGCACACCCTGGCCCCATGACCCAACTCCTACTTCCTCCTCTGTGGCAGCAGCCACAAACGGCACCAAACAGCTGAAGGCACCTCCTCCACACCCATGCTCCCCATTTCCAAAAGCCGTGGTCAGCCTGGACGCCTGGGCCAGGTGGGTGGAAAGCTACTGGACATCTGGCCAGAGCCCACGTTTCAGTGTGGCCTAAGCCCTTCCAGCCCCTGTGGTCACAGCAGCACTTGAACGTGCCAGACTCGGGCTGCTGGACAGGGCTGTGACTCTGAGCAGGGCTCCGTTCCTAACACAGCATGGGCACCATGTGGCAAATGTGGGTGGCCTCTGAGTGCATGGAGACAGAGGTGAGCGTCTGCGTTGTTGGGGGTGCGTGCGAACACCCATGTGCTTGTGGGACCACATGTGCGGCGTGTGTGCCGGCACTGGGCATCGACTGCGTGGGTGCTGTGCGCAGCCCGGCTTTCTGTGTGCCTGCTGAACATGTGCATGTCCAGGCCAGCCAGGTTGGTGGGACTTGAGACTTTAAAGTGGAAGGACTCTTTGGACAACCAGGAGACTGGCTCCCCTGACCTCAGGCAACAGAAGCCCCAAGCCAAGAGCATCTCACCTCCACGCACGAGGTCCAGGGGTAAGATGGACAAAAAGAAGACCCTGTCCTTGTTCTGCAGAAAGCCAGTAGGGCTGGAATGAGGGCAGCAATCAGGGATAACTCCCAGAAGAAGGGCGCCCTTGCCATCCCCTGCCCCGGTCATCTCCCAGGTTCTAGGTGGCCACAGCTCACGCACATACCCAGAACCTGGCTCACTGGGACTCTAAACACTCAACAAGCAACTCAGGTCTTCATTCCCCTCTTTTATCCTTCCAGACCATCCCTCTTCCTCTCCCCCTCTTCTCCCTCTCCCAATCTTCCTCTTTCTTTCCCTCTTCCTCTGACTAGAGATGGACTCCAGGCTTTACTTAAGCTAAGCATATGCTTACCACTGGGCTACACCTACAGCCCACAGGGCCATTTTCATGACATCGAGGTGGAGAAAAAGCTGGCCCCAAAAAGAAGGGCTGCTGACCTCAGAGATTGTGGTTTTCCCTACATTCCTAGGAAACACTGCCTGACTCACTCCTAGATCTGTAGCAAAGGGGCTGGACAAGAACTGCGGTA
Organism: Octodon degus; assembly: GCF_000260255.1. Classification (NCBI taxonomy): domain Eukaryota; kingdom Metazoa; phylum Chordata; class Mammalia; order Rodentia; family Octodontidae; genus Octodon; species Octodon degus. Next base: position 10,121,060 of record NW_004524619.1, read on the forward strand.
TGCAAGAGGCCTCAGATGTGCTGGGAGACCCTGTTCTATCCCAACCCACTGTGAGGCCCAGATGCACCTTAGTTTCCTTCTGTGATGATGAGGGCAGTTAGAGGGTGACACATCTACCCCCAACCCTTGGCTCACAGGCCACTTTCTCTCCAACTGGCCTAAATGGTGTCACCACTCTTTCCCCCAAACTATGAGTGGCTCCCAGCCCCCTGAGCTTCAAGATCAAAGCCTTCCCAAAAAAACAGTCGGGTTGCAGACACAGCACTACGCTGGCAGAGCTAATGGCTGCCTCCTCAGAGGCCTGAGTGCTAAGTGCCAGATCAAGCACTCTGCGTGCTCCCCCAAGCCCATGAAATCCCACAGGGGAAGGGGCAGCGTCTAAGCAGGAAGGCCACTCAGCACACTACCCATCTGCCCAAGAGCTTCCAGTCCTACCTGGGGCTCCCAGCTCCCACGTGTCCTTGGTCCCAGCTCCTCCTGCTCCTGCTGCTCCTGCTACTCAGCACCACCAGGAGAAGTAGGGCTGCCGCCCCCGCCTGGGCTGATTCCCAGCAGACCTGCAGGAACAGGAGAAAACAGCTGAGCAGGGAGGCACAGCCAACTAAACAGGCTCTCACCTCCGCATGGCAGACAGGCCCAGCCAGCTCTCAGACTGTGGGCCTCTCTGGCCTTGGCTTTCTCTTCTGTGAAATGGGGGTTAGGCTCAAAATTTCTAGGTGTCTGCTCCAAATTAGGGGCTGGAATACTGTGTTTCTGTCCTTGGAACACTTCCAATATGAGAGGTAGCCAGCAGACACAGCAAAAAGCTGTACCTAACCCTCCCAAAGCAGAGGTTGTCCTACAGGTTTTAGAATCCTAAGGTGTAATCAGGTACCAGCACTTTACGGCCTGGGGCGAGTCCTCTGTGCCAGTTTTTTAAAGTGGCAGGGAAATACTAGTGCCCTTCTCCCCAGGTGACTCTCAGGCTCCAAGAAGTGCTGTGTCAGCTCCCCAGCGGACTCACGTTGGAAGAAACGAATGAACTCTGACGCCTTTTCATTCTTTTTTACCTTACAGTTCACATGATTCTCACATTACTGTTGTGCCCATTATTCAGCTAAAACAAAGCAAAACAAAAACACAAAACAAAACAAAAAAAAAATAAAAAACACCACTGAGGCCTAGAAGGGAGGAATGGCAGAGGGGGTACCCAAGGTACCCTGGGTCTCTCGACTGCAAGGCCAGGCCTCCGCAAGATTCCCCTTCCCAGCTGCGATCCCCTCCTTAGCTGGACACCCCCATCATTAGCTGCCCCCTCCCTGGGGGCAAAGGCATCCTCAGGCTTTATCTTTTTATCAGTACTTTAAATTATTTCTAGTTTTAATTTAAACTTTAATTAGCTGTTCTGCTAAATGGTGTTAGTGCTCTGTAGGCACTGCTCAGAATTACCCCCCATGTCCCTGCCACAGAGACAGTGGGCTGGTAGTTGGGGTGGGGGATTCTCAATTGGGCAGAACATGGCTGGACCCTGGGGGCTCAGTGAACACCTCCTTCCACTAAGCAGCTTTGCTGCGGGGATGCAAAGGGGCGACAGATCTCACTGTAGACAGGAAATGGGATTGGGGCCATGTGAGCTTTCATTAGCTTCAGTTCCTAGGTGAATGGGGACCACAAATGGGGGGGGGTGTCACCAAGTAAGGCTTGGCATGTTCTTCCATCCCAGTATGTGCTAAGGTTGTGCTGATGGGCCCCTGAAGGGCCTTCAGTCCTTACCACTTTCTACATTTGCAGCCAAGAAAACAGTCCCGGAAAGGCCTGGCATGGGTCTCCTGCTGACAACTATTGGAGGTTTTGGTCATTACACTAAAAAGACTATGCCAGGTGTGGTGGTGCACACCTATACTCCCAGCACTTGGGAAGCTGAGGCAGGAGGATCAGCATGAGTTCGAGGCCAAGGCAGGAGGATCAGTGTGAGTTCGAGGCCAGCCTGGGCCACTTGGTGCATCCAAGTCCAGCCTGAACTACATAGTAAGACCCTAACTCAAAACACCAAAACTTCTTTTAAAACTTTGAATAACATTAAAAAGCCCAAGACCTGACTCTAGCTTTCCTGTGTCTCCAGGAGTCTTATCAGGCCTTGCATAGGCAGAGTGCATAACCACAACCTCTCAATCTCCCACACACGTGCACATACCAGGGCTCTCACCATCCTTCCTGGTACTATGTTACACCCTCTCCCCCACCACTAACACCCACACCTAGCCATTCTTGGTTCCCCACAATCACAGTCACTCCCCACAAACATACACACTTGCAGTTTCATTCAGTTCCACTGTTGAGTCTCCTACCAATCACTCACTCCCACACTACTGTCACCTCTAGCATAGTTAGTTCCACCACACGCTGGAGTCCTCACAGCTTTCTACAGCTGGGAATAGTCACCCAGATATCTCTATCTCTATCTCTATCTCTATCTCTATCTGTCTGTCTGTCTGTCTGTCTCTCTGTGGCATCTGTGCGCGCCTGCGTGCACACACACACACACACACACACACACACACACACACTGGCCTGTGCCACAAAGCTGCCCTCTGCTGGCCTGTCCACCACACCTCAGCCCAGTCCAAAGCAGGAATGAGGAAACTCAAGAGATCAGTCCCCCCCTCCTGGACCAAGACAGCTTGGTCACAGAAGCAGTGGCAGAGGGAGAGGAAGAAACAAATTTGAGTTCTCCACACCCCCTTCTCTCTCTCTCTCTGACACACCTACACACACAGTTCTACAAAGACACCCAATCGGCCTAGTGGGCTGGCAATCCAACAACACAGGTTCCTACAATTAAAAGATCTAACGTATTCATGGCCAGTTGGTCACCACGCTACATCTAGAATGCAACACAGACTTCTCCAAATACAACACGGGTAGTCTGGAGACAACACACGAAGACAGTACACACAGCTGCAAAGGACACACACCGAATCTCAAGACAGGAAAGACATAGGCAAATCGCAGATGTGAGAACACACGAAAGACACAGGCAAGTTCCACAGTGAAAACACAAGGGACAAAGACACACAACATCTCCACAGCACCAGGAGAGAGGATCTATGCGGATACGAAAGGGTCAGGGCAGAGGACCCTCCCTACTCACAATAAGTCCTCAGGACCAAGTTCACTCCGGGCGCTCAGTGGGGCCCTACCCTCACCTACGGAGTAGGAACTGGGGAGGTAGAGACGGAGTGATGGGTGTTTCCCTCCTCTCGCTCCACCGCAGGCCAGCAGGGCGCCCCACCTCCGCCCCCTCCTCTCACTTGGGCCCCCAGGAGGATGACGGGGGTGGGGGAGGGCGTACTGAGACTGCCAGCAAACTAAAGCCTTCGGGGAGGGGGATCGGAGGGGCGGGGCGGGAAGGGGGATGGTAGAGCCTGGAGCCACGCCCAGCCCGGAGACTGAAGCAAGACCCGGAGACTGAAAGAAGAGCTCGAGCAAGGAGGCGCTGCGAGCGGTGGCCCGGCTGGGACCCGGGGACTGGAGACACGGCCGAGGCCAGGTGGCAGAAAGGAGCGGTGGGGCGAGCGGAGCCTGGGACCAAAGCTGGCTCGGGAAGCTGGACCGAGGGGGCGGCAGGGGTGGAGCGAACTTTGGAGGGCGGGGGCAGACAGCAGCCGGGAAGGGACAGCCATAGACTCCGGGGGGCGGGCGGGGAGCTCATGGGACGCTCCGGGGGAATTCGGGGCGCTCGGAGCAGCGGGCGTGGACGGACGGCGTGCCTTCGGCCCCCGCCGCCCAACCGGGGGACAGCGCAGTGGGACTTTGCCGGCCGCTGCTCAGTTTCTAAAAAGGGAACCAAAGCAGGGAAGGGGAGGGAGGGGCGCGGCGCCCTCGACGCAGCCCAGATCCCGCGCCCGGCTCACTCACCTCCCGGCCGGGGCCGGGCGCCCAGGGGTCGCGACGGCCGGCGTCTGGCTCCCCGCGCAGGTCCCCTCGCGCGCGGGCTCGGTGTGGGCCTGCCCAGGACGAGCCCCGCGGCCGGGACGTACGGCCCGGGTCTCGGTGCAGGGGCAGATCCCAGGGGTCCGCGAGGGATCCGGACCGCCGCCTCCCGCTCCCGCGCCGCTGCACACGGAAGTGCGAGGGGGCGGGGCTGCGCGGCCTCACCCAGGTGCCAGCCGGCCCCGCCCCCGGGGCGTCCCGCCCCGAGCCCCAAGCCCCGCCCCGCGGCTGATGGGGAGGGCCTAGAGTCTGGGTTGCGCTCGGCACGGGTCACTAGGTCGCTTCTCTGCTCGGCGCTGCCTGGAACTCTGCGAACACCCGAAAGGAGCGCAAACCAGCCTCGACAGGAACCCTATTTTACTGAGGACTCTTGAGTTGGTGGGGGAGTGCGGCGGGGGTAGGGTGAGAGGCTGCGCCCCCACCCTAGCGCCCAGGAGGCGTCCATGGGGGTTCCCCGGCTCCCTACGCCCACGCCCGGGACTCCCCACCGGCTAGTTGGCTGACTAGCGCGGTCTCACTCCCTCGCTTCCTGTTGGCTGGAGCGCGGACTGGGCCAGGCTCATTGCCTGCTACCAGTCTTGCCTGTCCCTGCCCTGCCCAGAGACACAGCTGGTCCGATTCCGGGGCTGGAAGCTCTAGTTGGGCTGCTGCTACACTGCTGCTTGAGCAGTTCTGGGAGCTGCTCCGACCCCATCTCCCACTCTTCCCCGACCTCCCAGAATGCCCACCGACCAGGAAAGGCCTGAACTTTCCAGACCAGAAGCTTGGTTTTCAGCTGCAACTCATTCATTCTGAAGCGAGTGTCCCCCGGCTCCAAACCCCGAGCACCAACTGGTGCCCAAGTAATATATTTCCCTGGCCCCCAAGCTCAGAAAGTCAGGCCCTTATACCTACCCAAAGGAGTTCTAAGTCCCAGGCGTCATGGAGAGCTCACCCAGCTGAGGCCTAAGGGATGGAAATGGGGCAGAGCTGAGCCAAGAGCTTGTGGCTGAGACAGGCCGTAGTCAGGTCTTTTGTCTTCTCAAGCCACAGGCGGTGGAAAGATAGGAAGGCTGCAGAGAAAGGGAGTGCTCTGGTGGCCTACACCCTGGAAGGAAGGAACTGCCAGTCTGAAGATGGGTGTCTAGGTTCCCAACCATGACTACCACCCCATTCGCATGGGCTTTGCCACCGAGCGCTACTCCTCTGGCTGCACTGGACTACCATTTGGAAACACACCTTTCTCCTCACTGGCCTTTGGCCATGCTATCTCCTGGGCCATTTCCTACCCACCTCAATATCTCTCTCTTGGTTGTATCCACTTAAATGCCACTGCTCGCTGATGCGCAGGGCTAATCCTTGGCATTTCTCTGAGCTAAGAGACCAGATTCATTAGCATCGCTGGGTTTGGTTTGGAGTGAAGGATGGTCAAGATGAGCTTCAGGTGACCTCTACATACTAGGAATCAGGTCTCTTTTCTGGCTCCCCTTCCAGGTCTTCAGTAGGCAACTGTCTCTCCTTCCACAACAATAGGTCTCGCCTGTGCCAGGGACCATGGAGGGAGGGCTGGCCACTTGGCAGTTATAGATCCAACTCACAGACCTTTGTTCCCAGGTGCTGCCTTCCACTTTGGAAAAGAAGATTAATGGCTGCCATTGCCAGGGGCTTCCCTGTGCCAGACTCTGTCCTAGGTGCTGGATGTATGCAGGCTGTATGGTTCTCAAGCCCCTAAGAGGTAATGGATGTTATCAGCGCCAGTGTGTGTGTGTGTGTGTGTGTGTGTGTGTGTGTGTGTGTGTGTTGGTGATGAGTAAGCTGAGACTAAGAAAAGTGAAGGCACTTGCCTAAGAGTACACAGCTAGCAAACGACGGAGGGACAAACTAAGGTCTGTCAGGCCCCTAAACCCATGCACCAGGGGTTCTCAGTCTCAGCACAGCTGGTCTTTGAGGCAGATAATTCTTTGTTGTGGGGGCTGCTCTGTGTACTCACTGCGCAATGTTTAGCAGCATCTGTCTACGAGAATTCAGCAGCAATCCCCCCTGCCCTTTGCAATTTAAGACAGAGAAAAATATCTTTAAACATTGGCAAATGTTTTGCAAAGAAGAAAATTACCCCTTGAAAAACCACTGCTTTAGAGTGGGTAAGTATTGTAGGAACAAGAGGGTTACTCAGCAGGAAATATTGTCCTGGTCTTTGGGATTGCATGAACTCATGAGGTCAGACCACACACTGGTCCCAGCCATTCCCTCTCCTCTGGACACTCTAAGGAAGCAAAAATGTCCTCAGAGAGGCAGAGGGGCTAAGGCTGTCCTGGCTCTGGGAAGGGCAGAAGAGGGAAGTGGGTGGGTTTTCCTCCAGAGATACACCCCAGGTCCCAGGGCTTCTGAGGGAACAGGTTTGGGTGGGGTTCAGGGAATCCAAGCCTAGCTTGGCTGGAACTGCTATATCTTGGAGCTGTCTCTCTGCCTGTCATGTTTTGGGGTTTTTGCGAGGTGAACAATATAGTACAAGACACATTTTACATAGTACAGGATGCCCAAGAGTAGCATACTACAAGTGCAGGAAACCTATCCACACACTAAATATTAACGAATCCAGCTGAAGGCCTAGAGTTCATAGCAGTGCCTCCCACCAGTCCAACTGGAAGCCCACAACAAAGTCTCATGCAGGCCCACTTCATGGATATGTGTTGGAAAGACCCAAAGATCAGTGGTGGAAGCTAGGAAGTCTATGCCAGCAGAGTGAAGGATCTGTGCTAGCAGGCTGAGGAATCTGAACTGGAGCTAGGAAACAACGCTCAAGGTAAGCACCAGAGTTCCCCCAAAACTACCACAGCCGTCTTCAGCAACAGTGAGGTCCTGAGCTCCTGCAGTGATGAGGAAAGCTGAGTTCCTATCAGGAAAGCCAATGCAGCAAGGTTCATGAGGCTGAGCAGTGCACCATCTTCCCCTCCGGAGCCAGGAAGTGATGCTCAGGATGAGGACCCAGAGCTTCTCCACAGTTCATCAGGAAAGCCAGCACAACAAGGGCCTCCACAAGAACAGCCCAAGAGAACTAGCAGCTTCCAACAGCTTCTCCAAACAGCATCCCTAACAGCGTCTCAGCAGCTTCTCCTCTTCTGCCTTTATGCTGCTGGCAACAGCCCTCAGGGGGGCCTCCCGCACCCAGCACCACCCTAGTTTAATTCAGCTGGATGTAAGAAGTCGACCACCAGTTAGCTAACCACCACAGTGCCCCTAAAACCAACCTAATCAAGGGCCTGCTGAAGCCAAGAAGAAAACTTTGCCTGTGTCACATGCTAATTGTATGGCCCTCAGCAAGTGACCACACCTCTTCCAGCCTGGGTGCTCACCTAGGAGGAAAGAAGATGATGATATATACAGAGTCTTAGCCAGAGGGGACACGCGTGTGTGCTTGCACACATTGGCCGTGGCTCTGGGTGTAGGCATTGTGCCAGGTCCTAAGCTGTCAGCCTTGAAAAAAGCCCTTGAAGTAGCACTTCCCACAAGTGCTACTTTCTTTTCCTCATGGTCCAGGTTCACAGTCAGGAAAAAAGGTGGTAGAAATGGGCAGCATCCACCTAAGGCTTCTCCTCTGTATGTTCCCTGGAGGATTTGTCCAGAGGAGAATAAGTTGACCCTTGCCCTCCTTGTCCCCACCAAAAGCCACAAACATGATACAGCCCCCAGAATGCTCCTGGAAATCCAGAACTCAACAGCAACGAGAAAAAGGCCTAGGCCACTGTCTGCCCGAGAGGCCCACCAAGCTGGAGGCGGGTCTCACATTTGATTCTGCCAACAGTTGGTTCTTGTCCTGGCCTCTTGCTGTGTCTCTGTTTCTGCCTGTCACCATTTTGTTTTTTGTTTTTGTAAGTGGCAAAGGTTTCATTGGCTCACAGCTGTCACTGTTCGCATCTGCTTCAGAACTTTGGTACCAGGATCAGCTCCATCACCCAGAGCCCTGGCCTGGTCATGGGAGAGTGGGCTCTTGTTTCTGGCATAGGTGATGCAGGTCAGCAGGACTGGTGTACCTGGGCAGCTGCTGGGACAGCAGAGCCTGGCAGATTTTGCTGGGGGTAGTGGTAGTATGGGAGAAACAGCACTTGGGGCAGGCCCGTGCCATAGCCGGGAGGGGCAGGCAAGGACAGGATCAAAAAAAAGTGGCCTTGCAGGCAGTGCCACTTGGCAGGACAGTGCCAGGCTATGGGGCCAAAGGGGCCAGGTTACTGCCTGGCTCTGCCTGACACATGACTTTACTGTGCTTGGGCTTCCTCTTCCATGAAACAGAGCTGTAACTAAAAGCCACCTGTTCGTTGACAGGACAGGAAGCACTGACTGAGAAACTCTGTGTTGGTGCCATGTGACAAACATGAAGTTGGCCAGACTACTTCTCTCCAGATTCCTCCTCAACAAATGAGTTTTAGGGTAATTAAAACAACAACAACAACAACAACTAGGAATCAACTCAGGACCTTGCACTTGCTAGCCAGTGGCTTAAGCTGCTAAGCTACCTCCCTTAGGCCTTTGAGGTAAAATCTGACAAATACCTATAGAGAGAAGGGAGGTTCTTCCAGGGGAGTGAGCAGGAGGCCCACCTTTCCTGGGGGCCTCATAGGTGGCAGGCATGTAGCCCTAAACTGCCTTAGCCCTGCACAGCACGTAGCAGCCTGAGTCTCCTTTAAAGTTTCTTCTGTCTGCATCTCTAGAAGGGTCAGTACCCCCTGTGCTGTACACCCTCTCCTTGCTCTGCTCCTGCGCATCTGCAGCCTCCAAGCAGCATGGCACAAAAACCTTCTGTATTGGTGGATATATTGTGTCAACTTTAGAAGTTTAAAAGTTTAATTAAGCGACTCAGCAAAGGGCAAGGATTTTTAGTTTGTAAACATCTTTATCTTGTGTAAGAGGAGGGCATGGACTTTGGTGAGTTTTATGCCCCCATCCCCAGAGTAGCCTGCTTATAATATAAGGAGGAGAGAGAGAGGCTGGATAAAATCTGTAGCTGTTGTCTTTATTGTTTGTTTTTTGTTGTCATAAATTGGTTTTTGTTATGTGTTACTCTGTCTGGGAACCAGCCGAATATAGACTAAAACCTCCACAAACTGTGGACTAAATAAACTTTTTCTTACCTCATTTTGAGTGTTGGGTATTTGTCCCAATAATGAGTAAAAAATAACTGTCACAGAATTTGGTACCAGGAGTGGGGCTGTTGCTGTGACTATTCCTGACAAAGTAGATTATGAGCTTTTAAAAATGGCTTAAAGAAAAAGATTTAAAAAAAAAAAAAAAAGGTTTAGATATGTCACCTACTAGCAAAGAGCTAAAATGACTTTAGCTGTTCTGTATGGGAGATTCTGGTTTGAGCTCAAAAGACCAAAATGCTGATTAAAAAGTCTGCCTTTTAAAGACCAGGCTGGGGAGGGTTCTGCTGGAAAGAAGGACTACTTCGGTTGTTGGACTGCAGATGATTTATGTTGTGGCTTGGCAAAAAGTTTGTCTACAGGCCAGGAAGATGGATCAGTAGAATAAGCACTTCCCTGGCAAGCACAAGGGCCTGAGTTCAATGCCTGGTTAAAAAAAAAAAAAAAAAGTTTGTCTACACTTTTTTCCTATCCAGAGACCAAGATTAAAGCACAGTGGACTCGTTAGTCTTAAAAGAAAGATCTTAAAAGAGTCAAATGTTGAGGCAATGACATTGCTATTGTTGGAGGATTTTAGTCAGATGTATGTTCAAAATCAAGAACAAAGAGCCTAACAGGATGATTTGAAATGTTGTGAGTTTGACCCAAAAGGCTGTGGACTACAAAGATAGAGTGTTTATATAACTATATCTGTTAATCTGAGCAGCAGATTTGATGATAAAAATAGATAATATTGCAACCATTATTAATCAGATACTCTTGTTTTGAAAATCTGTAACATGTATTGTTGCATGTTACCCAGTTTCTGTCTTTGATTCTAAGTTTTGTTCTTGCTTTTGTTTTTACTCTTTAAAATAAAATTTGAAACAAAAAAAGATAGAACTGAGATCTCCATTCCTCAAGAAAAACAAAATAAAAAAGATGTCTTGAGGATATCACAGAGGTGGCAGGTTCTTGCCCTTCACAGCCTACGAACCCCAAAGGTAAGAGACTTTGCTTTAAAGAAAAAGGCCACAGAGCCCTATGTTCACAAACAGAGGCAGCAGACACACCCAGTTCCAAAATGATGGTGATGTAA
>NW_004524619.1:10132044-10161541 GCF_000260255.1 Octodon degus
GCTACCAGCAGAAGTGCTGTAGGGGTGGAGCCATGTGAGGCTTTTGGAGCTCACAACTTGTTACAGGTTGCTTCAGATGCTCCACTACAGTAGCACTTATATGTTTGCCCTTCTAGATTTTGGATTTGTTTTGGTTCCAAATGTTTGTATCCTGCAGTGTGTAGCTTTTAAAATGGTAGTGTTTATCTTGTACCTTTAAGTGTTAAAAGTGGGGGCTGGGGAGATGGGGAGATAGCTCAGTAGAATAAGCGCTTGCCTGGCAAGCACAAGGGCCTGAATTCAATCCCTGGTTCTGAAAAAAAAAAAAAAAGAATAAATGTTAAAAGTGTTTAACTTTTCATTTGTTCAGGAGTTCAGAGCTAAGAGTTTGTTTTAGGTCTTGGAGGAGACTTAGGACTTAGACTTTTCAACAATGCTAAAACTGTTAAGACTCTGACAACTCTTAGAGAGAGACTAAAATGCCTTTTGCATAAAGGGATGTGCATGAGTCTTTGGGGGGGTGCCCACGGGCAAAATGTCATGGTTCTAATATAATATAGTGTTCAGATTATAAAATGTTAGTAAGCATGTCTATAAATTTAGAAACTGGATTAAGGAAGTATCTGGTTGCTAAATTGACAAGGGGTGGATTGTACTGGTTGATACAATTGTGTCAACTTGAGAAATTTAAAAACTTAATTAAATGACTCAGCAGGGAGCCAGGATTCTTAGTTTGTGAACATCCTCATCCTGAGCGAGAGGAAGGCATGGACCTTGCACAGATTCTATAACCCCAGCCCCAGAGTAGCTTGTTTGTAATATAAAGAGGGGAGAGAGGCTGGCTAGAAGCCGCAGCTGCTGCCCTTCCCTTTGTTCTTCGCTGTTTTCTGCTGCCATGAATTGCAGCTTTCTGCCATGTGCCACTTTGCCTGGGAGCCAGAAGAGTATAGACTGAAACCTCTATAAACTGTGAGCTAAATAAACCTTTTCTTCCTTCATTTTGGTGTTAGGTATTTGTCCCAGCAACGAATAAAAAGTAAATGAAACATCTTAATAGGAAGGGCCCAAAAAGCTGTCCCCCAAGTCTTTGGGGGGTGGTGGCTCAGAGGTCCCCTCCCAGCCACATGATGCCAGCAAGATTCAGATCTACTGGCGGATCTGGCAGTCGGAGAATCTCCGCGCCCTCACCCTGTGGTGTTCTTGTCCTCATGCTTCTGGGCTGGGAAGCGTCAGCTTGCCCACTTCATGGATGGCACCACTGAGGTCCTGGCTACGAGAGTTATCCATGGCATCACAGTCTGCCCACTAGCTGGGAGACCAAGGAGACTGTGAGGACAGGGAGCTAGATGTGGGGTCAGAGGTGGTCAATAAACCTACAAAAGACACACACTGCTGTTCTGATGAAAACTATAATCTGGGTGGAAAGAAGGGTTTTCAGAAAAAACTAGAAATCCCCCAGGGCTGCACGGATCACTTCGTCTCCCCAGACAGGCCTACCCTCCATGTTCTCACCTCACGTCAGAAATTGTTCTTGTGGGGCCAGGGAGACAGCTCAGTAGAATAAGCGCTTGCCTGGCAAGCGCAAGGGCCTGAGTTCAATCCCTGGTTCCGCCAAAAAAAAAAAGAAAAGAAAAAAGAAATTGTTCTTGCGAGGGCCAGCCAAATAGCTCTGCAGATTAAGGCCCCTGCAAGCAGGTGTAAGGGCCAGGGATTTGATCCCAGGGCCTGCTGTGCTGGCCCTGCCCCCAGGGCGCACTGAGACAGCCACTGAGACTGGGCGTGGTGGCCTGTGCCTGTAATCCCAGCGCTTGGGCGACTGAAAACAGGCAGATCACTGATCACTATGAGTCCAGTCTAGTAGTGAGAACCTGAACACCCTGTAGACCCTTCCCTAAACGCGCACGCACACACACACACACACACACACACACACAATTGTTCTTGCGGAATGGGCAGGCAGGCTTTCTGGAGGGTGTAGCCCACAAAGAGCAGCCCGAGTTCAGGATCCCTTGACCCTTGCCTTTGGGCCTGGGAGGGGTCAATCCAAGGTCCCTGATGCAGGCTTCACCCAGTCTGCCAACATCTCCTGGCAAGGCTGTGCACAGGGGCACTGGGCAGGACCAGAAAAGTGGTTGGGCCAGTTGGACCAGCAGAGCTGCAGCGAGGGACCTGCGCGCTTGTGGCCAGCAGCCTCACCCAAGTCCTCCAGAGAGAGGAGAGGTCCTGGGGCACGAGGACAGTTGTACTGAGTCACCCTCCCCGCTGCCGGCTGCCATCAAGGCCCACCCTCTGCTCGGGCTGGTCTTTGCCCCCTTCAAATGCCTTTTCATCAAGCTCTCAGTACCTGCAGGCACCCAACAAGCCGGCCTCCTGCAGGAGCCTCTGTTTCCCATGAGCCCACCCAGCTCCAGCTGTGCAGAGTGTGTCCCAAACCCCTGGACGTGGACAGAGGCTTAGCACCAACAAGAGCTAGCGCACAACCCCATCCGTTGCCTGGCAGCCTCACTTTCCTCATCTGTAAAAATCCCTACCTCCTGGCTTGTCCTCAAGGGCTAGAATAGCATGCTGGGGATGTTTTGTCTGCATATTCTCCTGAATTCCACTAGTGGTTACCGCGTTGGTGGGCAGAAGAAAAGGCTGAGGCAGAGGTTGGGGGGAGCCTCCTCAGGGAGGGAGTCTTGCCCTCAGGCTGCTGCCCACACCACTGCCTTTAATCTCCAGGCTTCTGTGGGCACAGGCTGTGGCTGCTGTGGCCATGGTGTCTAGGCAAGTGGCCAGGGTGCTGGGCCAGCCAAAAGGGAGGAATGGTTTGCCTTGGGGCCAGAAATGCAGCCAGTTCCCAGGCCAGCCCCTCTGGGCCTATGAACCACAGTCAGCCAGGGAAGTAGGGGGTGGGGAGAAGCACATTTCTTTCTGGATAAGGGTTGAAACTTGGGTCAAAGGCTTGGTACTCAGGTGGGCCCACTTAGAGTGGGGTCTCAGCCAACTTCTGACATCCCGCCCCACAAGGGGCTCTGAGGCCCCAGGCACAGGCACCAGGCCAAAGATCACAGGCGTCTCCAGGCACGGAGGCAGTCTGAGATCCTGCTTAGAGACATGGTGAAAAAGGTAAACTAGCCTTTCAATTTGTCTTTAGGGATGCCTGAGGAGTTCATGCTGATGTCTGCCTTAGCTCTTCATGGTGACACAGTGGCCCTGCTGGTCTCTCCACTTGAGTATAGGATGGCCACCCTGTGTGTGGGCTGCTTCTTTCCCCGAGACTTAGTTATCTCTGGAGGCTGCAAGGTTGGGGAGGGAACCTAGAGGAGGCGTTTGTGGGTTTGAGCGCAGGGTGGAGGGGTTGCAATGGGAGTGTTCCGTGAAGCCTCACTTGGGTTCCTGAGCTTGCAGCAAGGTACCAGCTGGAACGCACACGTGACACGGATGGAGGGTACTTGCAGAGTAGAGAGTAGCAGAAGAGCTCTGTCGTGCCTGTTCCTGAAGCCCCCTCCTTCCACAACAGGTACATCAAGCCACTAAAATCCAGAGGAAAAAGTCTCAAGGAAGTTTCCCCCAGAGTAGGAAGAAGGCAGACAGCAATCAAGCCACAAGCACGGGATAGGGAAGGGCTAGGTGGAGGTGTAAGGCTTAGCTAGAGCACAAAGGAAGTAGCTTAGCGGCATAAGCACCTGCCTGGCAAGTGTAAGGTCCTCAGTTCGATCACTGGTACCTTAAAAAACAAAACAAAACAAAAAAAACCCTTCTTACCTCAGGTCAAAGCCTGCCTCTGAGACAGATAGGGTGTGCCAGCCTTTGGGCTGGTTCCCAGTGGTCCTGCACTAGGCAGCCTTCTGCCCTAGCCCATGTTCAACTTCAATGGTCCCAGGTGTAGGCACTGGGCCAAAGATGACAAGTGTCTCCAGGCCTTAATTCACTGTGGAAACTTGCACAGATCTCTGTCCCTTCCCTGCCTCCGTCTCCCCGTCCTGAGTTTTCTGTTCATTCATTGACCCCACTGCTGCCATTCTGACCTGGACTGCCAAGCTCCTTGTTTGGCAGTACACAGCTCCCTCTACGCAGAATACCACTTTCCCACTGCTAATGGTTCTTTCTCCTCAGATCTCAAGTGTCAAGGACTATTCACTCCCCAGCCCTGAGGCTGACCATGGATCTCTCAGGATAAAGGCCAGAGTCCTGTAGTGGCACTAGGCCAACGTGGCTTAGCTTCTGCCTCCTCCCCTGCCAGGCTCTGAGCTCCAGCAAGAGGAACTCCCTACAGTCTTCAAGGATAGTGCCCTGCAGTGCTTCCCCTTGGGACCTTGAGTCTTCTTGACACACCAGGCCTAGATGCCTTCTGTCTTCCAGTGAGTAGGAGCTTATGTACTGCGTCCTCTAAGAAGGTGTGCCCTCCATCCTCTCATAGTCCAGGGGTCCACACCTCCTTCTGCCTCCTCACCTGTCCTTGTCCAGGTTCGAGGCTCCAGCCTACTTCTGTGGCCCAGCCCCAGGTCTCTGAGGAATTGAGAACAATTTCTGGTGACCAGGGAGAAGTGAGGGAAGGGACAACCAGGGAGCCTTGGGTGTCTTCTACAGCTCTACCTGCTCTGAAATTCTTGCTGGGAGCTGGTACCACTGACTGTCCCCTAAGCTGCCCCACACTGGTTTGCCTGGACTGTCAGTTTCCTCCACTGTGTGGGTCCCTAACTGTGCCCATCTCTGAAGGAATCTTAGCAGCTGAGGGGTGGGCCCTGCTTCCTGGGCCTTATCTGATGGGGGTGCAGGTGGATGTGGGCTGAAGCTTTTAGGAGAAGGACCAACCACTGACACCCATCCTGGACCAGGGTGAACCTGAAGACCTTTAATGAGTGAGTTTGTGTTGGAGAGGTGGGTTGCAACAAAGTCAAGGACTCATGTGGACATGCAGGGAGATGCTAGGAAAGGGATCACCAGGCTGGACTTTGCCCTGCCTTACTCTGACCCACTGCAGGATCCTAGGAGGCCACTCTCCCACTAGGCCTCTGTGGTTCTGCTACACAAGGAAAGTGACAAGCAAGGGCCAGTAGGTTATCACTAGGAGATCCTGGCTGCCCCCAGGCACAGCCTGAGCAGTTAAAAATAGCCTTGGGTTTGATCCCATAAAATAAGAGCAGTCTCAATTTTTAAGTGAGGGAAACTGAGGCTCACAGAGGTGAACTCAAGGCCACTCTACAGTTCAGGCAGCAGGGCTAGGCCCCTAGGTCTGTGAGAGGCTACACCCCCTGGCTTTCAGAAAGGATGCCTTGTGGCTTCAGATGCAGGGGCACCTTGGCTGTAGACCTTCTTCCTCGCTCAGCCCTCACTGGCTATATGGCCTCAGGCAGGAAGCCCAGCTTCTCTGGAAAGATGATGGGGGGATGATGAGGGGTCATGAGAATCGACTGATAGACAGAGGAGAAAGAAGGCTACTGTCTTCCTAGCCTGCGTCTACCTCTTTTCCACTGACGCTGTGGCTCTGATAGGAGTGAGAATAAGAGTGGGGTGCTCAGGAGGTGCAAGGACTGGCGCCACTCCTTTGCCTCACTCTTACCCCCAGGCACCATGGAGAGGAGAGCCACCCGATACTACCCAATTGCCTGTACCCAGGGTAGAGCAAGGATTCCCACCCATCCCAAGGATGAGGAAATTGACGCTTAGATGAATTCCTGCTGTGACCACAAAGGTTGTTTCAGGGAGGGGCTCAGGTTCTGGGTAATTCTGCAGGTCCTATAGAGGGGTCCAGTCCCATGTTTGGACAAAAGATGGACGCTATGGTGGGGTCCACTAGACTGCCCTGGGGTAAAACCAGGACAACTTTTCAGGAAACGAACAGGGGTCAGGGCCAGGGAGACAGCTCAGTGCCATACCACCTGCCTGGCAACTGCAAGGTCCTGAGTTTGATTCCCAGTACCAAAAAAAAGAAAGCATGAGGGAGCGAGGGGGACAACATTCTTCCAGAGTGATGGTGGGTGGGATGGGGGCAGGAGGTGGCAGCCTGGACTTTGGCCCATGTTCCTGCTAAAGGAGAGGATGGAGTCCAGTAAGATTCAGGAGATCAAGTACCTCTTGTTCTCCACCCTTGTGAGTCCTGACCCGGAGCCTCCCTCTTGCTATATGCCTGAGGGACTAACCAACTTCAAGGGCCTCTTCTTCCCTTCCTCTCTGCTGCAGGGTTCCCAGCCCCAGTGCTTGAACTTCCCCTATTAGAGTGCATTAGTGAAAGTGCCTGACTCTGCAGGTTGTGGTAGAGGGGAGTGGCCAAGGGGTTCCTTGAGGCTTGGGGAGGGTGTAGGCAGCTGGTCTTCTTTCAGGGAGCCCCACTACTCAGCTGTATGACTGTGGCAAGTTACCTTCCCTCTCTGGCTCCCACTTCCTTGCCTGTTCATAGGGACATTCATATATGTAGAGGGGAAAGAAAGGAGAGAGGGAGAGGAGGGAGGGAAGGCCAGAGACAGGGATAGAGCCAGAGGCAGAGCCAGAGGCAGAGATAGAGGCTCCAAGAGGCTCCTTGGAGGTTAGACAAGAGGAAGGTCTAGCACAGTGTCTGGGTCAAGTAACTGTTCCACAGATTACTGGTAGCTCTGTGGGATTTTGTACACTTCTGATATCACCAGGTGTGTTTTCAAGTGCAACAGGGAAGCTTATGTGGCCCAAAACCCCCTGAGCAAAAGCTAAGGCTCTTAGAAGCTTAATGCAAGTCACGTCATCTAACTCCCCATCCAGACATACAGAAGGAGGGGACTAAGGCCCCAAGAAACAGTCATTTAGCAGCAGTAGACTCCAGTGGAACCAAGAGTAGAATACAATTCATTGTTCTTCCTTGGGCCAGGAAGAAGCCTTAGTTGAGTTCTTTTAGAAGGAATCCTTAGTTGTTGCTGGTGGGAAGGCTGAGAGGCATTGTAACCAGGAGTAACAGGCAGGGCAGAGACACCAGGAGAGCAGAGCTCCTGGCTTCATCAGCGGCTCATTCTAGGGGGCAGGGAGGCAGCCTGAGAAGCGTAGTTACTGGGAGCATGTACCCATGGGGCAGCCAGGAGTAACAGTCTCGTGATCCTGGATGCCATACCAAGGCTTAGGTGTGGGCTGAAGATAATGAGACATGGGAAGGGGTTTTCCCAGGCAGAAACTGCAAGGGTGGAGATCTGGAGGAAGAACAGCTAGTGAGCACAAGCAGGAGGAAGAGCAAGGGCCCGTGGGCAGGTATGAGCACACCGGGCACTTTAAAAAATGAATAATGAGAGAAAAATGAATAGTGAAAACACAACCTTTATTATTCCTATTAATGCTTCCTGGATCTCATGGCCCGGCAGGGTGGGGACCAGAATACCCTGCCTCCCAGACAATGCCTGTGCCCGGTGGAGGGTTGGAAATTCCAAGCCAATACCACTACCTGCCCGCCAGGCCAGCTTCCCTAGCCAGAGGAAGTGCCTGAGGCCGAGTGTGGCCTGCTCTCGGAATACAAAATTGGCCCATATGAAAGGACACAGTTGGGTGTGAATCCGAGGAGTTCTTTCCACAGCCTTTGCCCTTATGATCTTTGCTCCATGAGCCTGGATGGTTCAGCTCTTAACGATGGGCTGCTGGGACTCTGGCCAGCAGATGCGTGGGTGACTCACAGGTGTGGGCATGAACATGTCCAGGGAGTTCCTGGGTTACTACCATGACTCTTCCTTTCCTTCACTGTCAAATCTAAAAATTTTTTTTTTTTCAGTACTGGGGATTGAACTCAGGACCCTGTGCTTACCAGGTAGGTGCTTATTCTACTGAGCTATATCCCCGGCCCTGAGTCTAAAATTCTTAAAACTGCCCATGAGTCTCTGGGTTCCCAGGTGCCATCACTCTGGCAGTTGGGCTTAGATGCTTTACATCTTTGTTCCCTTCCTAGCTTCGGGGTCACCTTTTGGTGCAATGGCATCTTTGCCTGATTATTCTCCATGGCCACCAGACATGTGGCCCCCACATTGTGTGGGCCAGGTAGGCAGTAGATGCTCAGTACAGACTGGACGTCCCATGGTAGCATCTGTGTATCCAGAGACTTCACTCGGCAGCACTTGTCGACCACATGTTTGTTGTGTGTTCTGGGCTCTGTCCAGCAAAGGCTGGGGGGGATAGGCGCTACAAAAGCCGACCTGGCTGGGGCTCGCCTGGATTTTGAGGCTCTCTGCACGCAGATATGGGGGTGTACACAAGAGGAAGGGGAGCAGCAGTCCGTGATTCAGCAGCCTGCCTGTGCTGTCGCCCCTGAATGTCACTGGGTTCTTGCCTCCGTGTAGAGCCTGACCCCTGGTGTTCCTGTTGTTGCTTTAAGATGGGCAGTACTGGACCAGGAATCTCCATTTCTCCCTTCATCGACACACTGGCCATCCTAGGTGGGTGAGTGAGTGACAGTCTCTATGTGCTTGTGTTCTTGTGAAGGAGCCAGGGTCCAAGGACCGGAGGAGGGCTAGGTGCAAGCAAGCAAGGGTGTGTGGCTTCCAGAGGCGGCTAGGGCTCAGAGCTGCCCTTGTTCCACATGACCTCAGTGAAAGTTCGGCCAGTCAGTTTCTGCATAAGACAAAGTTCTGTGTGGCTGATGGGAGCGGGGAAGAGGGCAGAGCAGAGGAGAAGGATGAGAAGCCGGCCACTGTGTCTCCCCTGGCTCAACCTACCTGCTGTGTCTCACAGGCCCCAGAGTGCTTCTCACTAAGTCTCCTAGGGCCTCCATGTTCCCCAGAGAAGCTTCCACCCCTGGTACCTAGGGAAAGGGACATTGGTGCAGGCCTGGAATCTTGGAACCTTGGCCTCTGCACTCGGAGGTCAGCCTCCTTAGAAGGACTCTTCCCCGAAGAAATCAACCTTTATGTCCATCTGGTAGCAGCCAGCTGTCCTTGGGTTGCCCAAGGACACTGATTAGGAATCAAAATAAAACCTGAAAATTGCTCCTCCTGCCTGTTCTGTAGAGCTCTGCTGAAAGGTGGCCTGGGATGGCTAGCTCTGTGTTTAGCCCAGAGTTCAATAGGCCCAGGGCCGTGGGGCTGGAGGGAGCTTCCGGAGGGCTGCCCTCCCCCTCTTGTTCTGTCCCAGGTTTTCAGGATCAGAGCATCCCAAGCCCCCAGCTCTGGGGCTTTCACCGGCCTACTGATCTTGGTAGTGGGCACCGGGTGGGAGCCAGATGTTGGAGAGGGGGTGGAGAGCACGAGTTTGGTCTCAGCTTAGAAGACCAGTAAGAATGGTAACTCCAGTTTCTGCATAGCAAGTGCTTACTCCCTACCAGACCCTGAGCTAATCCTTGACCTTGAACAGACACTCCTTAACTCATAAGCTACCCACAGAGCTTCTATGTTGTAAGTGATGTCATCAGTCCCACTTTTCAGGAGGGAAACTTGATTTAGCCTTCCTGGGGCGATGACGTAGCCATGGTCACACAGCTGGGAAGTGGGCACAGTGGGCCTCCCTCAGTTGCAGGCCATAGTGTACAACCACGAGGCCAGCTTGTCACTAAAGCCACAGAAGTAAAGTGTGAGCTGGTAACTGGCTCAGTGGAGTGAGACAAGTGAGGAGCATGGAAGGGTCTGCAACCGGTAGGGGAAGGACAGTGTTTATGCAAACCAACCTGTGTGGCAGAGTGAGTGGGAGCTGGGGAAGATGACAGATGGGGGAGACAAGGGTGGGCACACACAGCATGGCTCCTGCTTGTCCCTGCCACCTCATCCAGAGCCTGCCCATGTCTTCTCAGCCCAGTGGGAACCTCCTGCATGGCTGTCCCTGCCTGCTCTGGCCCCTACAAAGCTCTCGCCCTCTACCTGGGAAGCCATCTGAGGACAGGGGCCCCTATCCAGGACTCCTCTGTGCCCCTGGAATTCTGTTGGACCCAGTAGGGATGCCCGAGTCTGCTAGGCATAGAAGGCACGCGTCCTGCTTCCTGCACTGCCAGGGCCCTTGCCCAGATGACTGTCTGGAATTTGCCTAGGAAATCTCCTGGTCTCTGCTGACTAGTGAGGGCCGCGGTGTGATTTCGCTGTGATTTCCATCATCCTGGAGCTCAAGGCCTCAGTCCACACTGCCAGGAAGTTCTTAGGGGCGTCTTTCTGACTTCTCCTTTGCTGTCTCCTGTTTTCTCCTATTCTTTTGTCCCTGACTCCCTTTCTGGTTCTTGCAGTTGCCATACCAAAAATGCCACGTATCTCCATTTCTCATCTCTACAGTAAACGGTAACTCCAGCTGACCCTTGCACTGATCTTGTTACTAGTCAAAAATGAACTCACAGACTGTTGAGTTCCTACTCTGTGCTGAAGGCTGAGAAGAAGTGGAAGGAAGGGGAGACAGTTCCTGGGCGGGGCCACTGTGCTCACCTCTGCTCTCTAGGCAGAGTAGGAATCGATTGTAGCCCTGCGCAGCACATCCGGCTGAGGGGGGGGGGGGAGACACGACGACACACGACACTGCTCAGAATCCCTCTCAACAGAGCTCCAGGGAGCCGTTGATAGCCAAATGGAACAGACACTCCATCAATACCCACTTGTCTTCCCTTTTGTACCCCACCTCCTGCTAAGGATCCAGGCCACGGTCAGGCCAGGGTTCCTTGTGCAAAGCTGTCCTTGTCCTTTCCCTCCTCACACTGCCTGTGCCCTGATTTCTTTGTCCTCATTCTCAGTGCCTGACACAGGATGGGGGAAAAGCAGACAGGATCATCTGACTTCTTGTCTCAGGTTCCTGCAATAACCTGGTTAGGGACAAGGACCCATCAGAGCACCTTGCACAACCTTCTCCACGTTTCCACTTGTGACCCTCCCCAGGTGCGGGTCTTCTTAGCTGCTCTGGTGCCAGGGATCACAGTTCCCCTTCCACAGCCTCCTGCTCCTAAGCTGCTCACTGTCCCTTCCTTCCCAGGCTAAGGACAAGAGCCTGCCTTCTCTTTGGCCTTTTCCAGCCATTCAGATGTGTGGATTGGCCGGCAAAGGGTGCCAGAGCCTGTGGGAGAATTTGAGATCCACCCTGAACAGAAACAGAGGGTCCTTGACCAGGATGAGTTGAAGTGTATAGGGAAAGAGAAACCAGTTCCAAGATGTGGTTCATGGTATTTTATTTATTTTATATTTTATTTTATTTTATTTTATTTTATTTTAATGGTGGTACTGGGATTGAATCCAGGGTATACCAGAGCATATGTTAGGCATAAGGGCTCTACCACCAAACTACCTCCTCTGCCATTCTTTCACTTCTGTTTTTGTCTTTTTAAAAAAATTTTTTTTTTGTTTTTGTCTTAATGTCAAGACAGATCTTGCTAAATTTCACAGGCTGGCCTTGAACTTGGCAACCCCCTACCAGCCTCAGGCGGGGCTACTGGTAGGTGCCACATCACCAGGCTTCATACAAGTTCTTGACAAGCCTCACACTTAGGTCAGACAGGCTGAGCTTCAGCCCAGCACTGGCACTTGGGCCTCAAGTATCTTCTCCATACAATAAAAATAAACACAGTAAAACTTGCATCTCAGGCTTACTTAAGGATGAAACATGGTGGTCTCTCCCATCCCTCAACATTATTTGTTGAACGCCTGCTACATACCAAGCTCCTGGGAGATGGCTGTTCCCTCGGAGCTGACCAGTCAGCAGAAGTCAGGGTAAGGGGCAGGAAATGACCACCCAGAGTGAGTGGAGCCCAGGTGAGAGAAGCCCACCTAGTAAATCAAAGAAAGCTTTTTGCGGAAGGTGAGTTGTGAAGGAGGGAGCAAGTTGTTCCAGGCCTGTGTGGGGACTAGGCTATGAAGGTAGCACATGAGAAGGAGCTGTGCACTGGGCCACTGCATTTGCTTAAAAGCTGCAAGGCAGGACAGGTGCCCAGACAGACTGCCCTAGGTGTTGGATGTGTGGTAGATGAACTGGGTCAGGCGCGTCCAAGAAGCTGCATTATTTACTGTCTCTTTTATAAAATATTTACACAGGCTTCCTGATGATTTATGGTGTTTGCTTTCCTACCTCCGGGCTCCTGGCAGGTAAACCACGTGCCCTGCAGCTCACCCCTGGGAGGAGTCCTGGGGCATTGGTGCCAAGCCTCTAACTGGGCCAGAAGGAGGGTGCTAGTCCAATAGGCCAGGCAATTGGACAGCTCAGATCTTCTAATAAGGCATGAACCCTACAGGCCTGAAGCTGCCTCTCCAGGGACTCCAGGGAGTGCCCAGAATAGAGGTGGGTGGAAGGTGAGGTACTGGGGAAGGTCAGGTTGTGGGGAAAGCCTGACCCAGGGAAAAGGCAGAACCAGCAGTGCCCCGATACTCCCTGGCTGTGTGCCTCAGACAGTGGCTGGACCTCTCTGATCCTATTTTGTCCCAGGTGAAATGGGGCTAACAATCACTCAAGCTTTTTATTTTTATGTATTTATTTGTTATATAGTCTCACTACCCAGTTCAGACTTGTAGTGATTCTCCTGTCTCAGCCTCCCCAGCGCTGGGGTTACAGTAGTGTGCCATGGCGTGTGGTACTAGGAATAAAACCTGGGTCCTTGTGCTTGCCAGGCAGGTGCTTGGACCCCTGAGCTATCTCCCAAACCCCACTAAGCTTTTGAAGGACGTATTGAGATCACAAGGCCTGGGGTCTGAGCTTAGTCACAGGCAGCTTGAAATTCCTGCTTATTGGACACAGTGCCTGTCATTTGTACTCTGAGGACAGCCCATCAGCTACTGCACACCTCAGTTCTTACAAAGCCGCTCTACAGTGTTTTGATATGGGAAATGGGTACCTTTTAACCTTCTTGGATTGGAGTTTGAGAGCCTACAGAGACCTTGAAGGAACTGATCTCAAGCCAGACACGGTGGGCATACATAGAAAGCTGACACAGGAAGATCACAAGTTCAAGTCCAGGCCAGGCAACTTAGTGACTTATAAAGACTTTGCCTCGCTCTTTCGGGTCCTCTTTTCCAAGATGACGAAAAAAAGAAGGAACAACGGTCGTGCCAAAAAGGGCCGCGGTCATGTGCAGCCTATTCGCTGCACGAACTGCGCCCGGTGCGTACCCAAGGATAAGGCTATTAAGAAGTTTGTCATTCGGAACATAGTGGAGGCCGCCGCCGTCAGGGACATTTCCGAAGCGAGTGTCTTTGACGGTTATGTGCTTCCCAAGCTGTATGTGAAGCTGCATTATTGTGTGAGTTGTGCCCTTCACAGCAAAGTGGTCAGAAATCGATCTCGTGAAGCCCGTAAGGACCGAACTCCTCCACCCCGATTTAGACCTGCTGGTGCTGCCCCACGACCTCCACCAAAGCCCATGTAAGGGGAGCTGAGTCTTAATGGACTGAAGAAAACTCTTGAGAAAGAAATAATAAAATTGAATGTTACACTTTAAAAAAAAAAAAAAAAAAGACTTTGCCTCAAAATTAAAATAAATAAATAAATTAAAAGAGCCAGAGGTATACCTCATTGCAAATCCCTAGTACTGTCATAAATAAATAAATAAATAAATAAATAAATAAATAAATAAATATAGCTTGATCTCAGCTTCCACAGGAAGGATTTCTTAGGATCTCCATCACTTTTGAGGTCTTTCTAAAAATGTAGCCTACTCTCCTCTTCTGGAAGAAAGGAGGAGCCCCAATAGTAGGAGGGAGGGAAGGTAGGTCTCAGGTGAACCCTTGCCCAGGTCTGAAGGTATCTCAGATTCCTCTGAAGGCAATGGGCTCCTTGACCTAGGCAGAAGGCTAAAGCCTGAACAGCTGGCATTACTGGTCACAGATAGTGGCAGCCTCGGCTCATAGACTGGGTGAAAAGTGGGCACAGGACTGATGGGATCCAGCCTGGAACAACAGAATGGGAAGATGTTTGGTGGCCGAGGTGGTGAGGTCATCAGTTTCCTGAGAGAATCTTCCAGAGAGTCCAGGTCTGAGCTGGGTGAGAAATCAACCCCCCACACAGGGTCTTCCCCCAGGATTCTCTTGGGCAAGCTTGACCAACCTCTCTGTCAAACAGATGGGCATACTCAGACCAGAGAAAGGAGGGATCAGAAGGCCATGCAGGATCAGAACTGGAACTAGAACCCAAGAATATTGTGTCCTTGTTTTAAGTTCCTACATTTGTGAACTTTCAGATAAAAGGGTCCTCAGGGGCAACCTGGTCCAGTCTCCTGCCACAATATATGGGAATATCTGTTGGGCTTAAATCATTCCTCATCCTTCTGCTGCTGTGGTCTCTATCTATTGAAAAGGAGCCAGCCTTTTCAGCTTTTGTTCCCTGTACTTCTGTGTGGCATAGTTTGGAATGTGAAGAACACTGGCAGAAAATGGAGGGACAAAGGAAGAGAGACACCTAAGGTGATATTTATGGGTATGGTTCCATCTCTGTGGCCTGAGTCCCCCTGATCCCCAAAGAATGAGTAAGGTTCTAGCTTCTTCTACTCAAGTAGCAATCAGCAATACATTAGTGAGAATCAGTTGATGTGGTTGTTAAGTTTGATGAATTCCCAGGCAGACCTCCACCTTTCTCCACAAAGGAGAAGGAAACTGGCAACATGGCTAGGCCAGAGAGAGAATGAGGAACACAGGTCTCCAAAGAGAGAAGGGTGCTGAGGAAGCAGAGGATGAGCTGCCACTGGGTATAGGTCCTTACCACTCTGGACTCTGCGGGAGCTGGAAAAGAGAAGTCATTTTAGGTATTTCAAGTAGAGGGAGTTGAATGTAGGGAATCTGTTATTGAGTGACAGAAGACTGGAGAAGCTATGTAAAGAATGTGAAGGCAGCCCAGAGTGTGGGGCTGGAGGAAGCTGCTACCACCCTCAGGCCAAAGGCAGGAAGGAACAGTTTTCACAAGCCACCCCTAAAGATCACAGCCTGGTAGATTTTCCCCCACCAAGTTTCTCAACTGGGTGCCTGTGGCAGGAACTTCCCCATTGAGCCCACACTTCCCTCCCTGGGCTGCCCCTCTGGAGCCACAGCTGGCTGGTGACTCTGCTACTTCCCCTGCTAGGTTTTGTCTATGAACTGGAGAGGCTGGGGTCTGCATCACAGCCCCTCTGCCTTTACATTGTCCAGAGGGAGAGCCTGAGGCCTGCTGAACCCCAATATGAAGGAGACAGCCAAGGCCTTCTGAGCGATACCCCCCAATGTCTGATCTCCAGCACCCCCCCCCCCGAGGTCTTGATGCCAACTTTCAGCCAACCAGTGGGCCCAATAATCTTTGCTAGGCACCTTTAGATACATTATCTTGACTTGTAAAGTGGGTATATTATGTAACCCCCCTTTACTGTGAGGAAACTGAGATTCTCAAGGGTCCAGGTATTCACACACACACACACACACACACACACACACACCCCGCACTAAGAAGAGGTGTGATATTTGACATTTCTTTCCTCACAGCCCTGAGGTACAGACATGAGGAGCCTGAGGCATTTACTGTTTCACCATTTGGGGTTTCAAGTGTTTAAGAGTAGCCTCAGAGCCTGGGGATTTTCTGTCGTTCATAGCACTGCTGAGCCATGAATTTTTTTTCTTTTTTCTTTTTTTTTTTGCAGAACCAGGGATTGAACTCAGGCCATTGCGCTTACCATGCAAGTACTTATTCTACGGAGCCATCTCCCTGTGCCCCCCCCCCTTTTTTTTGACAGGGTCTTGCAGTGTAGCTCAGGCTGGCCTTGAGCTCACTTTGTAGCCCAGGTTGGTCTTCAGCTCACAACGATCTTTTTGCCTCAGCCTCTCAAGTGCTGGGATTACAGGTGTGCATGACTATTCCCGGCTGAGCCATGAATTTCAGCCCTGCTGAGAACAAGACTGGTGTTAGGAGCGAGTTACCAATTTTGACGATGAAATAAGGTGAAGTAGGCCGACTCCTGGCCAGCACCTGGTCAGGAAGGTGGGCACAGGTGACCATCACGCTCTGGGGTCAGAGTACCTGCTCCCTTCCCATACTCATGTGACTTTGAACTGAGCAGGCATCATTCAAGGCTTGCTGGAGGTCTTGGGCTGAGTTGTTGGGAGCTCCCAGGACAGCCAGGGAGACCTCAAGAGGTTGAGGCTGGGAGGACTTGAAGGTGGGTAGGCAGGAGTGGCTGGGGTATATGTTCAGGGACACAGGCATTGGGGGAGGGGGTCACAAGGACCCAAGTGCAAGGGGCAATATGGCAGCTTTGCCCTTCCTGGTGGTTAGGCCTTGTGCACATCACTACAGTCTGCCTCACCCTTCTTATCTATAAAATGGGAATAACCTCAGGGCATTTTGCTTGTTTGTTGATTGGACCCAGGGTTTTCATAGTCAGCTGTATCCCTATCCTTTTTTATTTATTGTTTGTTTGTTTGTTTTCCTTTTTGAGAGAGGGTCTCATCATGCAGTTCAAGCTGCTTAATTTTTTTTTTTTTTTTTGCCAGTTTGAGTTTTATTGTGACGCCGCTCAAGCCTTGGCGGCACATTTGCGCAGAGCATACAGCTGCTCCTTCTGCTGCTGCCTCTTGGTCTTCAGCTTCTCACGCTTACTGAGCCGGCGGCGCAGGCTCGCGTCTCCTTGGGCCGCAGGTCCAGGAGCTTGTAATTCTTGCCCTTGTAATATTTCCTGAGGTTTTCTTTCTGGGTCTGGTTGATGACAGTGAGAACACAGGCGATGGATTTGCGGACAGTTCGGATCTTAAAGAGCTTGGACGCTGCACCGCCCGTCATTTTGGCGATGCGCAGCTGTGACAGCGCCACCTTCAGGTCGACCAGCTGTTTCAACAACTCTTCTTGCCGCGAAGATCCCGAGAGCTTTAATCTTGGCCGTAGTTGCGAAAGAAGCTGCCCCAGGCTGCCTTTGAGCTCCCTGTGTAGCCCAGGCTGGTCTGGAAGTCACAACCGAGCCTCCTTTCTCAGCCTCTTGAATGCTGGAATTATAGGCATGCGCTACCACACTGGGCTCTCCCTTTTTATTTTTATTTATTTATTTATTTATTTTTGTGTTTTAGGGAAGGGTCTACAGGGTGTTCAGGGTCTCACTACTAGATCAGAGTCATAGTGGTTCGCCCATTTTCAGCCTCACAAGAGCTGAGATGACAGGCGTGCACTACCATGCCCAGTCTTTTAATTTTTAAGACAAGGTCTCACTAAAGTACTAAGGTGTCACTGGCTCAAACTTTCAATCTTCCTTCCCAGAATGCTGGGATTGTAGCTGTATACCGTAACACTCAGCTATGTTGGAGATTAAATGCAGTAATGCTCCTGCAGCACCTGACATGTGCCTAATACAAGCTTAATTAGTTAGAATCAGTGTCACTATGATTTTCATGAGGGCTGACCCACAAGCTCAGGACATGAGTGGAAGGTGACAGCTCCTCTTCCATCCCAACTGGCCCAGCAGCCTCAGGCCCATTTCCTTCCCAGCTTTGGTTTTCCCTGTAAGAGGATTCCTCTGGGTCACACAGGAGGAGGTTTTGCTCTATCGCTTCCCATCAGAATGGCTGACTTCCCATCAGAACCTGCCCCTGCAAGGTCAGTCACAAAATGGGTCTGGGCATGCGGTTGTGAGGCTCTGGCTCCTGCCTGGCCTCCGCTCCGGTGTTGCACTACAGAGCCTTCTGACCACCCTTCCCCCATCCCTCAGCCGAAATAGGCCTCAGGATGGCATCACTTTGCCTTCTTGACCTGGAGACACTTATCAGGACCTGGAGTTATCTTATCAGCTTGGTTATTGGTTTACAGTCTATCTGCCACACATGAAGGGAAGCTCCTGAGGTAGGGTCCTTGTCTGTGTCTTAGAGCCCGGCTCGTTGTCTTGAACATAACAGGCCCTCACAAACCCTGCTGACTGAAGTAACCATGAGCAGGGAGGTGGAATGTGTGTTAGAGGCACAAAGACCCTGGCAGGGCTGAAGATGCAGATTCCAAACCTCGCTCTGCCCTCGACAGCTGTGTGACCCTGTTTATGTCTCCGCAGCGATGCCGCGAGGTCTTTGAGGAAAAGGCCTTTAAGACCCTTTGAGTTCCAGCATTCTATGCCTGAGAGGCCCTTGTCAGGCTAGAACTCTAAGTCTCCTTGGCCACTGGGTAGCAGGAAGTCTCCATGACAAATATGAGGGAGTCTACTTTGAAATACTTTCAGAGATTGGCAGTGTCGAGGCCATGAGTGACTAAGCCCAGAGAATTCACCTCCCTCAGGGCCAACTCCCCAGCACATGACTCGGGACACCATACAGTCTCCCCCGCCTCACAGGCACATATGTGTGCATAAGCTCAAACACATACACAGACTCATGCGGAGTCTCGTACTTGACCTGTGCACACCCACTGTTGGAACTATAGACACACACACACATTTTCTCATAAAAGCTCATTTCCATACCACATACAACATAGATGAACATTCACACATATGTACTCATATGCAGTCTATTGTTTTGGAGACGGGGGAGTCTCACTGTACAGTTCAGGTAGACCTTGAACTCACAGCGATCCTCCTGCCTCAGCCTCCTGAGTACCAGGATCACAGGCATGCGCCACCATAGCTAGCTTCATATACATTTTTTTTTTTTTTTTACATTCTTTTTTTTTTTTTTGAACTGGAGATTGAACTCAGACCCTTGCGCTTGCCAGGCAAGCACTTATTCTACTGAGCTATCTCCCCGGCCTTTTTTTTTTTTTAAATACATTCTTACATACATGAAAGCCACACATACACCCTTACATATGCACCCACACATACTCATGAGCACATGCTTATGAGCACACACATTGTCATGCATATGTGCTCACCAATTTGCACACCATTATGTATACTCACTTGCACCCATTCATACCCAAATGTTTACACATTCACGCACTTTCGTATGCTCACATACTTCCACCTTACATGCAAAGGTGGCATCATGGTCTCTCACACGTGTGCTCACACACTCAGTCAGTCTGCATACACACCTTCATCTAGACACATTCTCACATACCCACACCCACTCCTATACACACATTTATCGTTCCATATGCTCAGTTATGTACAAACTCATTCAGCCACATGCATGTATGTGCACACACACTCACACACACACACCCTATTCTGTTGACTAAATCCTCCCCTCCCGCCAGCAGTCTGGCCTCCTCAGCTGCCCATGCCCAGCCTATTGATGTCTTCTACCCGCTCTCTTTTCCTTCTTGGTTCTATTTATTTTTCTTAGCCATGATGAGCATATTTGGAAAGGATCTATTTTCACCCTATCTGGAAACATATTTCCCCTTGGCCATGAGCTCAGCAGGTCAGCGGGAAGCTCCCAGCTGCCATGACCTAGGCTGGGGGGCTGAGGCCAGCACAGACCAGGGACCAGAAAGCACAGAGGTAGGAGGGCTTCTGGGGGTGGCTTGGCAGCCTCTGCCATGGATGCCACCCCTGAATCCTTTTGGGGTAACTGTTAACTCAGGGAAATTGGTCTGCATGGGCAGCTATGGCTGAAGGAGTCAAGGCAGTCGAGCCTTTATAAGTCCCCTCTCCCTCTCAGCTTTTAGATGACAATAATGACAAAAATGCATACTATTTAGTGAACATTTCCTCTGCCCCATTGTGCATGAAGCCTATGCGTACATCCTTTTATTTCAGCTACATAACTACCTGGACAAGTTGTGCTGTTATTCTCTCATGTCATAGATTGGAAAAGTGAGGCTCAGAGAGGAAGGCACATGCAAAAGGCATGAAGCAGCTGGAGCAGTGCAGGGTCCTCTGTCTTCCTATTGCATGGGCCCCAGCACCCCACTGTCTTTAGGGCTCACCCTGCTGAGCTGCGTGGAAGGGCAGGGGCTGTGTGCTGACTCAATGTGGGTGGTGTGGGGGAGACTTGAGGGTGCATGCCCAGAGGGTGCTGCCATGCAGATAACCTGGGTAAGTGCCACACAAGTCAGTTTCTGGCTGCCGGGTATTGATCACAGTGGTGTCAGGTGTGGCAGGCCTCAGGAAGGATGGATTGCACTGAGTATCAGAAACCTGAGGCCCTTGCTCAGTTTGTACCTCCCCTCCTTTTGGAGCAGTGTTCCCTCCTGTGTGGCAGCCCAGGCAGGCAGAGCAGTGCAAGCCTTCTGCCCCAAGCCGAGTCTCTGGCTTGGTGTGTTCCTTTCGACTCACCAATGTTTGTGCCAGGCACGGTGGCACATGCCTAGAATTGTAGCACTCAGGAGACTGAAGCAGAAGGGTCATTGTGAGTTTGAGATCAGCCTGGGCTACAAAGTGAGCTCAAGGCCAGCCTGAGCTGCATAATGAGACCCTGTTTCAAAATGACAAAAATTAATTAGTTGATTAATTAATTAATTTTTTTTTTCAGTACCGGGGATTGAACTCAGGACCTTGCACTTGCCAGGCAAGTGCTTATTCCACTGAGCTATCTCCCCGGCCCTAATTAAATTTAAAAAATCCCAATATGTTTGCACATGGTAGGTGCTTGGTAAATGGTAGCTTAGAAAAAATTAAAATGGTACAAAGATTTAAACAGACATGTCTCAAAAAAGCTATGCTAATTGCCAAGAAGCACATGAGAAGGTGTTCACCATTACTCCTCATGAGGGGAATGCAAATCAAGCTCACAGTGAAAGGCCGCTTCACATGTATCAGGACATCTATGTTCAAAAAGATGTTTCCATCCCTGGAACACGATGAGAGGGAAATTAAAATGAAATAGCTGCCTAGCTGCCGCAGAAAATAGTCCGGCAGTTTTTGGTTCAACATAGGGCTACTATAAGGCCTAGAAATTCCACTTCTTTTTCTTTATTTTTATTTTTTTAGTGTATTTAGTACAGGGACTACAGGGTCTATAGGGTCTTGCTACGTACATGGGACTCGTAGTGATTCTCCTGTTTTAGCCTCCCAAGTGCTGGGATTACAGGTGTGTGCCACCACGCCCAGTCTCAATCACTGTCTCAGTGTGCCCCAGGGGCGGGGCCACACCACACTTTGGGGTTCTAACTCCAGCCACTGTGCTCTGCCTAAGCAGGTGCTTTAGTCCACTGAGCTATCTGGCCAGCCCCCTCCACTTCTTTTTTTTTTTTCTTTTTTTTAAAATATTTATTTATTTTTATTTATTACATTTATTTATTGTGTGTGTGTGTGGCCAGCTCAGCCCACCAGGGGGCGGGGCTGGCTGGCATGTGGTGCTGGGGAGCGAACCGCGGTCCCTGTGCTTTGCCAAGCTTGTTTCAAGTAGGTGCTTTAGACCACTGAGACATCTCTCCAGCCCCCTCCACTTCTAAAGAAGTGGAAAAATCAGGCTGGACATGTGCCTCAGTGTGGTACAGTGTTTGCTTAGCAAGTGTGAGGTGCTGGGTTCTATCCCCAGCAACACACACACACACACACACACACACACACACACGAATTTTAAGAAACAATGTCCAAACAAAAAGTTGCACACAGATTTTCACAGCAGCATTATTCATAACAGTTAGAAAGGGAAACAACCCAAATGTCCATAAACCGATAAATAAACAAAATGCAGCATAGCCACAAATAGACTATGACACAGCCATATAAGGAATGAAATATGTGCCTCCACATAGATGACTCACGAAAACATTATGCTAAGTGAAAAGGTCCAGGTGGAAAAGACCTCCTTCCATAAGACTCCGGAAATGTTCAGAATGGACAACCCAAAGAGAAATAGATCAGTAGTTGCCAGGAGGCAAGGGAGGAAGGGGGTTGCAGATCAACTAGTAAGGACTTCAGGGTTTCTTTCAGGGGTGATGCAAATGTTCTGGAAGCAGATAGTGGTGTTGGTTGTACAACCCTGTCAATATACTAAACCCACTACATTGTGTACTTTAAAAGGGCAAATTTGATGGTACAGAATTATATCTCAATCAAATAGCTGTGTGTGGTGGTGTGCACCTACAATTCCAGCACTTGGCAAGCTGAGGGAGGAGGGTCACTGTGAGTCCCAGGCCAACCTGGGCTGCATAATGAGTTTGAGGGCAGTCTGAATGACATACAGAATCCTTGTCCCTCCACCAAATTAAGTAAGTCTTGAAAAAGGAAGGGCAGGAGAGAGAAGAAAAAAAAAAGAGGGAGGCTGGGAGGAAGATTGGCTAAGAGAAGCCCTATAGTGGCATGTGGTGGTGCACACCAGTAGTCCCAACATTCTAGGAGGCTGTGGCAGAAGGATTGCAAGTTTAATCCCTGCTGGGACAGTTTAGTAACTTAGTGAGATCCTGTCTCAAAACAACAACAACAAAACAACTTAGAAAGCCTGGGGATGTAGCTCAGTGTGAAGATCTTGGGTCCAATTTCTAGTTGTAAAAAGAAAAACAAAAAGGATCCTTCTGGGGGTGAGAGACAGAGGTTCATAAATATTAAATGTTTGCCCAAGGTCGCAGGGAGAAATGACAACTCTGTTGATGTGAATAAAATGAAAATGGTGCTAGCAGCTCGCATTTGCTGACCGTGTTCATTATGTGTGACTGGCGGTATAGAAGCCTCTACGAGGTACCATCTCATTGCTACATGTAGTACCCTCAATGCAAGAAGACAGGCAGGAAGGCAAGTTGTTGGTGCTGCTGCTGCTGCTGCTGCTGGTGTTGGGCAGGACCCAGGGCGTGGTACCCTGGCACTCAGGGTCATGCTGATCCCCAGGATGGGACCCCAGCCCTCATCATGATAATGTGCTTGTTAACAGTTTTTAAGAAAGTGGCCTAGGAGAGTCTGGCACCACTGTCCACGTGCAACTGTGGCTCTCAGAGAGGGGGAAACACACCTTGTGCTCAGGCAAGGGGATTCAGCTGGCTCTGGCCCAAAGGCATGTGGATAAACAAAGGCTGTCTTGTTTCACCTCTGTTTGATCTTTGTGTATGAGTCACTGGGGGCCCCAGGAGCCAGGCCCCAGGGACGCTCTTTCCACCCAGCCAGGGTGTCTGTGCCAGGTCCAGGCCAGTCCTGAGTGAGCCAGAGACATTTCCTCATCAGGAGCTTTTTGAATGGCTGAGCAGCAGCTTAGAAGAAATGGTAAAAGGAGGCCTCTACAGTCCTACAGCCAGGACTCTGCTAGCTATGCTGTAGACAGCTGGGCTGGATAGAACTATTATAGGCAGTCAGACAAGGCTAGGCCCTGGCAGGAGCCAGTATAGAAGATGAGATACCTTACAACTGTGGGAGAAACAGGCACCTCTGTTGTGGGCCAGACCTCAAGACAAAAGATGAAACAAATACACCACATATCTCCCAAGGGATGGACATCAGGATTGATATTCTTTCTTTCTTTCTTTCTTTCTTTCTTTCTTTCTTTCTTTCTTTCTTTCTTTCTTTCTTTCTTTCTGCAGTACTGGGGTGCAAAGTTTCTTTCACCCACCAGCTGTGGCCTGGCGGTCCTGAGAGCAGCAAGTCTGGGGAGGTGGGCGTGTACATCTGAGTGAATACAATTTCAGATGCGTGTGTTCGTGTGCAGTGGGGAAGATCAGTGCAAAAGCACTTGCCTGTGTGTGCAGACCTACTTGCCAGGAGCAAATAGGCAAATCAAACTCATGATCTTGAGCTTGCCAGGCTGGCACTTAGGCTTGCTAAGCTATATCCCTGGATCTGGGAGTAATATTCTAAATAGGTATCAACCACCTTGAGAAAGTCAGGAAGAGTCACTAACCCAATCCCTTGTGCTGCATTCATGTCCACTAGCTCCATGACTCGCTTCTCCATTTGCTCCCAATTTAATCAATTCTACCCGAGCAATTATACTTGTAATCTTATCAGTTAATCACAGTTTTGTCCCACTTCATGCCCACCTTGCAACTTTCCCTGTTTCTCACCTTGGATCTGCCTTATGTCATGCATTTGCTCTATAAAAATCCCTAGAAATGACCCACTCGGGTCCCTTTCTGTTCTCTCAGATAGAAGCTTTCTTTCCCTCAATAAATATATTGTGCTCTTGACCTCCGTGGTTCCTAAAATTCATTTGACTTTAGAGAACACAGACTTGGCCTAGATAGCTTTCTGCTGGGGAGTTTCTTTCCCCTACATCAGCTACTGCCAGAGTAACTTAAGCAAGTCACTTTTCTTCTCTGAATGGGAACAGTGGCTCATGAGCTCACCCGCCATAAAATGGATGGGAAGATTCTCTGAAGTGATGCGTAGGATGTGGGGATCTGACTCGGAGTGAAGACATAGCATATCGACAATTATTAGAGTCACAGGGGCCATGAACCCAGACTCAGAGAAGGCCTGAAGCTGACCCTGAAGGCCGTCACACATGTTGTGTCGCTGTAGGCATGCACACCCCACAGCTGCACAGGCTGCACACACGGACACCTTCACACACGTGCTACACACATGCTTTCACATCCATACACACATGTAAATTCGCGACTATGTCTATTTATATACATATATGCATATCCACACAGATTTTAGCTGTAGGTGGACTCTGGCAAATTGGTCTGCACACACAGGCAAGTGCTTTCACGCCGATCTTCCCCACTGCACATGAACACACGCATCTGAAATTGTATTCATTCAGATGTACACGCCCACCTCCCCAGACTTGCTGCTCTCAGGACCGCCAGGCCAGCTGTAGCTGCCACGGCCGGTGGGTGAAAGAACCTTTGCAGCCCAGGCAGCCACAACCAACTCCCGCGTCCTCCCGCAGGCTTGGCAAGTTCCCTCCTCTGAGCTTCACTGCATCTGTTCTGGGCACTGGTGGTCCCTTTGTGTGACCAAGCCCTCTGGCCCTTCAAGCTTCACCTCAAACATCCCCTGCAGGAAAGCTTCCTTGTTGCCTCTTCAGCCTGAAAGATCTGCCCCATAAGTTCCTTAGCCTGGTTTTTCTACCTCAGCCTCTCTGCTGTCATCCTGTGTTCTCCTCAGGAAGAACCCTGAGCTCTAAGAGGGCAGTGATTGTAGTTTATTCACTTTTTTTTTTTTTTTGGTGGAACCGGGGATTGAACTCAGACCCTTGCGCTTGCCAGAGAAACGCTTATCCTACTGAGCCATCTCCCTGGCCCTCACTTATGTTTTTAAAGACAGGGTCTTGCTATATAGTTTAGGTTGGCTTTGAACTTACTATGTAGCTCAGGCCAGCCTCCAACTCATGGCTGTCAGCCTGCCTCAGTCTCCTGAATGCTAGGATGACAGGTGCTCATTCATTCACTCTGTGTCCCTTTTAGTACTTAACACAGAGCACTGGCTCTGGAATGAGAGTCTGAATTGAAATGAACTTGCTGACATTTGGGCTTCAGAAATTACTTTGTTCCTGCTCCATAAATCAATGTTCAGAGGATCTGGGCAAAGCCAGGGCCCTTTGGCTGTTCACTTAGCTGCTCAATCTCCTGGGCAGACCAGGGACACAAGGGCTGTCCCTTAGACACTGCCCACACCCTCTAGAACTCCCCAAAAGCCTTCACTTAGACACTGCCTCTAGGTCTTGCTCCTTGACCACTGTTCCTTAGAGCAAGCCTCCGAGGGCTGGATAAGCCCAGAGGCAGCTCTTGGCACCTGCTTTACTTCCTTTATCTCATTTCTAGTCCCCTGAAGAAGGCGGCTTTTCCTGAGCACCTGGAGATCTGGCTTCAGGCAGTGCATTTCAGACCCTGGCCCACTGTTTCAGAGCCACCCAGGGCGCTGGCCAACGTAGATGCCTGGTCCCCCACAAGCCCTTCTTGAACCAGGACTGCTGAGGTGACATTCAGGGATCAGCATTAATGACCAGATTAGTAATATAGCTCATCATAGATGACCCCTGACTTAGCTCTGGTAAGGGACGGAGTCCACGCTGCCCAGTTCACATTCTGGCAATGTTATTCAGTAGCCCTCAGGCAAATCCTTTGGCTTTGCCAAGCCTCTGTTTCCTGGCCTGTAAAATGGGGATGGGGATGGTGTTGGTCTCACTGGGCAGCTGTAGGAGTGAAATGGGTTCAGGGTTATATAGTGGCCAGCTCAGTGCTTGTGCGGGCGGAGAAGTGTCCTTTACTAGTGTCATAGTTGCTCTCTCATACTGTAAGACCTTTTGATTTTTTCTGGTACCGACAGTGGAATCCAAGAGTTGCTCTATCACTGAGCAACATCCTCAGCCTTTTTATTTTTTAGTATTAAACATAGGGTGCAAATGATTTATTTTCAATTTGCAATCTATTAAAAAAATTAAAATAAAGATGATTTACTCTGAAAACAAAACCAAAAAAACCCAGTTATTTTGATCAAAGTATATGAAAAAA
This sequence comes from Octodon degus, assembly GCF_000260255.1. Lineage (NCBI taxonomy): Eukaryota > Metazoa > Chordata > Mammalia > Rodentia > Octodontidae > Octodon > Octodon degus. The sequence continues at coordinate 10,158,103 of NW_004524619.1, forward strand.
ATTCAGCCTCACACACCTATGTAAGAGGAATATGGTTTTTTTTTTTTGTTTGTTTGTTTGTTTGTTTGTTTTGGTGGAACTGAGGATTGAACTCAGGCCCTTGCACTTGTCAGGGAAGCACTTATTCCACTGAGCCATCTCCCTGGCCCTGGGAATATGTTTAATAATGTCATAATTGTGAATATTCATCTTTATTACTGTACTAAAATGACACGAATGTTTGCTTCTTAAAGTTTTCTTGCAATTAGAACTTGAAAGAGAGCATTGTTCAATAGTTCATGTTTTGTTGCATTACAAGTCTTTCTACCTTGCATAATAAAAGATATTGGGCTAATGTATAGCTTACAAAAATTAGACTGATCAAGTTCTGTAGACTTCCTGTGTTGATACATTTCATTACGAGTCATCCTAAAATCTCATATCTTCATATTAACCATATATGTCCTCAGAAAAAGTTGTAAATGGGGCCAGCAAGATAGCTCAGTAGAATAAGCACTCGCCTGGCAAGCGCAAGGGCCTGAGTTCAATCCCCGGTTCTGCAAAAAAAAAAAAAAAAAAAAAAAAGAAAGAAAAAGTTGTAAATATTTACATGCTGACAAACTTACAGTGTCGGATACAAGTTTTTCAAAATTCTAACTTTCTTTTGAAAGCTCCTTGTATCATTGGCAAAAATCTTTCCATGTCTTATTTTGAAGGAACAGGCTGAGGTCATTTTGAGAAAGTATTGGTTAAATACCAGGGTTAGTGCTGGGGAAGCTGAGACAGGGGATCACTATGAGTTTAAGCCACATAGTGAGACCTTGTACCAAATAAATAAAATATTTTTTTTAAAACTTGAAAAAAAATAAACATAGGGTGTCACAAAATTGCTCAGACCCTACTGAAACTCATGATCCTCCTGCCTCAGCTTTCTGAACAGCTGGGATTTATGGGTACGAATGCCCCATGTGATGCCCTGACCTTTTCCAATAAGAGGCAGAACCTTGAAGTCTTATTTCCGGGAAGGGCCCTGTTGAAGGTTCTCTGGGCAGCAGGAGGACTTGGCAGGGCGGGGAGGGCCCTTGCCCGGGACATCACACCACCTAGTGGCTGGTGTTTGGGACCATGCCCAGCTTTCCCGCCTCCAGCCTGCTACCATCCAGAGATCAACTTGGCTTAGCTTCCACTCTGCCTCCCCAATCACTGGCAGCCTCAGGCCCTACATCACTGTCCGGGGAACCAAACTGGCTTGGCACCAGCCCTGGCTTTTCCCTCCACAATAAAATAATAAGAAAGCTCTGATCAACTTTCCCGCATGAAGGAAACCTAAGGAAAATCACTACTTCAGTGACCACCAATTATATTCTCAAGGACTTCCAGGAAAACAAAACAAAACAAAACAAAATAAACAAAAAACAAAAAAGCCCCATTGTTACTTGTCATTTTCCTAGTCCTTCATCATCCACATATTTCATGAATACATGAATTGATTCACAATTGAAATGATTGATTGATTGATTGATTGATTTTGCAGAACCTGGGATTGAACTCAGGCCCTTGCACTTGCCAGGGAAGAGCTTATTCTACTGAGCCATCTCCCCAGCCCTAAAAGTTCCGAAGGATTTTTTTTTTTTTTTTTTGGCTGCTTCAGGATGCCTTAAGGACAGGTCTGGAAAGACATGAGGATCTGGGGATTCAACCACAATATCCTGAGGCTGACTGCTTTTTGAAATGTTTACTGTATTTTGTGTGCTCAGTAATGATACCCAGAATGGGCAAATGTCCCTAAAGGGCCAGCTAGTAAATATATTCAGTTTTTGTGTGTGATGTGCTCTGTTTTTTTTTTTTTTTTTTTATTTTAACATTTATTGTGTGTGTGTGTGTGTGTGTGTGTGTGTGTGTGGCCAGCTCAGCCCACCAGGGGGCGCGGCTGGCTGGCATGTGGTGCTGGGGATCGAACCGCGGTCCCTGTGCTTTGCCAAGCTTGTTCCAAGTAGGTGCTTTAGACCACTGAGCCATCTCTCCAGCCCTGTGCTCTGTTGTTGTAGCAAGAAAGTAGCTTTTGACAACATGCAAACAAGTGGGTAAATGTGGCTGTGTTACAGAATTCTTTGTGAATGCTGAACTTGGAATGTCACATAGTTTCACATGTCATAAAGCAGTCTTTTGAAAATTTAAACCATTTAAAATGTAAACATTGGGTCATAGCTTGCCAGTATGGGCTGAGCCCTCCTATACTTAAGACTAGGAGAGGAGCATGCACTGTTTCTCTAAGAGATTTCAGGCCTCTGCAGAGGCTTGGTGAGGCGGGAGACAACTCCAAGCCTAGGGCAGTTCAATCCCTGAAGTGCTCCTAGACTCTGTCCTCTCAATGTCACCTTTGATGCATATGGGGATTTTTAGGTCTCCTTTAGGACCAGAATCCACAGTGTTCCAGGAACTCACTGCTTGGGGACTCTCCTCAGAACTTCTTTTCCTCCACTCACCCCAGTGTGTCTGCTCACTGCCCCTTGTCAAGTCTTACCTTCCAGAACAAGGGGGAAAAGCCTTTGATGCTTTGCCCAAGAACCCTCAATGTCTGTACCCTGGGCTCCAGAAAGGCTTTGCTCTTTGTCATTAGCTTGGAGCATTCCTCTTCTGGCTTTTTTTTTTTTTTTCATCCAGCAATATTAATCTCCCTTTCTCTCCAAAACCAACCTACATGGATGCCAAACCTTCAGGGTGCGTGCACAGGAAAAAGCTTTTGGCTGATGCTGCTCCAAGAATGAGCTGAGGAGACAGCTGCTGGGCTGGGGACAAAGAGAATGGGAGTCCATCTTCCTTGCTGGCCCACCTCCCTTTCCAGTCCACCTCCCTTTCCACAATCCATGAGGATGGTCAGCCTGCCCAGGTCAAAGTCTTGAGCTTATCAACGATTATGTGTCTGATTTGCTCTGTCTTCCAGGGCAGTGTTCGTTGGAAGCTTTACACTTTACAATGCACATCTGCTCCACAATTGTTGTGACCTTACAGTTCCTAACACTGCAGGCAAGCTCATCAGGAGCCCGAGATCCACTCTGTCTAGGTATAAGCTGCATAGATTTGAATGGCTCATTTCGCATTTCCAGGGCTCATGCTCCGTATCTTTGGCAGAACCCAATTCTCAGAGCTTTAAGAAGAATTTCGCAAAACTGTAGACGTGAAAATGCCCTATTTAACTTCTGATGTTCTCTTTTTTTTTTTTTTTTCCTGCAAAATGGGGGACATTTCTACTGAGCCTTCAGAGAGGCTGTGAGTGCGATTGCATGAGTGAAGGCCAACAGCCTTCACTGGAATCTTCACTAGAATCTGATAACTAAACTTGTGACCAGTTTCTTTTGGCAAATGAAGTCAGGGACATTGTATTTCACACGGTTGGTGCCCGGAAGAAAGGGTCTACTATGACAGCGGTTTTTATTTATTATTATTATTATTATTATTA
>NW_004524619.1:10161641-10163807 GCF_000260255.1 Octodon degus
ACACGTCAAAAAGGAAGAGGCTGCGGCGCAGGCCCACTAGCAGCAGAATCCTATAGGCCACAACCCTTTTTGTCCCGCCCCCTCCGTCTCAAAATGACCAACCAGAGGGCGAGCCGCCCTTGACGTTATTTTCCAGCGACCGAGCCGGAAGCAGTGGTGTTTCCTGGTGCTGGAGCCGAGGCAATGAGCAGTCAGGAGGTGCTGGGCCAGGCTGCTCGGCTGGCCTCCTCCGGGCTCCTCCTGCAGGTACTCTGCCTGTTTGGCCCCTGTCGGTGCCGCAACCAGGATTTGCGGGGAGGGTGGCCCCGGGGCCCGTAAGAACCCGCCGGCAGGCAGACCCGGCTCTGACCGGGACCCCTCTGGGGAGGTGTGTTCTCAGGAGACGGCGGCGGTGGGGAGGCTTGCGTCGGGACCCGGAATCGGGAGCCCGCCTTTAGAGTCTTGGCTGAGCGACTACAAACAAAACCTGTTTTTAGCCCCCCCTGAGCGTTCTATTTTCCATATGGCAGTAGGAGAGCGTTCGATTCAATGGCGGGGAGCGTTTGGTGGTCGAGAATCTGATAGTTTTAAGGCGAGGGGTCCATTTTCTGCACGTGGTGTCCCAGACCTTCAAACATCTCTCCTCCACTCTTAACTCCCATAGATTTTAGAGAGACTGTGGCATAGCTAAGAACCTCGACCTGGGTTCATGGACTGAAGCCATGTATTTGTTGTGTGAGAAGTGACCTCATCTCGAATGCCAGTTCCTCGTTGATACATGAGGGTAATAATAGTCGCTGTGTTGCAAGGATTGATTGGGATCACTCGAGTAAACGCACTTAATTCAGAACCTGTACCTTAGTGTCTACACAATAAACGTTGACTGCATCTTTCTTTGAACTTGCACAAGTTATTCTCCCTTCTAGGTTCTAATTTTTGTCATCTACTAGATATTATACATACTACACCATCCAAATGCCAGCTAAAGACTCTTTCCAGCCTAAGAATTGTTTATTCTAAGTTAGGAGGTTCAAGCTTTCTATCTCATTCTTGAGCTTATCCGCCCTACTTCACCCAAGTCCTGAATCCGTCCTTCCTATTGTTTTAGAGAGGTACCTAGAGGTTAGGAGGAAGAACCCTGACAGGTGGGCCTCAGTTTGAGGCTTGTTATTTGCTGAATGCCAGCCCTTGAGAAAACTGCTTGACTTCTCAGAGCATCTGTTTTCTCATTTTAAATGAGAACAATAATGAAACCTTGGGGCTATTAGGAAAATTAGATGAAGTCATGCCTTTTAAGTGCCAGGCACATTACAAGTCCTTAATACATGTTAGCTATTTTTATTAGGGTAGTAAATTTTTAAATAGGTAGTATAATTGCACATGGTGGTGCATGCCTGTAATCCCAGCACTCGAGAGACTGATGCAGGAAGAATGCCACGAGTTCAAGGCCCACCTCTGCTACATGGTGCGTTCAGGGGCAGCCTGAGCTATGTAGTGAAACCCTGTCTCAAAAACCTGAAAAAAGGGCTGGCAAGATAGCTCAGCGGACTAAGCACCGACTTAGGCAAGATCAGGGACAGGGCTTGATCCCTGGCACCACATGCCGTGCTGGTGCTGCCCTTAGGCATGCTGAGCTGGCCACCAAGACTGGTGTGGTAACACATGCCTGTCATCCCAGTGCTGGGGAGGTGAAAACCAGAGGATCACTATGAGTCTGAGCTGCATGGTGAGACCCTGTACCAAATACATTAAAGACAAAGGCAGTGTAGGAATGAAATGAGATAATCTACATAGGGCATGTAGAAGATTGCTTTGCCCATGATGTGTGCTTGTAAATGTTAGGCTGTCTTCACCCTACCTTCATTTACCTAATTGCTTTTCTTGGGGCCGGAGAGATAGCTCAGTGGCATAATGCCTGCCTGGCGAATGCAAGGTCCCAAATTCAATCTTTAGTTCCTAATTGCTTTTCTTTCATTCTTTCCTCCCTCTGTCACCCTCATTCCTCTCTTTTGTTGAATCCATTGCCTTTGCTATATTCTCCCTCTCCCTTTTTTTTGAGACAGGATGTTGCTAAGTTGCCCAGGCTGGACTTTAACTTGAAATAATCCTCCCTCCCCTGAGTAACTCATAGGTAGCTTGTTTTTGTTTAATTTCACAATAGGGACATATTGAGAATTTCAAAACAGT
>NW_004524619.1:10164802-10165761 GCF_000260255.1 Octodon degus
ATCCTCCTATCTCAGCCTCCCCAGCTCTGGAATTGCAAGTGTGTGCCACCGTACCAGGTTTCCGGGCCGGCAGGGTGTGCAGTACAGGGGATCAGACTTGAGTCGTTGTGTGCCAGGCAGGCGCTTATGCTGCTGAGCTATATCCCCGGCCCCTCAATCACATTTTCTTGTGGAAGGATTTGAGAGCTTACTCTATTGACAGTTGTTTTAATTCTGAGCCAGCCGTGGAATAAATATTTTTTATTTGTTTTCATTTTTCATAAATGCTTTCACCTCTAAAATTTCATCAGATCCTTGTATCAACTCTAGAAAATTTATAGCTTCATTTGATAAGAGGAGGGAGTTGAGGCTTATAAAAAAATTAGAAGATTGGACCATGGACATAGCTCAGTGGTCTAAGCAACTGCCTAGACAAGCTCAAGGACCCGGGTTCAGGCCCCAGTACTGCATGCTGTGCCGGCCCCACTCCAGGAGCACTGAGCCACTGAGTCTGGGCGTGGTGGCGCACCCCTGTAATCCCAGTGTTGGGGAGGCTGAAACAGGAGAATCACTAAGAGCATGAGCTGCATAGTGAGATCCTGTACCAAATGCGTACAAGTAAAAAAAAAAAAAGATGATGGATCTAAGAGCTAAATCATGGGTTCATGGGTTAAGACACTCCGTTGAGTACTTTCTTTAGAAAGGACTCCATGAATTGGCTCTAAACCTAACATTGAGTACAAAATAGTTTCAAAAAAGGAAAGCTTTGTAGTTAGAGCTTTCCTTGAATTCTCCAAAAGTACTGCCTGAGTTACTTTTCTTGTTGCTGAGACAAAATACCCAACACTCAAGTAAGAGGAGGAAAGGTTTATTTTGGCTCACAGTTTGTGGAAGTTTCAGTTCATAACTGGCTGGCTCCAAGGCAGAGGGGCATCACAGAGGAGAAACAGTTTATGACAGGCAGAGGACAGCAAAACAGA
>NW_004524619.1:10166721-10173366 GCF_000260255.1 Octodon degus
TCATCGATCACTTTCCTCTTTGGCCCCATAATCTTCTTGATCAGAAAATTTGGGACACTACTGAGGTACATGACGTTACAGTACAAGTTCTCATATGGGCCAGGCTGATCTTGAACTTGCCACAATCCTCCCTCAGCCTCCCAAGTGGTGGGATTACAGGGGTACACCACCACGCCCAGCTTCTGTCCCTTGTATTTTGTCTGGGCTACCCATCCTTAGCATAAGCAGCACTCACCCCCAGGGAGGGCCTTCCCATTATCTACTCCCAGAACTGCGCCAAACCAATCAGTGAGCTTGTGTTGAGCTGGGTATGGTGGGGCATACCTACAGTCACAACATTTGGGGAGGCTCAGGCAGGAGGATCACAAGTTTGAGCCAAGCTTGGCCAATTTATCAAGCCCTGTCTTTAAAAAAGAGCTGAAAAAAACAAAACAAAACAAAACTGCAGATGTAACTTAGTTCAAAGACCCTGCAAAGATGTGTGTAGGGGTGATGTCTGACTCCATAAAGTTAAAATGGCAGTATCGTGATACTGGAGATGTGCTGGACTTCAGGGAGCATGTTGCTGGTCTGAAGATTTTTAGACAGTAATCATCCCTTGGCCTATTTTGATTGAGACTGCAGCTGTTCACTGATAACCCTGAGAGTGCTCAACACAGAAAAGATGTCACTCACTGCTAGACTGAGAGGGAACGAGGCTTCCATCTTCCCAGCATGTCCTTTTGGCAGCCTTGTCCTGTGTTTCGTGAAAACAATTTTTGTTCAGGTGGTTTTCTTGAATGGACGAGTTTGGAAGTCTCTAGACCTTTCTCTGTCAAATGACAATAGCTAGGCTCTCTCTTTAGCTTCATTGTGTATAATTTCATTGTTATGAGTTGTGTGAAAGCTGTGTCAAGTCCTCTGTGGGGAGGGGCAAGTATTGAGTTAAGAAAGGCAGTGTTTTTTTGATTTCTAATTGAGAAAAGCAAATTTCAAAGAGACTAAGTGTCAGTATTGGAATCCCTAGATATTACCAGGCACACAAGAAAGAATTGTACTAAGTGTCCTGTTCCCTGTAGGTGATCATTTGCTTAGTATGTGTTTCTAAACAGTTTTTACTGGGGAATTGGGTGTGGGCTGAGTACAATCCTCTTTCTGCCTCCTGGAGTGCGTGGCTTTGAACCTGAAGAAACTCATTGATTCCGAAGGCCTCTTTCTTTTCATCAGTAAGTTAGGGGGATTTCCACACGTCTTCCCAGGTTCCTTGACCACTGGAAAGGATGTTGAAAAACTCCACGGAATGAAATTTCATAAGAAAAGCAGAGAGTTTGAACGTCTTGGAGGCGATTCTCCGCGGCAGGGCTGCATTGTGTCATTACAGCACATCGGGAAGAGCAGAAATAGTGTCCTCATTTCAACAAATAAACATCCTTAATGTGACTTAATCTATGTTTTTGTTCTTTTACTTCAGGTGTTGTTTCGATTGATCACCTTTGTCTTAAATGCATTTATTCTTCGCTTCCTATCGAAGGAAATTGTTGGCGTAGTGAATGTAAGGTATGTGGGGGTTGCGCTCCGGCCCTGTCTGCTGTTCACATCCCTAGTTAGATTTTTTTCAAACTGTACTTGTGAGTTACCCTTAACTTTTAGAAGCATGGACCTTTACCAGAAACAGAGTGTTTAAGCAGTGGACTAAGGAGGAGTGAGGGATGCAGTGGGCCGCAGGGGTGGGGGATGAGCAGGCAAGTTGCTTTTAATGGACCCATGGAGTGTTTTCCATTAACAACCTCCAAATGCACATTTCTTTGCCAGCTGTTTCAATTTTCTTGCTCTCAGAACCCAGGAGAAGAGTGGGAGTAATTCACTGCAAACCTCATCTCAGGTATAATCCTGTGTTCTTGTCCTGCTGACAGCAAAAGAAGTGGGAGTTGTGTAGTTTGGGAGGATGTGTTTCATAATTGCAGAACTGGAGCTGCCACCTTCTTTCCCTCAATGACTTTGTAACTGAGACACGGTAACTGGGATCTGAGCTTGAGTCCTTGTTATTAGTTCTTTGGAGACTTAGATAGCTGAGCTTGCTTTGTCTTATAGACTTGGCTTGTTTTTTTCTACTCACCTCTTTTCTGTTACAGGACACCCACATATGTTTTGGATTCACAAATGAAACAAAAGTATATAAAATGATGTGAATGCTCAGAATAGCTTAGACTCTGAGTTGCTTATTCGTGCTGATAAACAAAAACAGTATGTTCCAGACAGCATTTCATATCTGCTATTTATGAAGCACGTGGTCTTGAGCTTAGAGGCAGTTTACAAACTTTGATTGGCAAGGGAATGTCTGGAGGTTTACACTAGGTAGAACTGAGGAAGGACTCGAGAATCTGCATTTTCACAAGCTCCTCAGGTGATTTTGAAGCAAAGACCATGTTTTGAGGAGTCATTTTAAAAGCAGAAAGGAAGAAAGCCAAATACTCTTACATGCCTTGATTTTTCTTCCCATGCAGCCCTAGATTGGCAGGCGCCTACATTGGCAGCTCTTGCATGGCCTGCCCATCTGGTTAAGGCATAGGTCTCTCTCCTCATTTGTATTGCTATACTGAGGCACTGTAGGACACTGCAGGACCCATGGACAACCCCAGGAACCTTAATCCTGCTTCCACTCTGACTTAATCTGGGCCACTGCCTTTTGAAGCAGGGAAACTTCAATTTTTCTTTGTTAAGGTTCAGGAAATCTTACCCTGGTGGCACATATCTTCAAGGTACCCAGCATGTGGTACCAGGGATTTAACCCAGGTCCTTGTGCTTGCTTAGGCAGGCACTTAGACCGCTGAGCTGTCTCCATGGCCCATGCAGCAACCTTTTAATGGTTGCCTGCTTAAATGCCTGCTCTGAGATTCTTCGGGCCAGTGACTCCAAAACAGTAATGTCTCAGCCTCTCACAGGGACTTTCAAGTCACTTCTGTCTAGTTTCATTGTGATCTAGAAGTTTCCTTGCTATGTGGCTTGTCCTTTTCTTCTTCTAGTCAGGGCTGCTACGTGCCTGCCCGTATCTGTGCCTACAGGCTCTTGGGGCCACTGTAGCAGTTTCTATCTCAGATGTTACTCTGTGGATGCACACATTCACCTGTGCCTTGTTTGGCTCCTAACTCTGTTGTTCACATGGATTGGATGGGTGAAAAGTCCTGTGGGGGTACAGTGCCCTACCCTTTACTATCAGGGGTGAGTGATCAAGGCTTTCTGTCCTCTCTATTTCTGGAAAACCCCTAAAAGTTCTCTCTATGAAGAACTGGAAGCCTTACTGATTTCTGCTTTTCCTTTACAGACTAACGCTGCTTTACTCGACCACTGTCTTTCTGGCCAGAGAGGCCTTCCGCAGAGCTTGTCTGAGTGGGGGTGCCCAGCGGGACTGGAGCCAGACCCTCAACCTCCTGTGGCTAACGTGAGTTGTGGCTTAGCAGGTGATGCATTCAGGAAAGCAAGTGTACTGAGTGTTCCAAGTGAAAGAGCAGCGCCTGCCTGAAGCTGCCTAGAGTCTCTAGGTTGAGTGCTGCAGTGCGTTTCTGGGGTTAGCCTTGTGATAAGAGGGGGAGACTGTGGATGGAGAGTCTTGGTTCATGTTCTCTGTGGATGTCCAGGAGCTGGGAGGAGGTGTATGTGGGGTTCCTGGGCCAGGTTTCTAGCCTAGGTGTCCTCTTTGGAGCTATTTCTGCTATTCTTGATCACCAGTCTGGGCCCCATTTGGCCTGTACCATTTTTTTTAAATCCTAATCTTTTGAGGGTTTTTTGGTTTTTTTTTTGTTTTTTTTTGTTTTTTTTTGAGTTTTTAACAAACAGTATTTTCTAAAAGCCTTTTAAAGGATTCATTATGTCTTTCTTCATTTTTGTCATGTGATTTTGGTTCTGAGTCTTTTGGAATATTCTTGAAAATCAAGTATATCAACTAAAAATTATAATGACTTTTCTGCACGTAGATCCCTGCACAGGTTGGCGGCTGTTTTTTTTTTTTTTTTTTTCTGATGCTGCCCTTGCGTAATTCCTTATTGCCTCAACAGAAATGACTGTCAAAGGGCTGGTAGGTGTTTACTTTATTATAGGAGTGGCTGTCAATTACCCAGTCACATTTAAGTGCTCTGTGGTACACATGTGAAAGGACGTTGTGCAGTGACTGTTGGTTATTTGGGGTACAAGAACCTCCTGGATAGTGTCAGTCAGTCTAAGTACAGATAACAGGCATTTTCCTTCTGGGAATTTTGCTTACCAAGTTAGTATGACCCAGGGGATAAGAATGTCGACTTTGGAGTCGGATCAGGATTGAATCTTACTTCTGCTCTTAACTACCAAATTACCCTGCCCTGTCAGCCCTGGTTTCCTCATCTTCCAAATGTGGGTAATGACAGAGCATCATTGTGAGATGTCAGTAAGATCTGAATCGTGGTGTCATGCCTGAGGGGAGTGCCTCCACTACCTACAAATAGCAAATTATTGTGGTAGTTGTTTTTATTTTGACTCTTAATCACTGTTACTCTTTCATTGTATGTTTATCTTTATTTTAAGATTTAATATTTTAAAATAAAACACATTTTTTCTGCCCTCGTAGAGTCCCATTAGGTGTGTTTTGGTCCTTATTCCTGGGCTGGATCTGGTTGCAGCTGCTTGAAGTGCCTGATCCTGATGTGGTGCCCCACTATGGAGCTGGAGTGGTGTTGTTTGGCCTCTCAGCAGTGGTGGAGCTGCTCGGGGAGCCCTTGTGGGTGCTGGCACAGGCACATATGTTCGTCAGGCTCAAGGTCAGTGTACCTTTTGCTGTGAGTGGGAATATAAAGAATAAAGTTAATTTTTTTTTTTTAATATGAGAATGATTTTTTTTAGACTTAGATCTTAAAAAACCTGAAAAAGCTAACATGATCACTTCAGTTGACTTACTTGAAATTATCAGATGGTTTTTGCCGCTAAAGTTTATCATTGCTAGACTATAAATTGAAATCAGATTTGCTAATAAGGAAGTTATTAGATTATTAGCTCAAATCAGAATTACAAAAAATTTAGGAGTACTATAAACCATTTCAGATTTTGGTAGTGATTCTATTTAGTTGAATATGAATAAACTTTTCATCTTTGAAAATTCAAAGTTTAATGTGTCTAAAATTATGTATAATAAAATTGTAATTATATGTAAACCTACGAACAAAACATGCTGAAGATGCATGAAACCATCATTCAACCTGAGAAGTAAAACATTACCAGGGCTTATGTCCAACCATACTCTGCCCCCTCCACCAGGGTAACTACCACCCTGGATTTTCTGTTCATCATTTCTTTGCATGTTTACTTTTTGATAATATCTATAAAGTGTGCCTTTACCCTGGATTTTCTGTTCGTTATTCTTTGCATCTTTTTAATGATGTTTGTGAAGTGCCCCTCTACCATGTGTTTGCAGGTGACAGCTGAGAGCCTGTCAGTGATCTTCAGGAGTATTCTCATAGCTTTGCTTGTGCTGTGGTTGCCTCACTTGGGACTGTATATCTTCTCTTTGGCCCAGGTAAGAGCTTTTATGTAGTCAGTTTCTCTGGTTTTTCTTCTTGTTCCCATCACTATGTGTTTTATGTGTGTAATGTCATGCCTGTGGGGAAGGCTGGAAGCGTCAGGAGGCTGACCCTGCTACCCCTTCTCTGGCTGCTGTGTCTAGCTTTCCTTCACACTGACACTGCTGGAACCCTTAGGGACTCTATACTCAGTCACATCGTCAAGAATCAAAAAGTCCAAAAGAGGCTGGGGAGGTGGCTCAGTAGAATATTTTGCTTGCCTGGCAAGCACAAGGGCCTGCGTTCAATCCTCGGTTCTGAAACAAAACAAAACAAAACAAAAGAATCAAAAAGTCCTTTTAGGCATTCTGTGGTCACACTCATATCAAACTTATCTTTGATTGTTTGATACTATTATGAAGGGGAAAAAAGTTTGGGAGGTGGGTGGGAATTAACTGTATATGTATTCTTTTCCTTGGATTTCAGTTAGCTGCTTACAGAATCAGAGGAAACTGACAAGCCTATTTTAAACTTAGATTGAAATCTTACATAATTCAGAAAAAACAAAGTCAGAGGAGGTACTTTTCAGCTTAGCCATTTTGACTTCATTTCTGTCTCATCATTTCTAGTTCTACTTCATATTCATGAGTCCAGTAAAATAGGAGTAAAGTACCAGGCTATTTTAAAAAGTGAAACCTAAGATTAGATATTTACCCAAGCATCTTATACTACAGAACAGTATGGTTTTTAATAGCATGTAGGAAGACAAATTAAGAGTCTTAGTAATGTTTTATGTGAATTCTTTCTCATGTTCTAGGCCAGAACTGTGTATGTTTTTGTGGAACATAGTAGAGCTAGATTTAAAATTAATAAAATAAGAATGAGAATTGCCAGCAAAAGCAATTCTCACTCTAGCAGTTGCACAGTTTAGAGCAGTTATCTGTGCTTGCTTTTTTTTTTGCTATAATTCTCATTGTATATCTTTGTTTTTACACATTCTCTATAGTGGAATGTGCAGGCTACAGAGGTACCTGGTTGTTGGATGACTCTTCTTAGGAAATGTGCTCACATGATGAGCGTCTGATTGTCGTAGCTCTTACCCAGAGCAGTGTAGTCATGTACATACACATCATAGTCAGCAATG
>NW_004524619.1:10174976-10181772 GCF_000260255.1 Octodon degus
AAAAAAAAGTGATCCATAATACAACTGGGATGAGCCTTGAATACATTATATTAAGTGGAAGAAGTCAGACACAAAAGGCTGTGGTATGAGTCCATTAATATGTAATATCCAGGATAAGCAAGTCCATAGAGACAGGGCAGATTAGTGGTTGCTAATGGATGGGGGAATGGGCAGTAATTGTTTAATAGATAGTTTCCTTGTGGGTGATAAAAACATTCTGGAATTAGATAGTGATATTGGTTGTACAATAATGTGAATATACTAAAAAGCCATTGAATCATTCACTTAAAGTGGGAATTTAAAAAAATTGTGAATTTTTCCTTGGCAAAAAAGTATGGGATAGTCATGTGGTTATAACACTCTTGCATTAGGATTAGCAATAGGTTGTCACTTTCTCTTCAAAGCTGTGGACAGCAAAAAAATGAAGAAGGCAGAGAAGGGCATTGGCTCATTGCAGCTTGGTTCTGAACCACCAGTGCTATTTGTCTTTTAAGGACTCACTGTGCTGGTGCAGTGGACTCTCCTCCAGGGTGGTTGGAGAGCAGCAGGGAGCAGCCTAGGCCGCCTAACTGCAGCTTCTCATGTTTCCTGCTGTGTGACAGCAGGGTCTGGGTCTGGAGGGCCCACTGCTGTAGCTAGTGTGTATTGGTGTTCTCGGAAAAGAGGGAGCTGGTTAAAGGGCCGTTTTGGATTATCCTCTCCACTCCACAAACAAAAGCCTGGCTGCTGCTCCTGGCCAGAAGCCATTCTTTTGTCTGAGATGGGTGGAGGGAGAGGTCGGCCCTCTTATCATCCCTCCCTTTCCTCCCTCATCGTATAGTAGCTCTCACCCTGCCTTTGTGCTGGGTGGAGAGGAAAGTGCTCAGTTCTGCTTTGTAATCATAAATGTCACAGTTTTCCGGGGTGTGTGGAAAATCCACAGCCCTAGATGATAGGTTCATGGCTGTCAGCAGAGTCATGATACCTGGGTCTTGACAGCATGCTGTGTAGGTGAGAGAGTTATTCCTTTGGGCAAATACAAGTCTTGTGATAATGTATGATGTATGACCCAAAAATTCAGTAAATGTTTAAAAGAAAGTCTTATAGTAAGAGACACATTGTCATTGTTTCAAACACCCATATCCTATACTTTTGCCACTTTTTGAAGCAGTCCTGGAAGTCCTCTTTAATTGGAATGTCTTTGGGTGAATGCTACTTCCTAGCGTCATCCAACAGAAAGCCAGGCTCATAAAAACATGATATGTATTCATCCCCCTTATTCACCAGACTGGAATCGTGTGACTTCCGACTCTTCCCAAAGTTAAAATGACCATTAAATGCCAGTGCTTTGAATGAATTCAGGACATTGAGACATTCGTGACAACAAAACTAAAGACACTTATGAAAAAAAACTTCCAGAACTGTTTCAGAAAGTGGCAAGAATGATGGGATAAATATGTTCAAAGTGAGGGGAAGTATTTTGAGGGCAGTTAATGGCAGTGTGTCTTACTATAATAAGTTAAAAAACAAAAAAATAAATATTTTGCTTTTTAAAAAATCATGTCTTGTATCTGATATTGTGACAGTTGAGCAAGTGACTGTCAGGGACATTATATTCTGCCACCTAAGTGAAGAATTTAAAACACTGCAAGAAGATGCTACAGTGGAGCTGGGTCTGAATAAATGGTCCTGTTTTCCTAAGGAGGAAGCACTGCCCAACAGAAAATACAGTTAATTAAGACAGTTCTATTTGTCTATTTTTAATAGAAAAATAATAAATAGGACATTAGAAAAGGTACAAAATTTTAAAAAATCAAAATGATGGGTATTTAGTGATGGTTATTATATTACATGTTGTTGTCCTCAGTGTAGTTGCTCAAATTAGAGATATAAGCATGTAAAATTGGTCAAAGTAAAAAAAAAAAAAAAGATATTAACTGCTCCCTTCAAAAAAACTGATAGAAATCAGTAGTACAATCATGTCGGCTATCCTGTGTATATGCATACATGATGTTTTTCCCCTTCCTTTTTTCCCATCTTTTCTCCTTTTCTTCTCCCAACTGTTTATTCCTTTTTTTTTCAGTTTCTTTCCCCTTTACTATCTATTAACATTTCATATTTCATTTATTCTTTTAGGTGCTTTAGGTGCTTTTAGGGAGACAATATGATGTTTACGTGTGGGTCTGATTTATTTCATTTGTGAGTTGCATCCATTTACCTACAAAAAGCCTCAAGTTTATCGAAAACACTGGCTAGATGCCGCAGAGTAGGTGGCAGTGTGTTATGGTTGTCAGGCCCAAGGGCCCCTCCATCCTTGTCAGAGGGATTGTTCTCCTTTCCTTCCATACAACATGGCAGTTCTGTTTCTTTATTGGCCTTTGAGGTCAAATTTATAGACATAGTATAATACCTATATTAAAATAGTTTAACTTCAACCTATTTTCTTTTTTCAGCTTTTTTATACTTCAGTTTTGGTGCTTTGCTATGTTTTTTATTTCACAAAGTTACTGAGTTCCCCAGAACCTATCAAGCAACAAACTCTTCCTATCTCCAGCATAACAGATCTGTTACCCAGTGTTACAGGAAGCAAAGTAAGTAATACGGTCTATATTTTATCATTTTAATCAGAAGATGGTTATCCTTGAGAGAAGGAAATTGCAATTGTTTCATTGTTATAGGAAAAATGTTATAACTCATATTTGTTGTGTGCTTATTATATGCTAGGCCAGAGTTTCAAAATCTTGCACTATAACATTTTGGGTTGGAAAATTCTATGTTACAGGAACTGTGAAGTGTACCATAAACGTTTAGCAATATCTCTGGCCTCTACTTACTAGGTTCCAGTGGCAACCCACTCCTCTGCCACCCAACGCAATACCTAGAAACATCTCCAGAGACTGCAGAATGTCTCCTAGGGGCAAAATGACTTCCAGTTGTGCTAGGCCTCGTGCCAAGTGCTTTACATACACTATTCAATACTTATAACTGAGAGACTGACACTGTTGCTATTTCTATTTTAGTGTGGAGGAGTTAAGGCGTACCGAATAAATACCTGTTCAAAGTGAGGTTTACAGTGAGGAGGGGAGCCTGGAGGGGCTCTAATGCCAGCAGAGCAAGGCTCTAACCAATATACTCCTCACTTTTTATTATGCATGTCTTTTGGATTTTTTTTTTTTTTTTTTTTAACTGACCTGTGGCATAGGCAGTCCTTAGTTCTGAGAAGGAAGTGACTTCCAGTAGTTTCTTTATCTAGATGTGAGCTCAGTCTTTTGCATGCTCAACTTTCCCATCCAGGACACTGAGATTTCTAGGGACTGATGTGTGATAGTGAAGTATAATCTTCTTCTACCCTGTTCCTTCACAGTCCGTTTGGCCTGTATCTCCTGGCTCTGGTACAGTAAGTACTGCTCTCTACCCCCCAGTGGTGTACACAGGGTGACAGGCCACACTGCCTCCCCCAGATACTCTGTGAACTGCTCTGGGAGGGCAGTTCCTGTATAAGGAAATGCTCTGTGCATTTCCTTTTCCCCATACGTGTTTGCTTACTGGATGTGGAACACTTTATTGTAAGTAAATTATGAGATAGCACTTTCTCGTCTTCTAGAATTCTATCCTCACAGATTTGTTTATTAGGCTTATATTAAATTCATCACACCTCAAGTAATGACTTTTATATTGTTTAATGTTTCTGAGTAATTTATATGAAAGATCAGCTAATATTTAAGTAAAGCCAAAGAGCTGAGGACTTTGAATGGCAAGCGTATATTCATTATGACTCTTACATCGAGTACTGTGTCATGTGCCCCGAGGGGCATCTCAGCCCTCAGAACTAGTGTTATGGGGTGGAGATCAGATATGTAGTCAGCTGACTACACTGCAAGACTGAGTGTGTGTCCAGTGTTGTCAGAATAGCAACACAGAGAACTGATCTATTTCATCTAGGCGCATCAAGGAAGGCTTCCTGGAAGAAGCTGCTTTTGAGTTGAATCTTGACACATGAGCGGGCAGATGTAAAATGTGTGTGATAGCAGTCGTGACAAGAAGGAGAGAATTTGTGTGCGTGCGTGTGCATGTGCGCATGTGTGTGTGTGTCTTTTTGAGACAGGGCCTGGCTATACAATTCAGGCTGGCCTTGAGCTCACTTTGTAGCCCAGGCTGGTCTCAAATTTGAAATGATCCTCCTGCGTCAGTCTCCCAAGTGCTGGGATTACAGGCATGTGCCACCATACCTGGTGGGAATTTTTTTGGTGCACGCCTGTGATCCAGTACTCAGAAAGCTGAGGCACGAGAATCCCTGCATGTTTGAGGCCAGCCTGGGCAACATAGTGAGCTCAGGGCCAGTCTGAGCTACATAATGAAACCATGTTTCCAAACCACTCCCCATCCCCCAAAAGAGAAGTTTTTGTGGGCATGTTATATGTCCATCATTATGTTGGAATTGAAAATGCAAAATGACTGGGGTACTTAGTTGACTGGATGGAGAGAAGGAAAGAAAACAATATGTGGACAGAGGTTATAAAGGGAAGGAAATCTGTCCTGCTGGGCTATAGCCAGGGTGTAGCGATGGCCTTAGTGCTGTGGAATTTGGGCTTAATTTGGGAGTAGTGGAAGCCAGTGAAAAGTTTTAAGTAGTACCATGGGCAAGCTGCCTGATAGAGGAGCTCACCGTCCAGTATCTATATGTAGTTTCTCCTTTTCTCTCATGCAGCCCTCATACCAGCTCCCCAAGGATTCCATTTTGCAGATGAGAAAACCAAAGCAATGTCAGGTATCTGACCCGTTGCATTTGGACTAAGTCAGGGAGCTGAGGTGGAGCCCCAGTCTCCAAGCTTGACTCTGAAGCATAGTGATCAACCTTCTGGCTTGCTTGGGCAACACTGAGTGAAGATGATTGTCTTGGGCTGCATACACTTAGTAAAATATAGTGAATGTGTATAACCAATGAAACTTTTGTACATTTATAAAAAGAATGCAAGTAGTCCATGGGCTAAGGGTCAGACATCCCTGCTAAGACCTAAGTTTACAATGAAAAGAGCAGGACAGAGAGAAAGAGGCAAAACCTCAGTAAGGAGGTCGTGCCCGTTTTCCAGGTGAAAAGTGAAGAGAACAGCAGGAGGATGGATGGAGATGAGAGGATGGACCAGGCTGGGGTTGAGTCAGTGAGTCAGCAACTGGGATAGGCTGAATAAGGGGAACAGGAGAGTGTGCTGTATGGGGTGGTGGAAGTGACAGAAGCCAGAGGTAGTGCTATGACCTCAGCCTTTCTGGTGACTCTTACCAGTGTGGGAAGAGCGCGGCTAATTATATCATCCTGAGTCAGAGAAGTTTAGGAAGTGGAAGAGTGATTCAGGCTAAAGCAGGATGAGCCCTGGGTTTGAGGCAGTTACTGCCTACCAGCTTTTCCTTTCCAGCCCTCAGTTTCCCTGTCAGTACATCAAGGGTATGGAAGGTTTGTTAGGAGATTCTGGAAAAGTTTGTATCTCCAAGCTCCAAGCTTATCGTACCAACCCAACTTTGTGAAGTTGTCTCTTTGGCCACCCAAGTGACAAATTCCTTCTGAATAGAAGGGTAAAAGTCCACAGAATGTGCTTCCTCTTTTATAGCACATGTATATCCTGAGAAGAGCCTCAACCATAGGTTGAATCGCCTGCCTACGGATCCTTAATCAGCACGTTGTGATAGTGAGCAGTATGGTCATTTCTTCTAAACCTTGGACCTGTTTAATTTGAAAGCATTAGAAGAAAGTAGTTCTTGAGCATGAGTTTTTAGGTTAGATTCACTGTCATGAGGACTTCCTCTAAAAAGCTCAGGCGTCTTTCCAAACCCATTCATAAACTACCTGGCAAGCAGGCTTCAGTCACCTCATTGGCCATCTGCGACTTTTGTTTCCTTTAAAAAGAGCACAGGTGACTCAGTGTGATGTTGCATGCCTTTGATCCTAGAAGTTGGAGGCTGAGGCAGGAGCATTGCAGTTTTGAGTACAGCTCACAAAACTCAGTGAAACTCTGTCCCAAAATAAAAAAATAAACAAAAGGTTGGGGATGTAGCCCAATGTTAAGGCCCTGGATACAATCCCCAGGACTGTGAACCATCCAAACCAAACCCAACCAAACCCATGGGTACTTCTAAGCAGACCTCTCAGAAGACCCCTGTAGTGTGGGTCAGGGAATCCTGTGAGAGATAAGATGTTACCCTCCATCTCTTCCCTGATACTGACTTCCCTAGAGCTGACTGGGGGCAAAATCAGCCACTGTGAGAGGATGAGTGGTCCACAGTGCCCCACAGTGGTCACAGGGGTGATAGTCATCTGCTGATGGCCTGATTTAAATACTTTGTGGCCCAGTTTTCCTTTTACTGTAGAAAATTTACCCTGGGGCTAGAGCAACCCTGTCATCTGCTCCAGGTTCAGTGACACTCTGAAGGTGGCACCATTGGAGTGGGTTCAGTCTGCTCCTGGTGATTAGAAGAAAGGTTCAGAAACCTATAGGTGAGAAGGGGACTGACACAAGCCTTGCTTTCAGAGGGGCTCTGGACTTTCCCTTTCATAGTGCTAGCTGTCAGCCACATGTGACTATAGAGCATTTTGCAGTGTGGCTATTGTTTACATGAGCTGTGAGGGCAAGAAACACTAGATTTCAAAGACAATATAAAAGACTAACGTTAAATGCCACTATTTTTTTTTTTTGATGTTGACTCCATGTTTATTTTTTATTTATTTATTTTTAATTCATGTTACTTTATTTTTCTCAGATTCCTCTTCAAGGCAAATCTGGGTTTGGTAGTTGTGTGACTGTGGGACAGTTTTCTTTCTTTTTTT
>NW_004524619.1:10183137-10187380 GCF_000260255.1 Octodon degus
TTCTGCTAGGTGGCAGTGCTTTATACAGATGGGCTTTGGGCCAAGAGCAGGGCCTGTAGGACTGGAGCAGGTCCCAGGCCTGCCTGTGGGCCCATTTCTATGGCTGAGGCTCCCCCTTTGGAGAGGTGGAATAGACTTGGACTGTGATCCATTCCTGCCCTTCCCCAAACCCACTTGCAATCTACCAGTCAAAAGTTACCCTTTCGGATTATTCTATTCTAAGATTAAAAATCTGTCTCCTAGACTGGGATGCTTGTGAGAGGGGCTCCCAGAGGGACCTGAAGGAGATGGCTGTCCCACTCCTCCATTTTGTGGTCATCTCTCTGGCTTTGAGGACCCCTGTCTCTTATAGGTTGACCTTTACCCTGACTGAATATTTGCTTCCTTCTTACCCACTTTGCCTTTAAGAAGTAGGCAATCTGATGCCCCTTGGGAGACTCAGAAGAGCGATAGCCAAAGTTTTGTTTTTTCCTTTCCTCTATCATGCCAATTTTGAGTGACCTGGGATGGCTGAATTTCTCTTGAACTATATAAGTATACTTCATATACTTGGTGTGAAGGGGCAAGGTGTTGAGTACATAGGACAGACTTGTTTTGCAGCTTGGCACTTTAAAAATTTTCCTTTGTAGTGCTAGTGAATCAGACCTGGGGAATCATACATGCTAGAGAGGCACTCTACCACTGAGCTACTCCCCAGGCCTTCAGAGATTGTTCGTTTTAAGAAAACAGTAAACTGTATATATTAGAGGTAGTCAGTGTGGCCTGGATCTCCAGTGGGGCAGCAGCAGTTTTGTTTGTTTTTTTTAAGAGAAAGAATAAAAAATAGTTTAAAAAAAAAAGAAAGAAATGATACATAATTTCATTAAACAAAATGATATTCAACAATGGTTATTTTTTAAAAATGTATTTGGTACAAGGTCTCACTATGCAACTTGAACTCATAGTGATCCTCCTGTTTTTAGCCTCCCCAGCGTTGGGATTACAGGGGTACATCACTTTGCCTGGTCTTAGTGTCCGGCTCAGCATGCCCGGGGGTGGGGCCAACGCATATGGCACCAGGGATTGAACTCCAGTCCCAGCGCTTGCCTAGGCAGGCACTTAGTCTGCTGGGCTATCTCGCCCACCCAACAATGGTTGTTATTTTGCATATTGTTGTCTTCAAAGTAGTTGTTCTGATTGCCAGATAAAAACATGCAAAATTGGTCAAAAAATTAAAAAGAAAAAAAAAATAACTTAAGCATTAAGTGTTCTCTTCAATATAATTGTACAGGGTTGTTTGTTTGTTTGTTTGTTTGTTTTTAAAGTTCAGAGCAGCTTTATGTCCAATAGCTCCAAACTGGAAATAGCCTGTGACTAGCAATTCTTTAGGAGTCTCTGTATGTGAATCTTGGACATGTCCCTTACAGACTTTGTCTTCATGTGTAGTGATTTTGTTAGTTAGCTTTTCATTGCTGGAACAAATCCCTACAGGTTAATGGATAAATGGTATTATTGGATTAGTGGTATTTATACACAATGGAGTATAAAGGATAAACTGAAGTCATTTGTGGGAAAATGGGTGGGACTTGAAACCATAATGCTAAGGGAAATAAATCAGACACACAAACTTAAGTTCACATGGTTTCTGCTATATGAGAAACCCCAAGTATACAGAGCAAAATGAAAGATAATAAGAAACAGGGAGAGAGATCTTTTGCAAAGGGGAAGGGAACCAAGAGACAGGGGAAGAGGAGAGAGAGGGGAGGAAAAGGTGATGTAGAAAGAATGAAAATGTGTTATGTGCATGACTGACTCCCCATGGTGAATGTAGTTGTTATGTACTGCACACATGTACTAATAAAAATGAAAATACGCACCCAAAATAATCAACTTAGAAAGAGCAGAGATTTATTTTGACTTGTAGTTTTGGAGGTTTCCATCTGGACCCTGTAATGAGGCAGCGCATCAGCACAGAGGCATGCAGTGGAGCAAAACAGCTCGGCTTCAGGGCCAGGAGGCCAAGGAGAGGAAGGGAGGAGGCTGGAATCCCACAGTTCCCTTCGAGCACAAACCCTGTGACTTCAAAGGCCCCACTAGGCCCACCTCTGAGCGGCTGTGCCACCTCCCATACCAGCTGCCAAGGACCAAACTTTACCATGTGGCCTTTGAGGAGCACTGAGATCAAAGATTCAAATAACAGTGGTGACAAGATTCTTTTGTCTTATCACCTGGGGTCCTTGTGGGTATCTGTGGGTCCCTTCGGTGTGCCTTTGAATTATATGATTCTGATGGGGCTTTGCAAGTTGAGGTTTCAGGACTAACACATTTATCTCTGGTAGCATTTTATGCTTATGCCTGGGATTTTTTATTTTGGTTTTTTTGTTGTTGTCGTTTTCTCTTCTAGGCTTTTGTAAATTGGAAAGAGGCTAAATTGACTTGGAGTTTTTTCAAACAGTCTTTCTTGAAACAAATATTGACAGAAGGTAAGTAAAAGGTCACTCTGATCAATCAGAAGATCATAGTAGACACAAAGGAATTTCACAGGACTGCTGGTGACCTGGATACCCCCACCCGTCTGACATTCTTGGCAAAGGACCCCACCCCTCATGTGTTAATTTTATTTTTAGATAGGAAAACCAACATTCATTTAGGTTTATGCTTTAAGTTGTCCAATATAAATCTCTCTGCAGCCTTATAAATAGTATTTTCATCCTTTATTCTGGATGAAGAAACTAAAAGTTTGTGAGGTTATAGAACTTCTTTAGGGGCCTACTATAGTAAGGAACAGTTTAATTAGAATCCAAGACTGTGTTAGCTTTCCTTTAATGAGACAAAATACCAGAGAGAATTAACTAGAAAGGATGAGAAGCTTATTTGGCTCATGATTCAGAGTCCATTGTTATTGACTCTGTTGCTTTGAAATTGGCAGCATGGCACTTCATGGTGGCTGGAAGCAAGGAGCGAGAGGAAGGGGTTAGAGTTCCATTGTCTCCTTTAAGGTGCTGTCCCCAAGGGCCTAGCTTTGGTTCTACCATGCCCTGGCTTCTGAAGGCTTTACTACCTCCAGTGGGGACCATGGGCTGGGACAAAGCCATCCACGCATGGGCTGGAGGAACTTCATGTTCAAACTACAGCGAATTCAGCTGGGCGTGATGGCACTCACCTGTAATCCCAGCACTCAGGGGGCTGAGGTGGGAGGATCATTGTGAGTTCAAGACTAGCCTGGGTTACAAAGTGAGCTCAAGGCCAGCCTGAACTGCACAGCAAAACCCTGTCTGGAGACTGGGCGTGGTGGTGGCGCCTGTAATCCCAGCACTTGGGAGGCTGTAAACAGGTGGATCACTATGAGTTCCATCTAGTAGTGAGACCCTGAACACCCTGTAGACCCTGCCCTAAAATATAAAACAAAACAAAACAAAAAAAAAAACCTGCCTCAAAAAGACCAAAAAGCAAAACAAAAAACAAACTATAGCAGATTCTGACTGCAAAACGTCATGTTTTATTACTTTAATAATTTTTAAAATCTATTATTTGTTACAGGGTCTCACTATACAAGCTCGGACTCGTAATGATCCTTCTGTCTCAGCCTCCCCAGCACTGGAATTATAGGTGTGCACCACCATTCCCAGTTTTAGCTGCCAACACAGCAGAGCCTACATGGCATGCAGTATGGGGGATCAAGCCTGGATCCTTGTACTTATCAGGCAGATACTTAGACTGTTGAGCTATCTCCCAAGCCCGACTTTATTTTTTTATTTTTATTTTATTTTTGGCAGAACTGGGGATTGAACTCAGGCCCTTGCGTTTGCCAGGCAAACGCTTATTCTACTGAGCCATCTCCTTGGCCCCCTCCGAGCCTGACTTTAATAAATTTATTATGAGAATATCAAATAATAGAAAATTAGAAAAATAAACCATGTAGTAATCTTATCCTGAATTTTATTCTTTTTTCAACTTTATTAAAGGCCAGGGATATGGATCAGTGGTATAAGTGCCTGCCTGGCAAGTACAAGGTCCTGAGTTCAATCCCCTGGGGGAAAAAAAAAATCCCAATCAGCTTTATTAAGAACAAGGAAAAAAAAAACAAAACTAGGTTTTGAGGGCCAGCGAGACAGCTCAGCAGGTGCCTGCTTCGGCAAGCACAGGGCTCAGGGTGATCCCTAGCGCTACCCCTGGGGCATGATGAGCTGGCTGCCAAGTCCGGGTGTGGTGGCGCATGCCTGTAATCCCAGCGCTGGGGAGGCTGAAAAGTAGGAGGATCACT
>NW_004524619.1:10187670-10192706 GCF_000260255.1 Octodon degus
CTGATCCTCCATATCCAAGGCTGTCCTGAACTCACAGCAGTCTTTCTGCCTCAGCCTCCCGAGTGCTGGGATTGCAGGTATGCACCATCATGCCCAGCTCCCCCGCCTTTTTTTTTTTAACTTTAAATGTTTTGTTTTGTTTTTTTAATGTTTAGGTAGAGTTTTGGGCCAGGGAGACAGCTCAGCAACATAAGCGCCTGCCTATGCTCAGCACAAGCGCAAGGTCCTGAGTTTGATTCCCGGTATCACAAAAAGATACAAAAAAACAAAGATTCCATAGATCGTCTTACTAAGTCATTAAATTGCCCAGGCCAGGCTCAAACTTGCAGTCTGCTGCACTAACGTCCAGAGCACTGAAATTACCCATGTACCACTGCACCATCAGTCCACTTATTGTCCAGTATGATAGTTTGGTCAGACCCCGCAGTTCCTGCCTAGTTTAGCTACAACAGAGCTCCTAATGCAGAAGACCAGGAAGGAGCAGAAATAACGTGTGTGTGTGTGTGTGTGTGTGTGTGTGTGTGTGTGTGTTGGTTTATTTGTATCCAGCATAAGTTCAAAGAATGAGATTAGGAGCGGCTAACAGTGGTAGTTTCTTTCTGCATGCACATCACATGTCCATTTACTTATGTGTCTATTACTGAACGTATTTCTTAATTTTTGCAAAATTATCTTTTAATTATAAAAGTAACAATCCCATTACAAAAATTCCAAAAACAGAAGTTTCCTATAATCCTCGCATCCCCTTACACCTACTCTCCTTATTTTCTTGTTACCCCTCCCCCATCTTTACTTTTTGTTAAGTAGTCTTCCAAAGGGAAGCAGTTCCCCCAGGCCTCACCTGCCTGCCTGTGAGCTGAGGAGATGACCGAGCGGTGTCTGAGTGCTCCTTGACCTTCTCGAGTACGTACATCTAGCCTGAACTGACAACCTTGCTGGTATGACAGTACAACTGTTTAAGGGCTATACAGGTTAGAAGCCTTTTCACAGCCTGAGTGAAGGTGTTGAGCTGTGAGGCAGGAAGTGTGTTGCTCACCACTGTCCTTGCCAGGCCTGGCCCTGATAAATACTCAGCAGGTATTTAGCGATCAAGCAAGAAGAGCGACAACAACAGAAGATAACTGTAGGGAAGTTGTGTACTTGATAGTTCACATTGTTCTTAGAGTAAGAAAATCAGTGGAGAAGGTTCTGGAAAGGTTGTTAAGCACTTGTTTTCCTCCCAAAGTTTTAAGAGCCGTCTGAGTTTGAGAGGATGGGTCCACTCCAAATGATGTCCTCAGCTGGTTGGCTGCGTTGCCGTGGCCACACATGTGTTTGCAACAGCAGGTTTAAGTTTGCTGTGTATTTAGCTTCCTGAGCTTGGCCTGAATGCAGTGCTGAGTGCTTGCTTTGCAGTTGGACCATCCTAGCCTGGTTGCCTGACTGGCAGAGGAACATAGGAACTTCTCAGGACATCTTTCTTCGTGGCTATGAAGTAAAGAAGTAGCCTGACTATGACTCCCAGATTCTTTTTATCTTTAAAAACTACAGCTCTAAAAAACACTTTGAGCCTGCCTATAATTCCTCCTAGCACTTGGTAGGCTGAGGCAGGAGAATCATGATGATTTGGGGGCAGCCTACGCTACATAGCAAGACGCTATATAAAAAAGAAAAAAGAAAAAGAAGAGAAAAAGTTGAAATGGCTTTCAGTAATATGCTCTTCCCTTCTGCCCACATTTCCTGTACACACAGAGTGCCAGGGCAGAGTAAATGAGTAAATAACGTGGTCCAAGGAGCGCGATCTTCCAACACAGTTGCAAATGTCGTGTGGTCAGCTGTTCTGTGCCTGGTGGGGCCATACCTAACCCACTCACCAGAAATCCCCAAGTGCCACTTCATTTCCTGAAGTTCTGCCAGCAAACCAGAGAGGTGACAGTGAGAGGCCTCCGCCCTCAGGAAGCTTACAGAATGTGAGAAGAGGCCTATTCTGTCACAAGACAGGAAGGATACTGCAAATAAACCATTCTAGGTGGCAAGAATGGCCACTAGGCCTAGGCTGACTCAGAGCAGCTGGAGGATGACCTCAGGTAGGTGAGGTATAACAGAAAGACCAAGGAGTGAGGTTGGTAAAGGGAACCACAAATTTGGCTTGGGAGCCAGGGTGGTGATCCATGCCTCTAATCCCAGCCCTCTGGGAGGCTGAGGCAGGAAGATCACAAGTTTGAGCCCAGCCTAAATAGTTTAGTGCGACTTTGTCTCAAAATAAAAACTATAAAATGGCTGGGGATATAGCTCACTCAGTTTGAGTGCTTTGGACTCAATCCCCAATAGTGTAAAACAAACCACCCCTCAAAAAACATAGCTCAGAGTCAGTTTATAAAAGCCTTAATGCAAACTGAAAGATCTTGAACTTCCTGAAAGCACCGATGGTGTGAAAACAGGGATTGACCTACAGCTGTTACAGTTGGCCCTCCATGTGCAGGAGGACTGATTCCTAGATGGCCCTGCACCCCATTATGGGTACTAGAACTCAAGGATGCGCAAGGCCGTTGTGTAAGGTAGTGTTCGCATATAAGCCAGGTATGTCCTTCTGTGCACTTTACCTGTAGATTACTTACAATACCTAATGCATTGTAAGTGCAGTGTGAATCGATGTTACACTGTATTGTTTAGCATGCTATTGTTATACTGTATACTGTAGGGCATAATGATGAGGGGAAAAATGTACACATTCAGCTTAGGTGCATTTTGCTTTTTGGTGGTACTTGAGCATGAACCTAGGGCTTTCATACTGAGCTACATCCCTAGACCTTTCTTAGAGTCTATTGAGACAGGGCCTCTGTAAATCACTAAGTTGCCTGCTGGGCTTGGACTTACTATCCTCCTGCCTCGGCTTCCCAGAATGCTGCTGTTACAGGTGTGTGCCACCACACCTGGCTTTTTTTTTTTTTCTTTAATATTCTTGATCTACAGTTGGTTGAATCCTTGGATGCATAACCTCCAGATATAGAAGACCTACTGTATTTACAAAAGCTGTAACTGTTGGCCATGAGGGTGTACCTGAGAAGCACAGAGCTTCAGGCCTGGGAGGACTTTCACAGGTCCCTGCCACACACATGTAGGGGACAAGATCAGAAAGGGGAGCGACTTGAGAGAAGATGGAAACCTAGCCTCTCCATGTGTTCCTTTTTCTAGGAGGTGAGGATTTGGCCTTGGAGGCTGTGGGCACTATTCAGTACTCTGTCTCCATAGTCATCAGTGCCTTTCACTCATGAACAAGAAATCAGGAAAACTGGGGGTGGGGGTGGAGGCAGGAGGGGGCCCAGGCTGTGTCTTCATCTTGCGAGCATTGGGCTGTCTTCAGTTTCAGTGATAAACTGGGCCTCTAGAGCACTGTCCACGCTAGAGGAAACTGAGATGTGCTTGTGCCCACACTGAGAGACATCCCCCTTCTTAGTTACATTCCCCTTCCAACCTCAAGACCTGGGACAGTTCTTATTACTGACATCTTAGTAATCTCCCAGAGGTTTTTAAAAAATGTATTAGACTGGTGTTATTAGTTGTTGGTTTTAATTAACTGGCTGTTATGGTTTGTCTCTAGATGTCCCCCCAAAGCCCCATGCAGTCATGGGGCAGACTTCTAGAGTTTGTGATTAACTCGTGATCTGCTGGGATTATGGGTGTGAGTGCTACACTCAGCCTGGGGCGGACAGCTGAATGCAGTTCAGGGGAACAGACCTGCTTCCTGTTGGCATTGCTGCTGCTGCTGCTGCTGCTGCTGCTGCTGCTGCTCCTCCATTTTGCTCTCTGCTCTTTGCAGCCACCATGAAAGGTTGCCCTCTGCCATGTGCTGCTCTGCCTTGGAGCCAGCTGAGTATGGCCTGAAACCTCCTGTAACTATGAGCTAAATAAACCTTTCCTTCATTTTGGGTGTCGTGTATTTGTCCCAGCAACGAGAGCAAAGTAACTGAGACACTGGCTTATAGATTTGCTTTTAGTAAAGCCCTCAGCACTTTCCAAATTATTATTACTTGAAATCAGCATTAGGACAACTAATATGTCTATTTGAGAGTATTTGTCAACAATAAAAGTTGATATATGATAAGAGAAAAGGAAGCAAGAAATTAGTCTGCATTTAAGAGCTAATTATTTTGCTTTTCCGTTATAGGTGAGCGATATGTGATGACATTTTTTAACATATTAAATTTTGGTGACCAAGGTAAGAAAAAAATTTGTGATGTTTTAATTAAAGGTGAATACTATTAATAAATAAATGTTTCTTGATATTTTTCTCTAGTTTGATACATTTAATGAAAGATGAATCTGAAAATTATACAAAATGCAGATTGTGCAAAAATGAATCCTAATGATTGTAAATTGTAGGCCTTTGTAAATATACACGGTCAGACTGTGTTCTCCCAGGTGACTTGATTGGTAGTGTTTTTGTTAGGCATTTCCTGCCTTTCCCCCGCTTCCTACAGAGGTTGTTTTCAGAATTAGAAGGATGCTAAGAGAGAATAAAGGAGAGCTTACCCACATGGTCACAAAGATCTATTTCAATTTTTTTATATTTATTGTTTAATATAGTCTCAAAATAATGGAAATAAAAATAGGAAAAAATCAAGTTTGCATTAATAACCCTTATTTTAAAAAGAACTAGTGATACAGGCATCTTCTGTCTTGACTACATCAATGTCAGGATCCTGGTTGTGATCTTGTACTATAGTTTTGTTTTTGTTTTTGGTACTGGATATTGAACTCAGGATCTTGCACTTGCCAGGCAGGCACTGTGCTGCTGAGCTTTGTCTCTGACTATACTTTGTTTGGTCTTTTTGAGACAGGATTTCACTGTGCAGTTCAGGCTGGCCTTTTTAACTCACTGTGTAGCCCAGGCTAACCTCGAACTAGCAGCAGTCCTCATGCCTCAGCCTCCAAGTACTGGGATCACAGGTGTGTGCCACCACATCTGGCCATGCTATAGTTTTTGAAAGATATTATCAATTAAGAAAGCTGGGTAATGTAGTGAAATAGTGAGGTTAAGCTTGATAACGTAAATC
>NW_004524619.1:10193601-10194766 GCF_000260255.1 Octodon degus
TCACAAGTCTGCATCTTGTACAGCAATTAACCACTAAGAAGAATATATGCAGTGTATTATTTGTTGAAACTGTACTTTCGATTTGATATGAAACTGTCTCATTGCTATATGTTTATCAATAAAACTTTGAAAAAAAAAAAAGAAAGCTGGGTAAAAGGTACATGGAATATTATTTCTTCGTTGTGTGGAAACTTTCAGTTGTCTCAAGATGTTTTTTAAAAGTTTAATAAACATTAAATTAGAAAAATTTTAATAGTATTGTGAAAATTGAAATAGAAAAACTAATATGATTGTTATGTTTTCCCTTTTGTTTTATAGGTGTATATGATATAGTCAATAATCTTGGGTCCCTTGTAGCCAGGTTAATTTTCCAGCCAATAGAGGAAAGTTTTTATTTATTCTTTGCTAAAGTGCTGGAGAGGGAAAAGGATGCCACACTTCAGAAGCAGGTACTGTAGTCTTGGTTCTCATGTCTTGTTCTCTAGAATGAACCTTCATCTGGTTGCACAACAAACAGAAATGAAGATGTTTGTTTCCCTTCTATTTGGCTTAAATTTTCTTCTAGATTTCATTCTTCTGTAACATTCTGATGGGTGGCAGGACCCAGAGCTCATTGTTCTTCCTTGGCCTTTGGTCTTTCCTCCTTGCCATCCCTTTTGTCTCATATCTTGTTTTCTTTGTGACCTTATGCTTGATCCAGCCCTCTCAGAGCCCTCTGGAGCACGGACACCCTCTCGTGGCCTTGTAGGTGTAAGAATGGGTTGCCTCTCTCACCCTCAGGTTCTCAACCACATGATGTCAGCTCAGGCTATGGGGAGAAAGAGTATATAGTCACTGGGATTTTTGCAGCATGTGCCAGGCTGGGGCCATATTCTGACCTGAAAATCTGTATGCTGTGGTTGGTCAAATGGAGAAGAGATTTTTTTCCCAAGAATTTCTTTCTTTCACTGAGTTCTTCTGTGACTAAAGTTATGCATATTGTCCCACAAGGCACTGAGGCTTTTTAACTTTTTAAAGTTTTTAATACTAGAAGATATACAATGTCTTTTAAATAAATTGTAAGTCAAAGATACATTATAAATCTTAGAACAAAAATTAAGAATAAGCAATATTCAGAAAATTAAATGTTTCAAAACAATTGAACTAAGAAAAAGTTTTCATGATA
>NW_004524619.1:10196236-10200775 GCF_000260255.1 Octodon degus
GATGTTCTGCTCCTGAATCAGCTGGGTGGGTCTTGCCTCTAGCCTCTTTGCAGGGAGTTCTGCTGAAGGGTTCCATGCTGGGCCTGCAGCCTGGGTCGAATGAGGATACGTGGGCCCCGGGTCGTCTCACTCACTCTCCGGGCCTGCGCTCCAAGTCTATTCAGGATCCCGCCAGGCCCTGGGTCGTCTCACTCACTCGCCGGGCCTGCCCTCTGGGTCTATTCAGAATCCCGTGGCCCCGGGTCGTCTCACTCACTCACCGGGCCTCCAACAATTTCTTATAGAAACTTTTACTTGTTTGAAAACAAATATGTCTAACACTTCAGAATTAAAAGCAAGTTAGGTATATTTCTTACATGTATTAGAAAATATTTTGCAAATTATAGTTTATGGTAAGTAGTTCAAAATGAGCTAATCTGGTACCCAGTCTCATTTAGGAATATTTCCCTAAGTGTATAGTGACAGTAATGTCAGAATTTTAAGACATTTGTCAGGAAAACTACAAAGTTGGCTAGCCTAGATAAAAACTTGCTATCCATTGAAGAATAAATATTTTTGCCTGGGGAGATAGCTTGGTGGTCTAAACACCTGCCTGGCAAGTGCAAGGACCAGGTTCACTCCCCAGTACAACATGCTGTGCCGGAACCCTGGGCATGCTATGCCTGCCCAGAACCAGGCGTGGTGGCACACGCCCATAATCCCAGTGCTGGGGAGGCTGAAACAGGAGGATCACTATGAGTCTGAGCTGCATAGTGAGACCCTGTACCAAATAAATAAATAAAAAAGATACATATATATAATTTAAAATAATTCCTCCTAAGTAAGTTAGAAACTAAACTTCTTTCTTGTCATCTGAGACACGATTACCTTTTTTATTTCCTTTGCTAATTATCGTAAAAACGAAGATGGATGGGCTGAGGGAAAGCAGTGAGGTGCAGTTGGGTGAGCTGTAAATCAGTGCAGGGAGAAGGCCAGATGTGCGTGTATTCTTCAGCTCATGATTCACCAGCTTCATTGCCTTTCTCCTGGCCCAGGAGGACGTCGCCGTTGCTGCTACAGTGTTGGAGTCTCTGCTCAAGCTGGCCCTGCTGACCGGCCTGACCATCACTATCTTTGGCTTTGCCTATTCTCAGCTGGCTCTGGATATCTATGGAGGGGCCATGCTTAGCTTGGGATCAGGTATGTACTAGAATTTTTGTCAGCTTCTAATTTATGAACAGAAATAGTCTCATGAAATCCAAGAACTTATGTACACATCTCTGACAGATAGGTTCATGGAGAGAGAATTCTTGGATAGCTGGGGTGTGGAGCTGTCTCAACACTCGGGTCAGATGCGCACTGCGCGTGTGCCCGGGGCCTGCACTAGGCCAGTCAGTTCCCCAGCCTCCCTAGAGTATTTAGTGTGACCCTTCTCTGCCGCTGGCTTTCCTCTCAGACTTCAAGTGTGTTTTGCCAAGCACTTGTCTGAGCTTCCTCTGGACAAGGGAAGGAGAAAAGAGCAGGCTTTAATGAGTCTCTGCTTGGTCCTAAACACATCTGAAGATAGTAAATGCCACATAAATCTCATGGCCTGGTGCATAAAAGCCTCTGAAGGATAACCCAGAGCCATTTGTAGAGAATAAAATTGATCTTAGCAAATAAAATGGTATATTTAATCCACCGACACAGTTTTTGAAGGAGAGAAGTATTGAGTGTCTAATATTGAAATACACAGTGTCCAGGCCACCAAGAATCTCACAGCACTTGCTAGTCCTTGAGGGCTTCACCATTTTCAGAATGCACTGGGCTATATAGGCTAGCAGTCTATAAACCATTTGCAGGGTTTCTTCTTGGGTTTAATTAAGATGTTTTTAATTCCTCAGCTCACTAGACAAACACCTGCAGGAGCCTTTCTGCCTCCCATCTCAGTAGCGAGGGCTTTGTCCTGTTACAGGTTCCCTGGTGTGTTAGCGCTGCTACTATAGGGGGACCCAACTTCTGTGTTAGGCAAAAGAAGAAATAGAAGAGCCAAGCTTCAGCTCTATAGCAAAGGTCGCTAACTTTGGAGGGTCCAGCTGTGCAGCCAGTGCAGCGATTTGCAGCTCCCTGGGCTGTGTTGTGAGCACATCACCATCAGGCCAGTGCAGGGAGGCCTCATTAGGAAGCCATTAGTAAACTTATGTTCAGAGATTGGGGCCTCAGTAGTTTCATAGCCTCCCTGCCCCTTTAGAAAGCAGTTACCAAGCAACAACCTTTACTGTAGCATAGTTACAGGCTATCGCTAATAAGGGATCCCCTAAGTTCTCCTGGTAAT
This sequence comes from Octodon degus, assembly GCF_000260255.1. NCBI lineage: Eukaryota > Metazoa > Chordata > Mammalia > Rodentia > Octodontidae > Octodon > Octodon degus. The sequence continues at coordinate 10,198,530 of NW_004524619.1, forward strand.
CACCGAGGAGATAAAACGAACTGCTGTCATGTGAGTGAGGAGCTGGTGTCCTTCTGAGCATTGACAATAGATTTATCAGCTAAAGGATAGAGTTAAGTTCTAAGGTAGTGTGTCTGAGCTATTAATCATTTTAGAGTTAGAAAGGAGCTTTCCACATAACTTCTTCAGAGAAAGTAGAGCCTTGAGAATGATTCTGGCTTCTCATTCTCTTTTTTTAAAAAATTGTTTTTGTAATCATTTATTTATTTATTTGGTACAGAGTCTCACTACGCAGCTCAGACTCGTAGCAATCCTCTCGTTTCACCTTCCCCAGTGCTGGGATTATAGGCATGCACCACCATGCCGTTTTGGTGGCCAGTTCTGCGTGGGACTGGCATGGCATGTGGTACCGGCGGTTGACCTCAAGTCCTTGCGCTTGCCAGGCAGATGCTTAGACCGCTGAGCTGTCTCTTCAACCCTCTCATTCTCAGAAGCACACGTGAGCTGGGCATGGTGGTACATATCTATAATCCTAGCAGTTGAGAGGCTGAGGTGGAAGAATCATTGCAAGTTTGAGGCCAGCCTGGGCTATGCAGCAAGACTTGTCTAAAAAAGCAATAAAACTCGTGTGGATTAGTATGGCTCTTCAGAACCGTTGTCCTTTTTGCCTGGCTCAAGGGGCCCTAGTGCCACTGCCACAGGGTCTTCCAGCATTTGAATCCAAGTGGTCATTGCCTCTCACTTTGACCAGACTTCCACTCTGTGTAAACCCATGTGACTTTGAATAAGGTCTTGCCTCCCCTGGGCACCTGCTGGCTCTTCCCCCATGCCACCCACCTGTCCTTGCTCTCTGTCCTGTCTTAGTGGACTAGTGCTCTGCTTCCAAATGGCTTTACTGTGGCAGAAAATAGCAACACTACTGCTTTCGCTAACGCAACCCAGCAATCTTTTTGGATCATTTAAATAATTCACAAAACTAGATGTTGTTCAGGGGCTGGGGAGATAGCTCAGCATTTTAAGCAGCTGCCCGGCAGTCTCAAGGACCTGGATTCAGTCCCGGTACTGCATGCCATGCCAGTCCCAGAACCCTGGGCCTGCCAAGCTGGCCACCGAAACCAGATATGGTGGTGCATGCCTGTAATCCCAGCTCTGGGGAGGCTGAGACAGGAGGATCGCTGAGTCTGGATTGCATAACACGACCCTATACCAAATAAATAAGTTAAAAAATTTTTAAACTAGATGTTCAGAAAGACTTCCTAGATTAAACAAGAGAATAGAGACTGTCTACTCAGCCCTGTCACTTTGCTTACTCATGGAAGTACTGCTGGTCGAACCCCACGCCTCACACATGCTAAGCAGACATGAGCACTGAGCTGTACGCCAGGCTCCAGCCCCGTCACCTCAGTGGCCCCAGTGGCCCAGAGTTGTGCATTTGAATTTGCTTTCACCTTTGAAGTAGGCTTACCTGTGACCAGTACCCATCATCTCCAAATGTTGGACTTGGCTAGAGAATAGACGGGACTTTGTGTAGGAGTGTCATTTTGTTCTGCATTATTTGGGGTTCGCGCTGTATCTAATTAGAGGCTTCAAAGTACGCTGGAGACTGTTGTGAGAAATCTTCCTCATCATATTTAATTCTTCCATTCTCCTGATTGTTTGGGGGGTTTTGGATTTTTTTGAGATACAGTCTTCTTGTTCAGAGTAGCCTTGTACTTGCTAAGTAGCCCAGACTGGCCTCAAACTCATGGCAATCCTCGTGCCTCAGCCTCCTGAATGCCAAGTGTACAGGCATGCACCACTGTGCTGAGTTCAGCTTTTTCATTCTTAAGAGAAAGAAACAGGCCAGATACGGTGGTGCATGCCTCTAGTCTCAGCACTGAGCAGGCTGGAGCAGGAGCATTCAAGGCCAGTCTGGGAGTTCAAGGCCGGACTGAGCACATAACAAGACTCTGTGTACTAAAACAAAAACCACAAAATCAAACAAAACAGATATTCACTGAACTTCTGGAAGATTTATTTTTTTAGGCACTTATCTGTTGCTTTTTTTTTTTTTTTTTTGTACTGGGGATTGACCTCATGACTTTGCACTTGCTGGGTAGAAACTTACTTATATCACTGAGCTATCTCCCTGGCTGTTGCTCCTTTCTTTTCCTCTTAAAAATCTTTTTTCTGGGGTTGAGGAGATAGCTTAGTGGCATAAATTCCTGCCTGGCAAACACAAGATCCTGAGTACCAAATCCCTGGCCCCCCCTCCCCAAAAATCTTTC
>NW_004524619.1:10200900-10202071 GCF_000260255.1 Octodon degus
CCCTTTTAGGGGGTGCAGATTGAACCCAGACCTCGCGCTTGCAAAGCAAGTGCGCTACTAAGTCTCCCAGCCCCTCTGAGTAGCTTTAAACAACAGGAGCATAGCGGTTCCCAGTTAAACCCCAAACCCAGGTGTCAGCTGGCTACACGCGCTCCTCGTGCTTCTGGGAGGCTTTCTTCACCCCCTCTGACTGGGGTGTTTGCCAGCTGTGGTTGACATTCCTCAGCTTGTACTTGTGTCCCTCCAGTCACGTGGCATGTTTTCCATGGTGGTTTCCGTTTGTCTTACTTCAGTGCATTTCTGTCTCTGTCATATTTCCCCTCTTTATAAGGACACCAGAGGTTGGACTAGGACTTATCTGAATGATCTCATTTTACTGGAATATCGCCATCAAGACCTTGTTTCCAAATAAGATCATATTGTGAAGTACTGAGGATTAAAACTTCAACATCTCTTTTATGATAGGAAACAGTTCAACCCAAAACATTCTCACTTCAACCCACAGCTTGAAAGTCCATCTTTGGATCCCCCAAGTTGGCTCTAAGCCCTTCTACCTGAGTCGCTGCTTCTTGCCAGGATTTGTTTTTCCTGATACTGAGCAGCACACTCTTCCCCCCAGTGGGCCCCCACAGACCATGAACATCCTGTTGCCAGGTGAGAGGGACCCCATTCCTCTCCACTTCAGCGAAAGAGGAGGACAGGAAGAAGTAAGATGGCACACCCAGCACAGCCTTGCAGCACAGGGGCAGAGCCTGCTTCCTGTCTCCTGCCCTGGAGTTGCCCCTGAAACTGGAGCAGGAGCCAAGTTGCCTTCTTCAGCAGACCTAGGGGTGAAATGCAACAGGATATGATAGAATACGGGATGGAGGGGGGCTGTGGAAAGTAGCTTATTGTTAGGCACCAGGGCTCCCCTCTTATGTTCCTTTTACAGTTTTTTGAGTTCTATAGAGTCCCCTTGGTATAGAAATCTTTCATATTAAACAACTTTTATAAATCCTGAATGTGTCCCAGAATCTGAGACTCTAGAACTTGACCATACCTTCTTTTTCTTTATGTGTTTTTTTCTTTATTGAGGTATAATTTACCTAGAGTACAATGTTGCTGTCTAAAAGAACAGTTTGATGAGTTTTGACAATTATATATACCCATGTAACCACCATCCAGAAGTAGG
>NW_004524619.1:10205961-10206660 GCF_000260255.1 Octodon degus
CATTTGTTCCTAGCTGTCCTTTTGGTTTTAGCAAATTATTTTAGTCAGCACCGTGCAATCCTGAGAGTCCTCTAGTGGGCACTGTCTGCTTATTGATACCAGCAGGTCCTGTAACATGGTTCTGGTGTTCTTTGAGCCTCAGCCAAGCTGCGAGTACATATGACCCTCCTGTTTGGCCTCTGGAGTCTTGGTGCACTGTTTCCTTGTAGGTCCCGTTTTGCTGCGTTCCTATTGTGTCTATGTCCTCCTGCTTGCCATCAACGGAGTAACCGAGTGTTTCGTGTTTGCTGCCATGAGTAAAGAGGAGGTTGACAGGTGAGTAACCTAAGAGGTATATGTGTGACCTTGGCCTTTGGCCCGAATGAACTAACCACCAGTCTTTCTTCTTTTTGTTCTCAATGCAAGTTCACCACCAACTCTCAGAGCAACACTAGACCCTCCAGCATGATCCTACTCTGGGATCTCCGTTGCATTGGCATGGTGCAGTGAGCGCCTCCTTTGGCAGGGCTGGGAGGCAACAGGTTCTGTCTGCTTCCCTTTGTGGAAGGAGAAATGTCCTTACTGAGGAGTCATGTTTGTCCACAGTAAGTGTCAGGTTTATGTACAAGCTGGACTCCAATTCGTCCATCTCTGTACTCAGCCACATAAATAAACAATATCTAGACAGACAAGGTTTTTATCTCAGATAGCTAGGTCTAT
>NW_004524619.1:10207205-10211226 GCF_000260255.1 Octodon degus
ACTGAATACTTTTAAAATATAATTTAAAACATGCTAAGTGAAGCCCTGTGACATAATGGAAAAATCCCAGACTAGGAGTCTACCACTTTGAAGGAATTCTGTTATCGCAGCCTTACTGTGAAGGGGGTGAGTCAGCATTGAATTCACTTACAATGTCTAAAGAAGAAAGAACTTGCGACCAAATCCTGAGGGAATTTGGGCAGTGGCTGGCTGACTTCTTGTTGTTTATACTGCAGCAGACCAAAAGAAACAACTCTTAAGTTCGTTGTATTGAAATTTTGACAGTATGTGGACAACTATTTTCATGGTAGTAGGAAACAAAAAACAAGGGCCAGAGCACCTTCTAATGCAGTGAGGTAACTCCCTAGCAGCGATGGGGCTGCAGCGCGTGACTCCAGACAAAAGCACAGCCGCCCGCTGTCTGCCCTGACCCCAGCACCCTGCCCTGGTCTGAACACACAGGCTCATCACACACCCTCACATTTTTCATTCCTATGAATTTAACTCAACAAAGCTATCAGGATTTTAGTAGCAGAAATGAGTAGTTTATTCAATTTTACAGTAAATTATAATGGCTCCATGTTGAACATTTCAGATTCTAAGTTGATAAAATACTCTGAATCAAAAATGGGCTTTTACCTAACCAACTTCCACTAACCACTTTTTCTGAATAAAAACAGCATTTGGTTAGTTATGAAATACTAATATAGCTTCTGATTGATGGACTTTTCTTTGTAGAGAAGAACTATTTTATTTTTTGTTAAAGATGCCTCTTTTAATTTGACAAATAAGTTTGAGTCTTCTATCTGGCAAGCATTGCTTTAAATTTTAAGAATATAACTGTGGGCAGGACAGATGAGATCTCTGCTCTCTGGAGCTAATGAGGTGGGAGGCAGATAGCAAAGTAGTAAAGAAGAAAGGAGCCGGCCAGATAGCTCAGCAGATTAAAGCGCCTGTGTTAGCAGATGCATGGACCAAGGCTTGATCCCTGGCCTGCTGTGCTGGCTCTGCCCCCAGGGTGTGCTGAGATGGCAGTTGATACTGGATGTGGTGGTGCTTGCCTGTCATCCCATTGCTTGGGAGGCTGAAAATGGGAGGACTACTACAAGTCTGATCTGTGTAGTGAGACCCTGCAGACCCTGTACTAAACACATTTTTTTAAAAAAGAAGAAAATACCTACCCAGGCATGGTGACACATGCCTATAATTGTGGCTGCTTGGGAGTTCAGATAGAAGGGGTGTGATTTCAAGGCCAGCTTAGGAAACTTAATGAGTTGAGGGACTGGGGAGATGTCTCAGTAGAATAAGCACTTGCCTAGCAAGCGTAAGGGCCTGAGTTCAAGCCCCAGTTCCGCAAAAAAAAACTTAAAAAAGGAAACTTAATTAGACCCTGTCTCAGAAGAAAAAGGGCGAGGGAGGTAGTTCAGTAATTCAGTCCCCAGTATTGCAAAGCAAAAGGAGGAGGAAGAGGAGGATGGTCGGGTGGAAGAGAGGAAAAGGGGAGCAGAAGGAAGAAGAAAAAAGAAAGGAGGTTGTATTGTGCTGAGAGACAACACAGGGTTGTGTAGCGTGTGGTTGGGCCCTTTAGGTGGGTAAGCTAGGTGGGCCTCTTACGCAGTGGCATTTAGACCGAGGCCTGGATGACCAAGAAGATGGTCAGCGATGGGGTAGGGGCGGAAGCGCAAATGCCCAAGAGTGAGTTTCTTTGTCCAACTTGTCGGACTTGAGCGCCTTCGGCATGGACCCTCTAACTGTTGAAGGATGACTGGACTTACGCTAGCGCATCCGGCTGGTGCCGCCCTTGTGTGGCCGCAGGACCTGCTGTGTGTGGCTGTGCCTTGCTGTGTCCGACTAGCGCCTCCTGGGAGTGCTGGGGCCGACCCCGCCCGCAGTGATGCCTGTGACCTTGTGGCAAGCCTAATTCTAAGACCAGTTTTTTTCTGGGAACTATGAAGAAATAATTGCAGATAATTTTACTGTTTTTTTTGTTTTGTTTTGTTTTGTTTTTTCAACAGAAGGGATTGAACCCAGGGCTTCCTGTATTTTAGACAGGTCCTCTACTACTAAGCTACACTCTCAGCCCATTTTTATTTGAGGCACAGCTCACTAAGTTGCTCAGACGGGCTTTGAACTTGTGATCCTCCTGACTTAGCTTCCTGAGTAGCTGTGCCACCATGCCTGGCTGAATTTACTGATTATTTTAGCCAAACCTCATAGAATAGTCATTGCTACTGATGAATAATTTTGCTGTGATTTAAAGGTGATATTTTAATTGCATCTTTAAAATGCTTATTTTTTTCTGCAATAGATTATATATGGCTTTATCACTGTAGATTACTTAGTTCTGTAAAGTCCAGCAGCTGCTGGAGCCCGTTACAGTGAAAGACAGTGGGCCTCCTAATTATCCGCTGCTTCCAGAAAGCCGTACCACAGAGTTCTGTCAAATGCATTTCTCTCTCTTTTTTTTTTTATATTAATGCATTTCTCTTTTGTTAGCAAGAATTAACTGTTAGATTGATTGATTGATTGATTGATTGATTGAGACAGGGTTTTTGAGACAGGGTTTCATTCACTAGGCTGGCTGCAAACTCATAGTGATCCTCATGCCTCAGTCTCTGGGATACTTGGATTATAGGCATGCACCAGTATGCCCAGCTGGTTTCGTTAATTAATGGCATTTTACTTGGATTTGGGTGGAGATAACTGAATGTTTATAAGCCTATGGCATTTTTTAAATAAGGAGGGAAAGAAGTTAAAGGGAGGGTAACAGAATGGGAAAAAAGGATCAAGTTATATCCTATACAGGTACAAATTCCCTATTACGAATGTATATCAAAAATGTACCAATAAAATCTACTTTACGACCAGTGATACAGCTCAGCAGCATAAGCCCCTGCCTGGCAAGTGCAAGGTCCCGAGTTTGATCCCGGTACAAAAAAAAAAAAAAAAATCTAATTTGAAAAAAATATCTCAGAAAGGTCTAGCATACTAACTAACTCTTAAGAGTTTAAGCCATAGATTTTCTTCTATGATTTTTAAAATCAATTTTATTGTACATTTTAGATATACATAGTGATCACAATTTATCATAGAAAATTAGTACCTGTACATGATACAACTTGTTCCCCATTCCTTTACCTCACCCCCCCTTTTTTTTTCTCGTGGAACCGGGGATTGAGCTCAGGCCCTTGCGCTTGCTAGGCAAGCACTTAGTCTACTGAGCCATCTCCCTGGCCCCCTACCTTCCCTTTAACTCCTCCCCTCTCCCTATTTTCAAAAGCTTTGTTTCCTCCTTTTCTCATTTTTTTTTTTAACTTTTCCCTTCTTTCCTCCTCTTTATTTGAACATTTCCTTCCCATTTCACAGTGCCCATTATACATTTTGGTCTATATTTACACTTTTGGTTTCTCACACCAAAGAAACAGTGTGGTATTTAATGTATGTCAAATTAATTTCACTTAAGAGTATGGATTCAAGGTACATTCATTTTCCTAGAAATGTCTCAAGCTTAAACTTCTTTATGGCAGAACAGTGCTCTATTATATTAAAAAAAAAAACAAAAAACCACAGCTTTTTAGGGCCAGAAAGATAGCTCAGCAGAGGCAAGTGCAGAGACCACGGTTTGATCCCCTGCACCACATGCTGTCATTGTCCCACCCCCAAGTTGCGGGGTGAGACTTGGCTTGGCGGCACACACCTGTAATCCCAGCACTGGAGAGGCTGAAAACAAGGGGATCACTATGAGTCCAAGCTGTGTGGTGAGACCCTGAACCAAATACATAAAAAATTTTTTAAAAACCAAACAACTTTTTTTTATCCATTTCATGATTGATGGGCATTTTGGCTGTTTCCAAGATTTGGCTGTTATAAACTATGTGGCAGACATAGATGTGCATATATTGCTGTGGTGTGATACATTTAATTTTGGGGGTTGGGGGTACCCAGGAAGGAAATGGCTGAGTCAAATGGAACGTCTAGTCCTAGTTCTTTGAGAAATCTCCACACTGATTTCCACAGTGCT
>NW_004524619.1:10212146-10235139 GCF_000260255.1 Octodon degus
CAGTGGACACAGTGTGGAGGCCTAAAAGGCTTGGTTCCCCCAACAACTGTGTATTTATAGTGTCTGCAGTGAGTTAAGGACAAAGCACACACTGGGGAGTTTGGCTTATGACTGTGCTGTAGCCTCTTGGAGGGCCAGGGAGTTATTTTATGTTTGCAGTCACTGGGTTCCTTTGTTTGCAAAAAACTGAATGACTAAGTGATATGCTGCCTTGAAATCAGAAGTGAAATGAGTAGTATAGTCATTTAGCTCCAGAATACCAAGCATCCTAGACAGATAACATGGAGAGAATATGCGAGCGCCTGGAACAGGGGGATCCAGGCTTTGCTGCCAGTTCACATTTCATCCTGGACGCTGGTCACTCGTTTTGAGTGGGGCCCCTTGTCCAAGATTAGGGAGTGTATGAGGCACTAGCGTAGGGGCCAGGAGTTGGGTTGGAGAGTTGGCTCACTGCTTAGGCAAGTTCCTCACCCCTCTGTTGATTCCTTGGCTGTTAAACAGTTCCGAGCTTCCCAGGACAATGGCCACGTGTTCCTTTCCTAGTGTCCTCTGTATTCCTCACAGGGCCTGTCACAGAGCTAGTGGTATGTGGTAGTTTCTTTAAAAATGGCTCGCCAGTGAAATGCATTCAAGGTTCTTTTTGCCTCAAACAAAGAATTGGGCAGGACAAGTCAAAAGTGGTACCAAAAGTTTATTTGAAACTCGGGGGTCAGGGGCTAAGGGTAAAACTGCCCCTGCGGAACAGACTGGCTAAATGAGAACAATGAAAGTACAGCCCGTGTCTGGGAGAAGTCATGATAGCAGGCTCCTTGTGGTGTCTTTGTCTATATGCAGGGCACATCTCATAGGAACCTGCAAGAAGTTGTGCATACAGTTCTGTGGGAATTACCTGGTGCTGCCCTGGGAGCTCATAACGGGGACATCTCCCAGCCAGCTCTGCCACACCCTAGCTCCTATCTCATTAGTGTCTAATGTGTAGTTGTTACCCAGGTCACAGTCTTGGGCTTCATGTCGGATACTTAGGCTGAACGGGATTTTTGTGTGTTTTGATTATAAAGTGTCACTTAAAAAAACAACTGTTATCCTTGAAGGAGATAAATATCTTTTTTTTTTTTTTTTTTTTAATGTATTTGGTATAGGTTCTCACTGCGTAGCTTGGACTCGTAGTGATCCTCCTGTTTTCAGCTTCCCCAGATCTGGGATTACAGGTGCGCACCACTATACCTGGTCTCGGGGGCTGGCTCAACGCACCTGGGGGCAGGGCTGTTGCAGCATGTGGTGCCAGGGATCGAACCCTGGTCCCTGTGCTTGCCTAAGCAGGCACTTAGTCTGCTGAGCTATCTTGCTGTAGCAGCATGTTGTAGGATAAGGTGCCCACTGCCCTGCTTTCCTTATCTCCTTCAATCCCCGAATCTGCCAAAAAAAAAGAAAAGAGAAATACCAGTTTCCTTGTCTCCTCTCCAGGTACAATTTCACGATGCTAGCACTGTCATTCTCATTCCTGGTGTTGTCCTATCTCCTGACCCACTGGTGTGGCAGCGTGGGCTTCATTTTGGCCAATTGCTTTAACATGGGCATTCGGATCACACAGAGCCTTTGTTTCATCCACCGCTACTACCAAGGAAGCCCACATAGGCCCCTGGCTGGCCTGCGCCTGTCGCCTGTTCTCCTTGGGGTATTTGCCCTTGCTGGTGGGATCACCGGTATTTCAGAGGTGAGACTCTTCAGCCTTCACATGCATGATTCTGCAGTCTCCACTGTCCCTCCTCTAGGTGTCCCCTTCCTGCCCTGTCTGAGCCAGCTGGACAAGTCTCTAATCCCTGCAGGCCTCTAGAGCAGTGCCTTATGATAGATGTCACAAAGAATATCACCAGTGGGGAGACAGGAGATAGACCCACAGCCTGGCTGGCCTTTTATGTGACTCAGAAGCTTGAATGATAGCCACCTTCCCTGGTCTATCCTAGAGAAAAGGGGTACAGACTGAGGAGGCGAGCAGTGACCATGGTTTCTCTCCCCAGGTATTCCTCTGCTGTGAGCAAGGCTGGCCTGCCAGGCTAGCACACGTTGCTGTGGGCGCCCTGTGCTTAGGAGTGACTCTGGGGACGGTGTTCCTCACAGAAACCAAGCTCATCCACTTCTTGAGGACTCAGCTGGGTGTGTCCAGACTTGCTGACAAGATGACCTGACCATGGAGGTGCCTTGGTACCTGGACCAGTTGGGCGGTTCTTGGGCATGACACATTGCTGTGCAGAAGCCCAGCTGGAGTCTGCAGGGGAGTGGGCTGCCCCGGAGGTGAGAACCATGGATGAAAGCTGACCAAGGAGTTACATTTTTAAGTGAAGAACAAAAAGCCCTCTTAGAATTTTTTTTTTTTTTTTTAATGTATTTGGTACAGGGTCTCACTACACAGATCAGACTCAGTGATCCTCCTATTTTCAGCCTTCCAAGTGCTGGAATTACAGATGTGTGCCACCACACCTGGTCTTGGGCTGGCTCAGTGTGCCTGGGGGCAGGACTGGTACGGAATATGGTGCAGGGGGGTCAAACCCCAGTCCTTGCATCTGCCTAAGCAGGTGCTTTAATCCACTGAGCTGTCTGGCTGGCCCTCCAAAAGCCCATTTTTTTTCCATTATTTTTTTGAATCTGCATTTTTCCTTTTTCTGGATGAACTAATTTCTGGTGGGTGTGATTGAACTTTGGAGCTACGTGCTCCAACCAACTGTATCATAGGTGTTAATAATCTGGCTAAGAAAAATAAATAAGGAAAAGAGGTATAGCTATTTACCCTTTACAAGAATTTTTAGTTTCTTCAATAAAAGAAGAAAGGAGTTGGACACCGCCGTGTCCGCACCTGCAATCCCAGCACCGAGGGAAGCTGAAGCAGGAGCACTGTGAATTTGAGTCAGCACAGACACCTTAGTAAGTTTCAGAATGAAAAATAAAGAAGGGCAGAGGACGTAGCTCAGTACGCACTGCAAGAGCAGAGGGGCCCAGGAATGTGACTTTCCCCGTGTCAGTGCTGTGCTCTGCATTTTTAGAAAAGGGACAGTGTTGGTGAGAAACCCAGGAAATGCAGATGTAAAGCTTTTCTGATCACTTTCCCAGAGTGAGTGAGGGAGAATCTTACCCATCACGGTCCCTTGTATCCCTTGGGTGAGCTTGGGCCTTCCCCAGCATGGGCTCTTGGATTTGTTCAGTTGGGGGGGAAGCTGGCTAAGGATCCTAGGTGTGGCCCCTGGAAGAGGGGACTTTGAAGGACCCTAATCCATTGTGAGCTTCTCTGTCCCTGAAGTGGACAGGGAATGAATGCTATGGCAGCTTTCTGTAATTTCACGTATGGACATCGGTGGCTGAAATCAAACATGTCTCTCTTTAGCTTCAGAATGAAATAGTAAGATAGGATAAATTCCACATGGCAAGTATCACAGAGTCAAGCTCTTCTCACTGACCAGTTATTTCCAAGTTCTAGCCCCAGAAGACAGCAGGCCTGTGGATGTGGGCCTCCAGGCTAGCACCTGAGCTCAGGCTCCTTGCACCCCACGGGTGCGTGGCGAGCATTATTGTGTTTTTCTTTCCTCATGAATGTAGTAATCTCCTTTTAGATATGGTTGTCTGTCTGTCTCTTACCCACTCTCGCAGCCTCTCTCCTGAAGCTGGGGGGTGAAGTCGGGGCCTCACACATGCTTGGCAAGCATTCTATCTCTGCAGTTCTGCCCCAGCCCTCATTAGGGATTCTTGCCTTAATTTTGAGGAAGCATCCAGAACCTGCTGAGCATGGACCCAAGTGAGAACCTTGGGCTACCCAGAGGTAGGAGTTCCAAGTGCTGGCCTAGCTCTACACTGGGTTTGATTCATGTCCAACCAAGGAATCAGAGAGGATACAGTTCCCAGCACAGTCCTGGAAGAGCCAGGAGTAAAAAGGGACTGTGCTGGTGGGACTGGAGAAGAGGAAGGGCAGGGAAACCTGTCACATTGTTATCGACCGCTACTCTTTAGGGGAGACCAGGTAGAGGTAGAGGGGAAAAGCCTTTGGCACTGATGGACAGCGAGGAGCTGGAGATTGCTGGGGAGGACCCAGCTCCAGAATCTTGGGAACTAAGTCTCAGAACATTACTTTCAGGAGGTTCTGTGTCCCTGTGGGAGAGTTGTGGAAGGCAGAATGTGGAAGCCGTGCACAGGGCCTGTCAGAATGGTGAGATTTGGAAAGAACAGCCAAGGTCCCCCTAGAAACTTCTTAAAGACAGTGAAATACAACTGGAAAGAACAGCTGAACAAAAGCCCTAAAATACAGCCTTCGTTTGCTGATTATTCCATGAGTATCACAAAGGAGCTAAAACTTGTGTTTTCAATTTGCAATGAGTTTTCTGCACCAATAAAGATACAGATGAAAAATGGTTTGTTTTGCTGTTATTTACTGTACCTCGGTGAAGTAGCCCTGTTTTATTTTTATTTGGGCCTCTCATATATAAAAGAAACCTAAAGTACTTAACCTGGATCTGATTGAGTCTACCTCACATTGTGTATATAATTAGTGTATATCTGCAACACTAGTGATGTTTGGGAAATTTATATATATATTCCATCTTGATCATTTTCAATCCCTTTACTCTCCTTTTTACCATCCCCTGTTCCTAAATCCTCTTTCTCATCTCTTTTTTTTTTTTTTTTTTTTTACCTCCCTGCTTCCCTGGAACCCCTTTTCCGTATCTGAGTCTGCCATTTTATTTTCTGCCATCTTCTTTATTCATCCATTTATATTGTAGGTTTCTTATATAAGGAAAAACAGGAGGTACTTGGCTCTCTGTATCTGACTTACCCAACTGACCGACTTCTCTGATGCTCTCAAGTACCATCTGTTTTCCTACAAATGACATTGTTTCAGTGTTATTTTCTTTTTTTAATTAGTGTATGTTTACAATGCAGAGTAATTACCTTTGCATTTCATACCTTGATCATTTTAATCCTTGCCCTCATCTCCCTGTTCCCCCTTCCTCAGATCCCTTCCCAATCTCCCTGTTTCCTACTGTCTGACCTTTATTTTGCTCTTTATCTTTATTTTGGGGTTCTCATATAAAAGAAACTGTGCAACAGTTCATCTGTGTTTGATTCGTTTCATTTCACATTATTGTCTCAAGATCCATCCATTTTCCTGTAAGTAACTCAGATTTCTCCTTCATGACTGGATAATATTCCATTGTGGGGCGGGGATATATCCACTGTGCTCAGTGGCACAGCGCCTGCTTGAAGTGTGAAGTCCTGAGTTTGACTCCTGGTACAAAAAAAAGCTCCATTGTGTATGTATAGTACAGTTAGAAACAAAGGAGCTGAGTCTCACACACACACACCCCTCTAACCCGAAACTGCACCCAGTGGTTATTCCTGTTTCCATCATCCTAAGAGAGGTGCAAAATGAAATAAGCCTAAGAACTTTTGGATCTGCCATCTGTGGCGGAACCGCGCCAGGATGCAGATTTTCTTGAAAACGTCACACTCGAGGTTGAACCCTCGGACACTGTAAAAAATGTAAAGGCCGAGATCCAGGATAAGAAGGAATTCCTCCTGATCAGGACAGGCTGATCTTTGCTGCTAAGCAACTGGAGGATGGACGTATCTTGTCTGACGACAACATTCAAAACGAGTCTACCTTGTGCTGAGACTCCGTGGTGGTGCTAAGAAAAGGAAGAGAAATCTTTACAGCATTCCCAAGAAGAATAAGCATAAGAGAAGGTCAAGTCGGCTATCCTAAAATATGCTAAGATGGATGAAAATGGCAAAATTAGTTGTCTTCATCAAGAATGCCCTTCAGATGAATGTGGTGCGGGAGATTTTTTTGCCAGCCACTTTGACAGACATTATTGTGGCAAGTGTTGTCTGGCTTACTGCTTTAAAAAACCAGAAGACAAGTAATTATGAGTTAATGAAAAACTTAAGCTAACAATAAAAAAGCCTAAGATTCAGAGCACTGGCACCAAGGGAAATTGAATGGGAAACACCTAAATCCAGGAGTGTCTGGTCTTTAAATTCTGAAAGCCTGAATTATCCGCCCTCTTTCCCCTCTTTCCTGTTGCTGGTGCTACCTTTCCCATGATCATCAATAAACATAGCTATGTCCTACGTACTACTGGTTATATGGGCTTGGCAACTCTTTCCTCATCATACACAGGAACCTGGGCTGTTATTGGCCCATTCAACTATTACATGTGTGTCCCATTTTCCTTATCCGATCATCTCTTGGTGGGCATCTAGTGCTAGTTCCCTAAGTCAGAGATTGTGAATTGTGCTGCTATATGCATGTATCGTGCAATATTGGTTTGATTTGGGTTACTCTAATGGCCAAAGGTGCTGAACATGTTTGATGCACTTATTGGCCATTTGGACTTCTTTGGGGAAGTGTCTACAAATTTCAGTTGCCTGTTTTTTTATGGGATCTTTTATTTTGGGGGGATATAGTTTTTTATTTAATTTTTAAAACTATAGGGGGCTGGAGAGATGGCTCAGTAGAATAAGCACTTGCCTGGCAAGAGCAAGGGCCTGAGTTCAATGCCCGGTTCTGCCAAAAAAATAAAAAAAATAAACCCAGTGCAGAAAAACTATTTATTTATTTATTTGGTACAGGGTCTTGCTATACAGCTCGGACTCATAGTGATCCTCCTGTCTCTGTCTCCCCAGCACTGGGATTGCAGGCGTGCGCCCCCACACTCAGTTTAGGGCCAGCACAGATTGCAATATCGGGGATCTGAAGGGTTATCTCCCCAGCCCCTTATTTAATTCTTTATAAATTCTAGACATCAGTCCAGGACGAGTGGCTGGCATTTTTTTTTTCCTAGTCTGTACATTATCCCTTCACTTGGCTGATTCTTTTGCTGTGCAGCTTTTTAATTTGATATCCCATTTGTTGATTCTTGGTACTGTTTCTTGTGCAATTAGGGTTCTGTTCAGAAGTCCATACTTATGCCTGTCTTCAAATGTTTTATCTCCCAGCAGATTCAGTGTTTCAGTCTTTACATCTAGATCTTTCATTCATTTTGATTTGACTTTAATACAGAGGGAGAGATAGGGCTTGGCCTCACTCTTTTGCACATGGATAACCCATTTTTCCCAGCACTGTTAGGGACAGAGGCTAGCTTCTTCAGTGTTTTTAGCCCCTTTGTCAAAGATCAGAGGGTGAGCTGGGGAGATACTTAAGTGCCTGCCTGGCAAGTTCAAGGTCCTGAATTCAATCCCTGGTACCCCCCGCCCCCCCAAAAAAAAAGATCAGATAGCTTAAGGTGCATAGGGCTGCTTCTGTGTCTTCTACTCCATTGTTTTACATGTCTGTTTCTGTGCCAGTACCATGCTGTTTTTTTTTGTTGTTGTTGTTGTTGTTTTAATTTTTTATTTATTTATGTGTGTGTGTGTGTGTGTGGCCAGCTCAGCCCACCAGGGGGCGGGGCTGACTGGCATGTGGTGCTGGGGGATTGAACCGTGGTCCCTGTGCTTTGCTAAGCTTGTTCTAAGTAGGTGCTTTAGACCACTGAGCCATCTCACCAGCCCCAGTTGTTTTTTTTTTAATTTTCTGTGTGTGTGTGTGTGTGTGGCCAGCTCAGCCCACCAGGGGGCGGGGCTGGCTGGCATGTGGTGCTGGGGTATTGAACCGTGGTCCCTGTGCTTTGCTAAGCTTGTTCTAAGTAGGTGCTTTAGACCACTGAGCCATCTCACCAGCCCAACCATGCTGTTTTTATTCTAGCTTTACAGTATAACTTGAAACCTGGATTGTAATGCTCTCTGCTTTGCTTTATTTGCTTGGGATTGCTTTGGCTGTTCTCTCTTCTGGTTCTATATAAACTTCACAGTTATCCTTGCTGGTTTGTAGGGATCCATTGGTCCCCGAGAAGATTTAGAAAATAAAGACAAGAGATAATAGCTGAGATCAGGTGGTGGGCTGTGTCTGATCAGCAAAGGATCCCCGAACAACAGTAGGGGCATTTATTTATACCTTTGCAAAGTTGCAAGGCACAAGTTGCTGAGTGAATAATAGCCACAGTGTCCGGGCAGGATGTTCTTTCAAGACTGAGGAAGCTTGACTGCTTTAGGCACGGAGGCCTCATCCTGCCCTCCCACATGAGATCAGGTTCTGTGAGGAAGGGTGTTGGTGTTCTTATTGAAACTGGCTTAAATGTATGTATCATTTTTGGTTATATAGCTGTTTTGGTAATAGTTCTTCTGCCACCCCAGGAACAGAAGTTGTCTTTCCATTTGTTAATGTCCTCTTCAGGCTTTTTCTTCAAAATTCTTTTTTTTTTATAGACGTCTTTTGTTTCCTTGGTTAGGTTGATTCCTAGATGTTTAATTTTTTTGAAGCTATCACAAATGAGATGATTCCATTCTTTTTACAGCTGTGGGGGCCTGCCCCTTAGCCCAGTTCTTTAAGTGGCTGCTTCAACAAAGCAGTAAGGCTCAGGTTGCTGTGGTTCGATCCCCACAACTCAAGCCAGCCAAACCTGCCCTGAGGGCATGTGGAGCAAAAAAAAAAAAAACCCTTCTGCTTTTTTACAGCTGAATAATATTCTATTGTGCATTTGTACACTATTTTCTTATCTAATCATCTGTTTATGGGCATCTAGGCTATTTCCAGAGCTCAGCTATTACAAATTGCACTGCTATAAATGTGGGATTCTATGTGTTACCACAGTGTGATGTGTTTAATTCTCTAGGGAAAATATGCATGAGAGCTAGAGCTGGGTCAAATGGAACTCGTGTTTTTTAGGTTTTTTGAGGAATCTCCATACAGATTTTTAAGTGGTTGCACTAATTAACATTCCTACCAATAATGAAAAAGGGTTCCTTTCCCCCGCATTCCCAAAATTGCTGGCATTTGTTGCTTTTTGTGTTTTGGGTTTTTTTGTTTTGTTTTGTTTTGTATTTTATGGAAGGGTCTACAGGGTGTTCAGGGTCTCAGTACTAAATTAGACTTGTAGTGATCTGCCTGTTTACAGCCTCCCAAGAGCTGGGATTACAGGCGTGCGCCACCATGTCCAGTCTCAATGTGCCCCGGGGGCGGGGCCAGCATGACAGGCCCGGGATTGAACCCCCGGCCCCAGTGCCTGCTTGCAGGTGCTTTGATCCACTGAGATATTTGGCCGGCCTGCTTTTTGTGTTCTTGATAGCCATGCTTAGTGGAGTAAGAATGTTTTGATTTGCATTTTTCTGGTGGCTAAAGATATTGAACATTTTTTCAAGTGCTTACTAGCCATTTGTACTTCCTTGAAGAAGTGTCTGTTCATTTCAATTTTTGATTGGGTCATTTATTTTGGAGGGGTTAATTTTTTTAGTTATTTATGTATTCTAAATATTAATTCTCTATAAGAGTAACAAGTGAAAATTTTTCCCTATTCTTTAAGTTGTCTTTACTCTGTTGATTCCTTTTTTCTGCAGAAATTTTAATTTTTTGTAATTCCATTTGTTAATTCTTGATATTATTTCCTGTGCTATTGGAGTTCTAGCCAGGAAGTCTTTGCCTGTGCCTATCTCTGTTATCTTTCAGCAGTTTCAAAGTTTCTGTTTTTATATCTAGGTCTTTGAACTGTTTTGATTTGATTTGAGTATTGGGTGAGAGATAGGGATCTATGCAGTTTTAATCTCCTGGACATACAACTATCCTTTAAATTCATTTGCTAATTGACTTTCAAGGATAGCAAAAGGGTGTTTTATCTGAAGAATTTGGGGAGGAGGACATTGATTTATATCATTAGTTTGCTCCCAATTGCCTTGGCATAATTTAGTGTCATTAATTTTTAACCAGGACTGTCTGGGTGTAGCAGAGCCAACTGGAGAAGAGGGAATCTTAATGTAATTCAGCCTCTTTTAAGGCCCTAATGAAGGAAAACTTATAATCACTCCTTAATTGTTCTTCAGACAAGTTAGCTGGAGTTGCTGGTTTTCCTAAAGTGCAGTTGGCTCTTGGCCTGGCAGCTTTTCACCCTTATTGGGAAATGGGCGTAAATGGCTAGTGCTAGAGGGGAGAGGTACAGCTAGGTCTTTCCTTTCACGTAGTATCTCATCAGCAGAGTAAGCTGCCCAGAACTGTCCCAGACTCTGCAGACTCCTGCCCCCGAGCAGCCTGTCAGACCTATTACACTGCACTGTGTGCCACTTCAAACATAAGTACACAAGAGCTGTGGTTGCCTAATCAACAAGATGCTATGCTCTGCAGATATTTAAATAATACACTTTTGAAGCTTGTATTTTGGAAGCAGTAAATTCTTGTTTCCAGCAGTTATTGCTGAGATTTCTAAAGAGTCGAAGGGCCCTGGATCTTGCAGCTGTGAGGCCCAGTGACCCAAAAGCCCCAGGTGGTCTGGAGGGAGGAGTGGAAGGGGAGGAACCAGTGGTGTCTGAGAAGCTGCCTGGCAGCAAGGCTGGGAGGGGCCCCGCTCTGGGGGCAGCTCCTGGTCCTGCCTCCATCTGGTTGCACCCTCGGGAAGTTGTCATCTCATCTGGCCCTAGACAGCAGTGAAGAGGGCATTCAGGCTGGTGGGCAGTGAGAGTGGTAGAGGGGAGAGCGGCTCCCAACCTGAAAGATGCCTGGGCTGAATTCATGTTCTCTAAAGCCAAAGGATGAATTTTAGAAACAACGGAGGTTAAAAGCAGGATATATTTATTGGGGAAAGAAAGCTGTCTGAGAGAGAGACAGAACAGGTTGCCAAGGAACCTGCCTTTTCGGGGGATTTTTGTAGAGCAAATCCGTGACACAAGGCAGGTCTCAGGTGGGAAACATGGACACTCGCAAGGTGGGCCTGAGGCAGGACAGAACTGGTCAACCAATAAGATCACAAGCGTAACTGCTCAGGTAGAACTGATTAAATCAGGATCAAATGGGGAAGCGAGCCAGGCAGCAAGCAGGTGTGAATATAGAACGGGCGTATTTGGTAGGGAGTTGGGTTAGGGACTCTTCCTGGCTTTTTCAAGGTGATTCATACTTATTTAGACTATCCCTGATGCCCACCCCTAGGGAGGTATGTGGCTGCATTTGTTTCATCTTTTGTCTTGAAGTCTAGTCTGCTGCGGGAGTGCCTATTTGCAAGGTAGCCATCTTCTGCACTGGCTCCTTTGAGGTCCCAGCCCTATCTGATTGCCTACATATTTCTATCTATCTCACCTGCCTGTAACAAGAGAAGGGCCCTGAATCAGGTGTTGTGCTCTGCAAGCTGAAGGCCACCTGCACTGACACAGCAGCCTCACCACCTTTTATCTTCGGCCACTATCCCCTTACCCTTCTGCTCTGTTCTCTCCTACCCTCTCCTCTCCTCCCCGCCCCTTCCTTTCTCTTCTGTTTCTGAGTGCAAAAGCCCCTAAAGGAGAAATGGAGCTGGCTAGGTCATCTTCCTAAGACAACTAGTGTAGGTCATAGGTCACTAGTGGGCAGTAGAAGGGCCACCCTGGAGTTAGGTGAGGCCCTTGATCTAACCAGCTGTTGCTGCTCGGGCCCATGCAGTGTGACATCATGTCTTGCTCTTCAACCTCAAAGCAGCCCCATGAGACTGTGACTAGCCGATTTGAAAGGAATCATCAGGAACCATTCTCCAATAGAAGTCCCCCAAAGTTATGTCTGTGTTGATCTTACTGTTACAGGGATGTCCTAACCTGAAAAGAGCCTCAGCAGAAGCCACCCAACTTCAGAGTGTGCAGCAGGAAGGGGACCTGAAAACCTGGCTGTTCCTAGCCAGGTGTGGTGGTACACACCTGTTGTTCCTGCTATTCCTGAGGGTAAAGTAGGAGGATCACTTGAGCCCAGGGATTCCGGACCAGCCAGGGCAGCACAGGAAGAACCGTATCTCAAAAAATGAATAAATAGGGGCCAGGGAGATAGCTTAGTGGTCTAAGCACCTGCTTGGCAAGTGCAAGGACCTGGGTTCAATCCCCAATACCACATGCTGTGCTGGGCCTGTGCCAGCCTCGCACCTGCCCCATATTGAACCAGCCACCAAAACTGGGCATGGTGGAGCACACCTGTAGACAGGAGAATCATGAGTCTGAGCTGTATAGTAAGACCCTATACCAAATAAATAAATAATTAAAAAAAATTTAAAAAAACAACAAATGGGCTGGTGAGATGGCTCAGTGGTCTAAAGCACCTACTTAGAACAAGCTTAGCAAAGCACAGGGACCGCGGTTCAATCCCCCAGCACCACATGCCAGCCAGCCCCGCCCCCAGGTGGGCTGAGCTGGCCACACACACACACACACACACACACACACATAAATAAATAAAATTTAAAAAAAAAAAAAAAAACAACAACAGAACTGACCTCTCCCAGGTCTTCCTTCCCACCTCACCTTGAATCTTCTCAGCACCCATCACAGGATATGACCTTGGGGGGGATTGGCTGCTGTTGACCCAGTCAGTGAGCAGTGACTGATTAAGACAGGAGTGCATTAGTCACGTCAGAGGGAACAACTGAGAGCTTGTTTCTGTTTCATGTCTGGGAGATCCTGACACTTGCCAATGACATGGAACTGGTAGTGTGTCAGGAGAGGGGAAGTCTGAAGGAAGCGTGACTCCCGGTGGCCAGCCAGGGCTATTTCCAGCTCCCCTCTTTACTCCTTTGTGCTTTCTCTTGAAAAGTCATGGTGACACTGGACTGAACAGTGTCAGGGCTACCAGAGAACCCCTTGCAGAAGGGCTTTGGTTTCTCAAGAGAATTCAGAAAGAAGCTGGTGACACAGGCCTGTCTTTTCAGTAAGTACAGCTGGGGCCATCCCCCAGCCCCACCTCCGCCCCCACCCAGAGGCTGCACAGGCCATGCAGGGAAAATCACACGACCCAGGAGAGTAATGCACTGTTGCCTCTATGCCTCAGCCAAATTAGAAAGTATTGCTAGCACGGTTTGCCGTTTTTGCTTCCCTGGGGCATTAACACAACAATTTTACGAACAAACAGGTTAACACAGCAGTTCTAGATTCCTGAGCTAGAGCTGGAGTTCGTCTTCCTCTGAGATCCCTAAGTGATGTCTCTCTAATGACAAGGGAATGTTCTTGCAGTGTGCAGATGTCAGGCAGTAGGGGCAATAGAAGGGACAGAGCTGCTTACATCTGTTTCTTTTGTAACCAGGAGTGAAATATTGTGGCTCTCTGGCGGCCCAGCAGGGCTCTTGGGCACAAAGCCCAAGTACATTGGTGACTTTTGTTTTTGCCTCCTCTCAGCTCTCCCTACAGCGAGCCTGCAAACACAGGGACAGCGCCAGGCTCCGGATGGGAGGACCTGGGTGTGGCATGCCTTTGTGTGTATCCATCTTCACTATCCCTGGGAAAACCCTTCCCCATCCTGCCTGTCTTTTGAAGTACACACACATACACACACACAGGTTTTATTTAACAGGTGGTGTTTTCTAACGGTACACAGTGCTGAGTTAGCAGTTCTGCTCCACCAAGCCACCCTTCTCAAACTACTCACTGGGTCACCTTGAGCAGGTGTCCCTTGCTGTAGCACTTACAGAGCACAGAGCAGGTGCCAGGTATGTGTGAAGACATTTTAATCACATTGGCTGTGAAATTGTCACACCAGTGAACCTATCTATTGTCTGTGTGTCACAGGTAAGGAACTAGATGCAGAGAAGTGGCTGCCCAGCTAGGAAGAAGGTGACAGGGCTGGGATGGCCCCAGAATGACATTGCCACCTTTGTGGGCACCTCTGCTGTCCTTCCCTGACATTCCTGTTCATCTGATTCACACACCTGCTGTGGTGGAGCTAGCAAGGGACAAATACAGGAGGACATTACAAATACTTGAGAATTCTTAACTATAAAAGCTTAGCAGCTGAGCTGCCATTCAGAAAACTGTGCAATTTAACAGCTTTTCCTTTAACCCTCACACTGAAGCCTCCTAGCCTAGGACACAGGTCTTAGCTCCTTTCTCGGCTCCTGCCTGGGCTCCTTCTTAGGAGGCCCTAGAGAATCAGACCCAAGCACTGGTCCTCACCTCCCCCACTTCCCTGTGCAGTGGCCTTGTGGTCTCACTGCCAAGGCCTCCCTGTCCCTAGCATGCTCCCCTGCCTTTCTTTCTTGAGGGTGAGGAAGGCAGGGTGCAGCCTCGAGGCAGATCTTGGCCCCAGCTTTGCTTCATCTCACTGCACTCTGGATCTTCGAGTTAGCTACTTACTTCCCCTGCACTCAGTTTATTCATCTAAAAATGGGTCCAACCGCACTTGCCTCCTGAAGTGATCCAGAAACTCTCTGAGCTTTCCCATCTTACCAATCAATCGATAGGACACAATGAGGTAAAACCAAGCATTTCCTCCTTGGCCTCTCAAGTCTAGCCTCTTCATTTATTTGCTACTTTCCCTTCAGTGAACTGGGATGAAGGATGCCAGGTTCAGATCACCGGGCTTTCTCCTTCCAGCTTTAAGGTAAAAGCCAGAACTGGCATATCTGAGGGGTGCTGTCTTGAGTGCTGCTGTTGAGGTAGGGTCTTCTCAAGAAGAGATATATGATCTGATGCTATAGAGCATGCCCACGTAGTGTGGTCCATCAGGCTTCCTGCTTCTCTGCAAGGAACCATGGCAAGGGCAAGCCAGGTTCTGCCCCACGTAGCCCACTGCTGCAGGCCTCCCTCACTTCTGCCACCCCCTGTGGGAAACTCTTCTCAACTCTGTGGGTGCCTCTTCAACCTGGAGAGGACATTTTAGCCTCCACTCCATTGCCTGCTGGCCCAAGGACAGCTGTTGGTCCACATAGTCCACAGCTGGAGAGCAGGTGAGGAGGGTCACATTCTTATCTCAGCCCAGCCGTTGTTCCTTCTGGAGTCTCTGGGGTGGAGGTAGGAGCCTTTGTCTTGTCTCCATCTGCAGAAGGCCCTAGTCACTGCCCACTGTTGCGCTGAGACCTCTGTGGAAGCTGAGAGTAGGTCAGTGTTGAGCAGTGTCGGGGGTAGCACAAAAAGCTGGGTCCATGGGGCCTGCACACCTCCAGGCAGGGGGCTGGGTGCTGGCCCGCATTCAAGTAGGGGAGCCAGACCAGTGCAGGAGTCATTATACAGTTTAAAATATGTCCTTGTGTTGTGTTTCTTAATAACGTGATCTTATCTTCTGATACCTTTGTGTATTTTATATATTTGTGGATAATAAGTTATAAATTATCCTGAGGGCTGGCAATACACTACAAACACCCAAGGATGACACACCTGTCTATGGCTCCTTTGCACACACCTTGCCTTGCTTATACCACCTGTGGGGTGGTGCTGTTTATTATATAATAAATCATCAGAGGAGGTTTCCGGTGTGTGGTACGTTCTAAATTGTTGTAGAGAAGATCCTGGCGTAGACCTCTAGGAACCTAGCCTGCTTTTGCATTGTGCCTGCCTGTGAACCCGGGGAGTCTGCATTGCCTGCCAGCCCCAGCCTGACCCTCAGGGAGGACAGGATGAGAATGAACCTGCCCAGGTTACAGCCATCAAGTGACCAAATAGCCAGTGGAGAACCTGGGGCTCAGGACCTGTCTTCTCAGGACAAGACTCTTCTGGCCCCTTTGGTCCTGTGTCTGAAGAGGGCCGGTGAGATAGCTCAGCAGTCCAAAGCACCTGCTTAAGCAAGCTTAGGCAGCACTGGGACTGTGGTTTGATCCCCGGCACCATGTGCAGTGCCAGCCTCACCCCCAGGGTGGGCTGAGCCTGCCACAAAAAAACCAAACCAATACAAAATAAAACAAAAAACTATTGCTGGATATTTCTTTTTGCTAAATCAAATGTATTATTCTATTTGTTACACTGTTTTGTTTTTTCTTAAACTTAATTATCTTTCTCACAGACACACCCCATGCTCTTCTTTACAAAATTCAATAACAACTCCTCTAAATGTGGCTGAGCCTAGCAGGCTTTGGAGTCTGTGTCTCCTGGAGATGTTACCTGGGATGCCTCACCCTCCTGCTCCATCCCTGCCTTCCTGTCTACTGGCCCCAGAGTAAAGAAATGAGGCTGAGAGAGGTACAAAAATGGGGTGAAGACCGTAGGCCTGGTCACCAGATGCAGTGAAAACCAAGGATGCAGATTCTGTAGTGCAATGGGGTGCCCATAAATAGCACCACTGGGTGGATTTAATGTCTGTAGGTGGGGCAGGGGCCTCGGTCAGTGATTACTGTTCATCCTGCATGGCCGTTCCTGGTGAGTCCCACACACGTCCATTTCCGTTCCCTATCTGTGATAGTTAATTGATTGTGTCTATCTGTGTAAGAAATGCCTGATTAGATTGGCTCAGGATAGTCTGGGTGCAGAAGATCCACCCTGGGGAGGACTATCACAAGAAAGGCATAAAAGGAAAATGAAGAAGGGACTGATTCCGTTTCTTCAGAGGAGCTATAGTCTTTGCCGTCGCGTGGGTGTCATCACCGGCCTCCACAGCAGACCCTTTGGCCTCCTGATGTGGACTCACATGGGACACTAGTGAGTCCACAACTGGATCCTATGGGTCCCTGGTACACGATAGACCTTTTGCACTCTGCCACATCTGACTCTGAGGGCAGCCACTGTAAGCCAATTTTGTAAATTCTTACATATTTGTGTACCTTATGTTAAATCTGTTTCTCTAATAAGCACTGATGCACTATCCTAGGCAGACCTGAGAATGGTGTGGGCCGCAAGTCTGGCCTGACAACCACATCCTGATTCTCTAAGACCACAGCATGGTTGCTTCGCCTTAAGCATGATAAACCAGCCCCACCCAAGTGCTAGGCTGAGGCAATAGCACGTGACTCATCACAGACAGGGCTACTTTCTGCCATTCTCCCATTTCTTGACTCCTCTCTCCAGCAAGGCTAAGCTCTGAGCCCATTCTCAGTGAGTTCTGCACTGCAGGAGGAACTTCATTGCTGGTTAGAGGAGACTAAGGGTAGCACTGGGAAGCTCATGAAGATTAAGAGACTGCTGGGGGCCAAAGTTCAAAGGCCTAGTCATTCAGTAACCACACACAGGGACTTCCAGCTTCACTGGCCCAGGCCCTTAAAGGCAGCACACATTCCCAAAGGGGACAGAGCTTCCCGAGTCAAGAGCACTTGGCTGGACACCCCATTTATGCCTCACAACACCAGAGAGGCCTGTTCACTGCCAGAGGCCTCTTATGGGGCCCACCCAGCAGCTGTGCATGAGGCTGCCGGTCATGCCTTCCTGCAAGCTGTACTGTACATCCAGGGACCTCTGTGTCTTGGTTACCTTCCTCCCAGCTGAGACAAAACACCTGACACCTACAAGTTAAAGGAGGAAGAGGAAAGGTCTGTTTTGCTTCAGTCTGTAGAAGTTTCAGCCCATCATCAGCTAGCTCCAAGGCAGAGGAGCATGGCAACAGGGACATGGCAGAGGAGAAAGAGTTCATGGCAGGGCAGGCAGAAGACGGGAATGAGCAAGCCTCCTTTTCCCTTTTATCCTATCTGGGCTAACAGCCTTTTGGGTGGTGCTACCCACACCCAGAGTGGGCCTTCCAAGTACCCACATCCAGAAGAGGGGAAGCCAATTAGTGGACTAATCCAGTACCACACACCCTTAATCCCACTATCCTACACCCTAGATCTAGTCACCTTTAAAATGACCCACCTATGAACACACGAGCCTTTGGATGAGGGAGGTATCTAGATACTGTACAACCCATAACATTCTGCTCTTGCCCCCAAAAAGATTTGTGCATCTCCCTTTATGCAAAAGGCAATTAGTCCATTTCCAGGAGTTGCCAAAATCCTAATGGTTTCAGCACTGCTGAAAAGTCCAAGTCCAAAGTCTCCCCTGAGATTTAAGGCAAACTCTTAGCAGCACTCCTGTGTACAAAGGAAAGCTAAACATTTACAACATACAGTGGTACAAGCTAAACAATCCCATTCCCAAAGTTGCAGGTAGGAGGATAGAAAGCACTGAAACCAAAGCAAGTCCAAAATCCAACAGGGTAAACATTAAGTCCTATAGTTCCACCTCCAGCATCCAGGGCAATCCATGATGATACGTGAACTCCAAGGGTTTGGGTGACTCCATTCCTGTGGCACTACCTGTGGGTGTCGCTCCTATGACTTCTCTCTTGGGCCAGCTTTGCTCAGCCCTTGCATATTTCCTCGGGTGATCACATTCCTGGCTTCTACTGTCTGGGGTCTCCACTGTACCTCAGGCTTCATGCGGCTTCACACATTGCCTTTCTAGGAGCACACAGCCTTCTAAAATCGGGGTGAGAGGCTGGGGAGATGGCTCAGTGGAATAAGTGCTTCCCCGGCAAGCGCAAGGGCCTGAGTTCAATCCCTGGTTCTGCCAAGAAAGAAAGAAAGAAAGAAAGAAAGAAAGAAAGAAAGAAAGAAAGAAAGAAAGAAAGAAAGAAAGAAAGAAAGGAAGGAAGGAAGAAAGAAAATCTGGGTGAAAGCCTGCCTGATATTACCATTCTTGCATTCTGCATGTATCTAAAACCAGCACCACATAAATGATGCCAAGATCCGATGCCAGATGGAGCAGTATCCAGGCTTCCTTCTCTCTTGGTTGCAGAATTTGAGTGGCTGGATTACTGACTGCTGTGAACCCAATCTCAAGAGACAAATTCTGTAGGCTGCTGCCATTCTGGAACATGGTACACTGGGGCTTTCTTCTCAAAGCAGTCTTTTACCTTTGCAATTTTGAGGAGGCAGAAGGTAGCATTCTGCTGGTTTTTATTGTGTCCCCAGGCCATCTTTTCTGTTGTCCTCTTTGGAAACACTTGACTTTCTATTGCTAATCTTTTCAGCAACCAAGTTCTCCTCCATTCTATTTTTGTAGGCAGAAACTTTACTGGAACTTTTTTCTGATCAAACTCAGCACCTTTTAAATCATTCTGCTGGGCCTTTTCCCTTGATTCTCAACTTAGACCTCGATAAGAGTCTTCAACAGTAGTCACATTACTGCCTCAACATCAGACTGCCTTGAAATTTCTTCTGGCAGATTATTCTCCCACACTTAATCTTAGTTTCTTGCAAAGTCTCTGGACATAGAAACAAAATGCAGACAGATTTTCTGCCAGAACGTGATATAGTCTGGAGCCCAAATGCCAGTCGAGTCCTTCTTCCCAATTGAAACCTCTTGAGCCTGATCTTTCCGGGATGCATCACAGGACAGCATGGCAGGAAGGCACGGCAAAGCAGAAATAGTCCATGGCAGGTAGCAATACAGCAGAAAATAGCAAGCCTCCCTTTCCCTTGTATCCCACGCAGGCTAACAGACTTTTGGGTAGCATCACTCACATCAAGGGTGAGCCTGCCGATTATCTCAGACAGAGCTAAGGTAAACCAATTGGTGGACTAATCTAATACCACACACCCTTAATCCCAGCATCACACACCTCTGAATAGCCCACCTGTGAGTGCATGAGAATTTTCTTGGAGGGGATTTCTAGGACTACTCCAGGGACACAAGGGAAAGAAAGCAAGGCACATCTCCTGTGCCTCAGGCAGCAGGAAGCAGGCATGGACATCAGAGGCGCTTGGGAGATGCATACATCTCTTTGTACGTGGCTTTAGAGAGCCATGCTTTCTAAAAAGATAATTCACCAGGATTTAAATTCCAACTTAGATGGGATTGGGTAAGTCAGGAAGAAGAAAGTGTGTGGTTGCCACGGCAACACCAAACTGCCCAGGACCAGGTTGGTCTCTCGGGTAGGGAAAGGAGGGAAGCAGAGCTGAGCCTTTATCTCCTTGGCAGAGATTTAAGGAGAATGGGGGAGCGAGCTGGACACACTTGTGTGGTGGAGGGTTCCTTCCTTCTACCACCTCAGACCAGAGCCTAAGTCATGTGATACAATGCAAAGGGTTCCGGCTGGCTCGGGGCTCTCACTCTGGCCCAGAGACCAGATTGCCCAAATAGACCGGATTCCATAGCAGTCGCTTTCTGAGGGCCAGTTTTCCACCTATGGACTGCCCTAGCCCAAAGGATTTGGGGGCTGCTTGTCCTCCCCCTCCAGTCCTAGTGTTCCTAGCAAAGCTTTCAGTCTGAGAATCGAGGGACCCACAGCTTCACCCGGGGAGTGCCAGCCAAAGCTGCTGCTTCCATGCCCAAGTAGAGCTGCCAGCCTGACCTCCTTCCTCCCACCCAAATTAAAATGGAGCCAGCCAGAGGTGTTGGCCCATGTGCTGTGGGCCAGCCTAGGCCCAGGTCTAAGAGGCAAGGGAGAGTTAAACATAAGGAAATTTTTCTGCTCCTAGACCTGCCTTGTCCCTGTTTTGCCTTGAACTTTCCAGTGCTCACAGACCTCTAGGATAAGATCCTGTCTCCTTAGCAAGCCTCCAAGGCACCACCCCCAGTCCAGCCTAGAATGTCTATCTTGGTGATCCCTGGGCCTAACCATAGAAGGGGCTCCATAGATACCCAATACATGAAGGAAGGAAGGAAGGAAGGAAGGAAGGAAGGAAGGAAGGAAGGAATGATTGGCCTGCATAGTGAAAACTAGAAATAAAAAATTCAAAAAGCTGTGTTTGTAGGAATAGACTAGTAGGACCAGACTAGTCAGGTTTAGAGAGTCTTAAGTGACAGTTTTTTTTTGGGGGGGTATTTTTAGATTCCCTATCCCCCCACATTTTACCCTAGTCCTAGGATAGCTCCCATCTCCTAGAGACGCCACAGGGGTGCATAGCAGATGTGGCCCTATCACCTGATCCCCCGCAGAATGACAGGGACCCTAGGGCCCATCCCCCAGAGCCTAGATCACCTGGCCCCTAACAGGGGCTGCCTCTTTGGGACTGGAAGACATGACTGCTGCACAGTCTGAAGGCTGTCTACTTGTCCAATTAGTGATAATTGGAAACAGGAAGTGAGGGTAGGAGGGGGAGGTGTCAGAACCCCAGGACACCAAATTTCCTGGGACAGGCCCTCCCCCACAGATATACAGGGGTCTCCCCTGGGGCTGGGGTTTCTTGGGGGTTTCCCCTGACCTTATATGTGCCAGTCTAGGCATAGTTGGGACTCCGTTCTTCTGATCACTTCCTATCCCTTGTGCCAGTTGTTCCCAGGGCAGGCCAGGCTAGGCCAGGTCAGGCCCACCTTCTTTGCTGTTGAATCCTTCTCATCAGGCAGCTCTTCACACTCTTCAGACTCCAGGACTGAGGACAGAGAGGCTAAGAGGGGCTGGGGGTCTTCTGAACCCTTCACTGAAGCCACAGTCCCAGCCATGGCCCAGGACTCAATAACAGCAAGGAAAAACCTGCAGCATTTGGCTAGGTGCACATTTGTGCTTCCTGAGAAGAGACAGCCGTCCAGAGCCCCTTCCCAAAGAGGCAGTCCTTTCCTGTGTTCCCCGTGCCTTCTTCCCTGCGGGGCAGAGATGAAGGCACCGAGAGGCAAAGTACCTGGCTCCTTTTGTGTAGGAGGCACTAGAGAAGACATGAGGCCCTAAGAGTTCTTCCAAAGCCCAGAAACCCTGAGAGCAGGGGCCTGGTCTACGGTGGCCGCTAGAGGGCAGGACCCTCCCATATATTAATTCCAAAGTTGTCAGCAAGGCGACGCGATGCAATCAGCGGTGCATTTACTAAGGGCTGCTTGCAGGATCTGGCAGAGACTGGGGTGCAGGCCCCAAATCATCTGAGGCCTCCTTGCACCTTTAGGATTTCACCTCCCTGGGACAGCCCTGAGCCAACAAGGGTGATATCTGAGTACCAGGAACAAATAGGAAAGCAGGTCCTCCAGCCTCTCCTAGGTAGTGAAAAACGGAGGCAGGGAAGAACTCACTTGACCAAACCCTATATATAAGTTGGATTGGGACAGATATTTCCTACATATGGACTGACAGTGAGCCAGGTGCCTGCAACAACTCCATGGGGTTGGTGCTGTCGGGATCACTCTATTTTTGCAGAAGAGAAATTAGGCTCAGAGAAGCTGCCACTTGGCTGAAGTACCATGGCAAAAGTAGAGCAGGATCCTAATCCCAGAAGGATGATGCCCAAGCCTGTGTTTAAGCCACAACTGATGAGAGAGAGAGAGAGAGAGAGAGAGAGAGAGAGAGAGAGAGAGAGAGATGAACGTGCGTCCACAGGGGCCCTGGCTGCCTCCCCCAGGCTGAGGCCTCTGTCCTGTATCTGAAACTACCTGGCCAGCAGTGAAGCCAGGAGCAGCTGACCATGAACAAGAGTTGCTATGCAAGGAACTCATGGTCAGTACCATGACCGTCTTCATGTAGGTTCATTTGATGTGACAGTGGCACTAAACCCAGGAAGAAGGCGTCAATTCAGAGATTAGTAGCAGCTTGCTAGGCTCAAGAAGCTTGCTTGCAGCCATGGGAATCAGGCCTCGCTTCTGAGTCCTTGGTTTGGTCTTAGGCCAGAGTTGAGCATCTCTTCCCAGGGCTACTTCCTGGCCCAGGGAGCTCCACTGGGCTCTGGAGATGTTGTGTATCAAATCACTGGTCAGGGCCCGAGCAGTTTGAGGCTAATCTCTGCTGTCTATGGGAGATCAAGGGTATCTCAAAGATCTGTTGTTGGTGTTTGGGTGTAAGATGAACTACGACTCATAAGGCACATTTGTGTAGAGACCCCAGCTGGAACCGTTTCTATGGCTCAGCCCCAAGCAGTGAGCTGAGAACTCTAATGGATGAAGATGCCTGTAGCAGGGCTATGTGGGCCTGAACAAAGGGCTTGGCAGGGTCCTGCCGACCAGACCAGCGTAGCACCTCATGGCGCTGCTGTGGGGGGTTGGAGGAACGCCTGGCAGCCGTACGCCCTTGGCACTGTGGGTGTCAGGAGCACCTCCTTTCTCAGGATCCAGACTCCTTTAAGATCAAACTCCCTGCACCCTTTCCTGCCCTCTTCCCACATTCCAGCCTAGAGGAATTGCACCCTGCTCCCCGCAGTTAATTTATAGTTCCACCTGCAGACTTCTGCGCACCTTTTTTCCCCTGCATGTTCCTTTCACATCTGTTCTCCTCCTCTGATTAAGCCTTTCAAAATATTTTAGTCCATCCTGACCTAAACTGTCATACCCCATAAAACCCAGAGCACTCTACCAATGTGCAATATCCTCAGCTTGCTTCTTTCCTTTTTTTTTT
>NW_004524619.1:10235239-10246092 GCF_000260255.1 Octodon degus
TTTTTTTTTTTTTTTTTTTTTTGTGTGTCTGTGTATTTAGGACAGGGTGTACAGGGTCTCACTGTCTAGATAGGACTCGTAGTGATCCGCCTGTTTACAGCCTCCCAAGCACCTGGGAAGAGGCTGGGATTACAGGCGCGCGCCACCATGCCCAGTCTCAATCGAAGTCCCAGCGCACCCCAGGGGTGGGGCTGGCAAGGCAGGCCCAGGGATCAACTCCCGGCCCCTGCCTCTACCAAGCAGGCACTTTAATCTGCTGAGCTATTTGACCTGCCCTTTTCTTTCTATTTTGAAGCAGGGTCCCACTAAGTTTCCCAGGCAGCACTCGAACTTCCAGTCCTCCCTCCTCAGCCTCTCATATGTCTGGGATTACAGGCATGGCTACCACACCCCCTATTGCTCCTACTTCCGGCTCCCCCATCCCCATTGCCGCTGCTCTGAGCTGCTGTGATTTGGTCCCTACTGCTGGCTTGGCAGTAGGGTCTGCTCATCTCTAGGAACCCCACCCCCACCCTGCCCACTCCCACGATCTCACTGGGTGGCCCTAGGCCCATATCTTCTGTTTGTGTGAAGGACAAGGAAAGACCTCCCACACTCACGTCACACAGAGAGACAGGGCAGCCTGGGAAGATCACCCAAGTGTCTAACCTCTGCCGGCTTCCGTGGGCTGCATTTATGCCATGGGTACTAGCACCTTGTTCCACTTCAAATGTCAGTCATGCTGGATGGAACCTATCTGGACAGCCTCTCCTTGAGCGCAGGCTTCAGACCTTTGCCTTTACCCAGAACCTGGGAAATCCTAGCTGTCCTGGTCAGCTGTCTATGGAATTTCTCTTTGATGCAGCACCTACCTATCCCCTAGCCCCAGGCTCCTCCTTAGCCTCTAATAGCAGGGCTGGCTCTTCAAGGCATGATCCCAGCCTGGGCTGCATCTACTTAGGTGGCTGTTACATTGAAATGATCCATTTGAGCAAGCTTACCTTTCTTGGATTTCTTACTCTATATGAGAAAATCACATTCTCACTCTGCCTTCACTTCCTGTCTCCCGAACCCGGATAAAGGAGGTTTTGAGGGAACAGGTATTGGGTTCCTGGGAGGTCAACTCCTGGTCCTGGTAGTTACGGGTGGCCAGGTGCAGGGAGAGACTAAAGTGGACTGTCTCAGACCTTTCTCCAGGAACCTCTGAGGTCACTGTCCTTCCTGCACTCTCAAAAAGAACCCTGGGGATTTTCTGGCCTCCAGGGAAACAGAGGGCGAGCTGACTAATGGTGAAGATGGGTTCTTGGGAGGTTCTGAGCTCAAATCTCCTTGACCAAAGAAGAGCCCGCCTGGGGAAGGGAGACCTAAGAGGGATGCCAGGCTTTTCTATCTGGTTGCAGCTCTTAAGGGTTATACTAGAAAATGGAATGCTTTCTGGGTGCATGGGTTGTGCACGGAGGGCTTTTCGGTGAACGTTTTCATCATCTGTAGAGTGGGTTGAATACTGCTGCGGTAAGGCTTAAATGAGTCCATACATGGGTAGACGGTTTAACGCACTGCTGCACGCTTAGGAGGTAGACATAAGTGTTAATCAGAAAGCACCCAGTACTAGCAGGTACCCAAGGCACGACTGTCATCATGGTGCCTGTTTGTGTGCCCATGTCTGTGAGGAACTGTACTGGTAAGCCCTCACTTGGGTGGTCTTTCTTTCTTTCTTTCTTTCTTTCCTCATCCTTCCTTTTTTTTGTGGGGGGGGGAAGCGGTTTGAGACAAAGTGTCACTATGTTGTCCAGGCTGGTCTTGAACTCCTAAACGCCAGTGACCCTGGACTAAAGCCTCCAGAGCAGCTGGGAAGACATGTACCTGCTGTAGTTCACACCCTGCTGGGTCGGTTTCTCCTGCAAACCAGCACTCCAAAGGGCAGATGGGAGGCAGTCTGAGGCCAGGCTGGTGCTTGGCAGCAAGGAACAGAAGAAAAACAGCTTAAGGGAGAAGACAGGGTAGAAAAAAACAGGGCTAGCTTAGTGTAGCCCATTTTGGCGGTCAGTGAGATAGCACAGCCAGCCCCTGAGACTGGGCGTGGTGGTGCATGCCTGTAATCTTAGCGCTGGGGAGGCTGAAAACGTGAGGATCACTATGAGTCCAAGCTGTGTAGTGAGACCCTGTACCAAATACATAAAATGAGAAAAAAGAAAGAAAGAAAGAAAGAAAGAAAGAAAGAAAGTAGATTAAACTCTGGGGCTATGGAGATAGCTCGGTGGTCTTAGCACCTGTCTAGGAAGCACAAGGACTCAGGTTTGATCCCAGGTACCACATGTCAGTGCCATGTTGGCCCCGAAACTGGGAGTGGTGGTGCATGCCTATAATCCCAGCACTGAGGAGGCTGACAGGAGGATCACCATGAGTCTGAGCTACATAGCAAGACCCTGTACCAAATAAGAGATTTTTTTTTAAATTAAGTCTTGCTACCTCCAAAGACAGTGTTTGGTTGAGTATCCTAAGCAGGCAGGCCCTGCCTCAGTCAAGGAGTCATAAGACCTCAGAAAAACCCAGTGTTTGGCCCTGCCATCTGGCTCAGTTCACTTGAGAGTGTCACTTGGCCCCTTGGGCTGTGATCTGCTAAAACTCTAATAGGAGGTGTATTTATGGGTAGCTATAAAAGGTGCTGGAATACTGGCTACGATAAAAGCCTCCCCAATTGCTATAAACTGCTATTTACATGTTTATGACCTCATTCACCAGCCAGTAGGGTAGAGATTCTGTTGTCACTGACACCAGACCCAGGAGATGCACTTTCTTTCTTTCTTTTTTTTTTGTGTGTGTATTTTAGGGAAAGGTCTACAGGGTGTTCGGGGTCTCACTACTAGATTGGATTCGCAGTGATCCACCTGTTTACAGCCTCACAGGAGCTGGGATTACAGGTGTGTGCCACCATGCCCAGTCTCAATTGCCCTCTCAGTATATCCTGGGGGCAGGGCTGGCACGGAAGGCCTGGGGATTGAACCCCTGGCCCGTATACTTGCTTGCAGTCACTTTAATCCACTGAGCTATTTGGCCAGCCCTAGGAGGTGCAATTTCCAGCCAGGGTCCCACAGAGTGGGCGAGATGAGGGAGCCCTGGTGTGCAGATCCAGCACCACGACCCACCTCTCCTGTAGTGTCCCAGTCCCAAGAGGCTCCTTCCTGTCTTAGGAGCACACCCTGGAGCCTTGGGTATCTCACCAAAGAATAACTTACCTTCAGTAAAGTGCACTGACCATACATATATAGTTTGTTTTATATAAACAACAGTGCAACTGTGACCCCGAGCAAAGGTTTGTCATTCTGGGGAATTTATTTGTGTCCTTTCCTGTCAATACTATTACACTTTCAGAGATCAGTCTTACTATCCTAGAATTTCAGCCAAATATAGTCATGTTGTATGTTCTCTTTTGTGGCTGACTTCTTGTGTGTGTGTGTGTGTGTGTGTGCGCGCGCGCGTGCAGCCTCATTTCACAGCTCAGATTCATAGTGATCCTCCTGATTTCTGCCTCCCTAGTGCTGAGATTATAGGCGTGTGCCACCATGCCAAGACTATCACTGGCTGATGTGGCATGCGATGCCAGGGATTGAACACTGGCCTCTGTGCTTACCTAAGCATGTGCTTAGTCCACTGAGCTATATCACTGGCCCTTGTGGCTGGCTTCTTTTGCCAAATATCTTTTTAAAGATTCATCCATATTGCCCTGTGTTGCAAATAGTGACAACAAAGGATGAACAAAACTCCTCTGAATATTCCTGTGTGATACTCTTTGTGTGGGCATGTAGTCTTACTTCATTTTTATTTTTTATTTTTTTTTTTTTGAGACAAAGTCTAGCTATATTGCCTAGACTAATCTTGAACTTTCTATCCTCCTGAGAACTGGCTTACAGGTGTATCACCATTGCAGACTGGGCATGTGTTTTTAGTTCTCTTGGGTTAAATACATCAGAGTGGAGTAGATGTGTCCTTGGATAAGTGTGTATACAACCCTAAGAAACTGCCAAGCTCTGGATGCGGTGGCACACCTGTAATCCCAGCACTCAGGAGGCTGAGGCAGAAGGATTGTTGTGTGTTTAGAGACCAGCCCGGGCTACATGGTGAGACCCTGTCTCAAAAACACGAATGAAAGAAAGAAAGAAAGACAGACAGACAGAGACAGACAGAGAGACAGAAAAACACAGAGAGAGACAGAGACACAGAGAGAGAGACAGACAGAGAGAGAGGGAGAGAGAGAGAAATTGCCAACAGCAATGTGTAAGAATTCTCATTGCTCTTTACCCTTGGGCCTTCCTTAATGAGCCCACTCCGTGCCCCATTTGGAGGTGGGCTCATCTCAGGGATGGTGACCCCAGACTCCTGCTGCAGGAGAGGGATCTGGGAGATGTCATCGAGTGTGAGTCACAGTCTTGGAGCCAGCATGGGAGAAAGTCCCTTGCTTTTTGACCCTCAAGTACAAATAAGGCACTACACTAAGACTTGCATAGAGATGACCTTTATTTCATATTCTGGGTGCTAAGATCCTGCTGAAAACTTCAGACAAAATGTTTACTGCCTGTGGAGAGCTCTGCCTCCACAGCAATAGCTGCAGCAGACCCTCTAGGGCCACCGTACTTGGGTGCAGAGAAGGCCTGTAGAGTTTCTCTCTACTTCCCCACTGCCCAGAGCAAAGCCCTTGAAGAGAAAGGGCTCTGCTCACTTGATTATAAGCAGAGCTGGGCCGTGACTCAGCAGCTCTGCTCAGGACAGGAAACCAGGCCTTCCCTCTCTGATGGAGGTCTTTTCTGCACTACCTTCTTAGTGATCCAATCTTAGGGACAGCTTCACTCAGCTGGGGGCTTTATGGGAGCCACCTTACAGTCCTGTCAGTAGCAGCAGCCAGACCTGCACAATGAAAAGAAGGGTGCCTGCATGATAGAGCCTGTCTCTGCCACTCAGAAAAGCAGGAAATCCCTTCTCTGAAATCCTGGCAAGTTTCTTGATAGCTCAAGCTCAAATCTGAACAGCTGAGCTGGGCATGGTGGCGCACGTCTATAATCCCTGCACTAAGGAGGCTAAGGTAGGAGAATCCTTGCAAGTTCAGGACCAGCCTGGCTTACAAAGTGAGCTCAAAGCTAGCCTGAACTGCATAGCAAGACTCTGTCTCAGAAAGACAAAAAAAAAAAAAAAAAAAAAAATCTCTTTATTTATTTGATACAGGATTTCGCTACTCCTGTATCAGCCTCTCCAGTGCTGGGATTACAGGCTAGTGCCACTACACTCAGTTTAGTGGTGGGTCCATCAGCTATCATGGAACGCGGTACTGGGGATTGAACCTGGGTCCTTGTGCTTGCCAGGTGGGTGCTGAGCTGTCTCCCCCAGCAACAATCCTCAAAACCTATATGATGATTTCCCCCCCAGTATTGGAGATTGAACCCATATGCTTGGTGACTTAGCTACTGCTGAGCTGCATCCCCAGTGCCCCCCTCTGTCTCTCTGTTTCTGTCTCTGTCTCTTTCTCTGTCTGTCTGTCTGTCTGTCTGTCTGTCTGTCTCTCCTCTCTGTGTCCCTGTCTCTCTCGCTTCTTGAGAAAGGCTCTTACTAAACTGTCCAGGCTGGACTTCAACTTTGGTCCTCCTGCCTCGGGTTCCCCAGTAGTTGTGATTACAGACACACACTACTACACTCAGCATAATGAAGCTTTTTAAGGCACAGTTCTAGCCTGGTGATGCACGACTATAATCCCAGTGCTGTGAGAAGCTGAGATAGGAAGATTGTGAGTTCAAGCTCACCAGGGATATTTTAGTGAGACCCTGGCTCAAAATACACACACACACACAGACACACAGACACACACAGACACACACACTCTCTCTCACACACACCCATGCATACATACATATAGGAAGGACTCAAGATCTAGCTCAGTGCCAAGGCCCTGAGTTCAATCTCTAGTACTTTATCTTAAAAAAAGTGTACAATTTTATTTGCTTTGTTACATTCAAAATTGTGCAATCCCCCCTGCTATCTAAGTCTTACCTCTCCACACAGAAACCCCAGCACAAAGAGCAGCTCCCGTGTTTCCCCAGCAAGGGGGAAACTTCTTTGACACTCATGCACTTCTGTTATAGAAAAGATATGATCGGTGTAAAAAGGTTTTTAAAAGCCTATAGTAGTATAAAGTTGGGAAGATGTGGCCATTAATTTATTATCCCTCTGAATTGGTAGAAAAGGGCTGGTGAGGCTTGGAAAGACTTCCTAGAGAGGGGAGCGGTAGGACCCACGCCTTGTGGCATTTGACGATGAAAAATGGGGTCAGAGGCCTGTGCCTGTCCCAGTGTAAGTGAACAGCAGAAAAGCAAACGAAGTTCTTGTGGAAGACAGAGAGGGAAGTGGGACAGTCTCAGGAAGATTCTTGGTGGAGCCAGGAAGATTACTTTTACTCAGTTTACAAGCCTTTTATCCTTGGAGTCTTAGAGTTTACCAGGGTAGATGGCTTTATCCTTGTTTTACAAAGATTAGGAAACTGAGGTGAAAGGTCCAACAAACACCCACAGAAGGTCTCGAAGCCAGGCATCGACTAAATGTGAGTGCAACCCCAAGATATCTCCTTTCTAAGCCCTTTACTTTTTCTTTTACAACAGTGTGAGGTAGATGAGAAGGCCGCCTGGCGAGGGGATCTGCAGGAGCCCAGACCTGGAGGCAGCAGGGCAGCAGGCTGGGGGTGGGGGGAGAGGGGAGAGGAGATGCAGCAGTGGCCATGCTTGCAGTGCAGTCAGCTGGGCCTCCGTGGAGAGTGACCGGGTGTGAGGAAGGCTGTCTGGTGGCAATCACCTGCTTACCCAGGTAGCCCTGGGGAGTCACTATGTGACTTGCTGTACATGGGCTGATTGAAGCGGGCTGGCTGATTCCTAGCAGTAGAGGATCAGTGGTTACCTAGAGCAGCTTAATTAAGCTCTTCTTGGGTTGAAAAGAGCCCGATCCCCTGGCTACAGATGCTGCTAGTCCAAAGTCCATACCTGCGCTCACTCAGCACAAAGCTTCCTGTTGAGACTGCCAGAGCAGGCCTGCTTGGAAAAAGCATGCAAGGCTTCAGGGGACAGTAGGTTCATATGGCGTGGTCAGACGAGGATCTTTATGTTGCAACGCCCACCTTATAGAGCCTCCAGGAAGCGGAAATTCAGCTGGGGGATGGCCTCACTGCTATGGCAGTCTCGGCTTGGCTGCCGCCAGCTGACCTGCTGGCCACTCTCACCTACCACTGCCCCTTAGGGCAGAGGGCAGGTTCATGGTTGAGATGGGCATGTCTGCTTTCAGAGGACTGATGTCTCTCTGTGGCGTAACAGAGGGGGACAGAACCCAAACAAATGGCAAACAAATGCAGATATAAATTATAAATACAACTGGAGAAAGAAGGGACATATTTAGGCAAGATGGGCAGGAAACTCCTCTGAGGAGTCTACCTTGCTAAACAGATACTGGAACAATGAAAAGATACCAAGCATGGGAAGGCGGAGTGGAGATGGCAAGGTGAGTGTGTCACAGCCTTGAGGTGGGAAGGACTGTGGTACATTCATGGGACAGAAAGGAGGCAGCTGCAGCTGAAATGAGGCTGGCAAGGGAGGTGAGTGGGGCGGATCGGGAGGTGGAGGAGCAAGGCCAGTCTTATGGGCCAAAGTGAGGCTTGGGCTTACCCAGGGTGCATCAGGAAGCTTGGGAGGCTTTTAGGCAGAGCAAGCAATGACCAGAGGGCAGTCTTCAACAGGCTACCCCTGGACACATGCTCCTCTGGGGACCTACTCTTTTGTCAACAACTCCACCCAAATTTTCCATTGAGAGTGGCTGAGGAGCCCAAAGTCTTGTTTTGTGATCTACCTAGCTTTGCCTCTTACTAAGGGTGCCTGGAAGCTCATAGTTTTCTCTGTGTTCACGACGCCTGTTACAAAGGTGTGTACACCCACACCCACGAAGGCCAAGCACCAGGCAGGCAGATCCTCAAACTGCCATTTTCAACTATATTCAGGGGGCCTTCCCATTAGCTCAGTTGTTTAACTGCCTGCTTAAGCAAAGTAGTCAGGCTCAGGATGCTGTGATTCGATGCCCGGATCCTCATGCCTTACCAGACCTGCCCTTAAGGCATACTGAGCCAGCCTAAAAAAAAAAAAAAACCTTCAACTATTTCATACAGTTCTCTGTTCTTTCAGTTCATTAGGGGCCATAACAGCGAGCAGTGGAGAAAGGTTTCAGTCCACAAGGGATTTAGCTTCTGTCTGAGTTTTACAATGTTTGAGTAAACCAAAAGATCACACGTCCTGGCTGAGAGAACAAAATGAATAATCGATCTGCTTCAACTATTTTCTGGATTAATTCAAGTCTATGCAAAAATCACAGTATTTCTTTGGAACTAAAAGTATTATTAACAATAGCCAACACTAAGCACTTACTACAAGCCCAACAATGAGCTTGTGAGGCAGGTGTTACCCCATCCCCATTTGACAGAACAAGATTGTAAGGCCTAGAGAAGTAAGTAATCTGTCAGTGTCACCGGGCTAGGTGTTGACAAGGGCTTGATGGCCTGGCCCCCGATGCCGCCAGCCCCCAGGGTCCCTACCTGGCGTGTATTATGCATCTTCAAAGCTAATGGTCTTAGCTGTTTCATGACTTATAATTTTATGGACACATAAACCAGTGTAACTATCAAGTGACATTTTGGAAAAAGAAGACCCCGTGAGACTCAAGTCTTGTTAGATTTGAGAAATTAATTCAAAGAACCAATATTTATACTTGTATTATTTGCTCAGACTAAGAATCTATGTAAGTAAATAGGGAATTTAGAAATATACCTACCAGAAGGCTAGCATGAAGGGTTGGGGACATTAGTTCAGTGGTGCAGTGTCTGCCTGCAAACTCAAGGCCTTGAGTTTGATTCCTGGTACTTGTACAACAAAACCCCAAAAACCTAGCACAAGCGGTTTGCTAAGCATATGATAAGGGAAAGGCTATTTAATAATGATGACTGCACAAGTGGTAACAATTTGTGAAAAAGCAGATGAGTTAAATATACATTTTGCTCCAAATAAATTAGAACAGTCATCAAACATGGAATTGTACAAAAGTAGATTAGGTGGGTAGAAGATAGTTCATTTTTCAGCACTGAAAAAAATCACAAAGGACTAGAATGACAGATTGAACATTAGAATAAAACAAAAAAGAACAACAGGTTGGAAAATATTTGCATCACTGATAACGAAGGAGTAATAGCTATAAAAATGCTTGTTGGAAGTCTGAAGAGGTTTGAGTCCCCAGCAGATGAATGGATATGAATAGGTCATTCACAGAAAGGGAAACACAGATAGTAAACGCATGGAAAAATGCTCATTTTTGAATGGTAACCTAAAACATATTAAGGTAACCTGCAATTACTAATAGATGTTATTAATGCAGGGCAGACAAGATGGCACTCAGTGCTTAGAAATGTGTGTCCAACTCTGTACACTTGTTGCTTGTAGGTGATAACTGGGGCAGCTCTCTGCAGACATCGTATAGCAGCACTGTAGGGCAAAACCGCTTGGCCGTTCACAGCCTTCCAGCTAGATTTTCCACTTCCAGGTATTTATCCCAAGTGCAGAACTCAAGCATGTATTAGCAAGTAACTTCAAAGAAAATGTACCAGATTAGCGGACTAAATGACTGGATAAAGGACACTTTAAAAATGTTAACCAAAGTGTCAATGGAAACAGAAACATAGGGAAATGTGTAGCTACAACTATATTTAGGTTTTATTTTTGAAAAGTCAAATTCCGTAGTAATAAGTGGATACTTGGTCATTTTTACATTTTCTTTCTCTGGCTGTCTTACTGTCTTTTAAAGTGATGCTTAAATAAAAAATGTGGATTCCAAACCAGCCTTCATTGGGACTTTGAGCAAGTCATAAAATTGGAGCTGTTTCGTCAGGCAGTGGAAATCCGTGAAAAAATGGCCTGAGCAACGTCTGGCACAGTAGGTGCCCCAGAACCAGGGTTGGGGTTGGGGTGTGGGTGGCACCTCCTCCCGGCAAACCTAGAGCCAAGGGCGCCCAGAGCTAGATTTCCCTCCAGAGTCCTGGAGTCTGGCTGGACACTCCCTGGTCTCTCCCTCGAAGGCGCTGGACTCTTTTCTAGGGAAACTTTCAGGAGCAGGTGGAGATGTGTGCCCGTGCCCTAGCATACGCACTTGCGGGGTCAGGACGACAACGGAGAACACAGCAGCCCGTGGGTAGTTCGGGCCGCGGGGTTGACTTGCAGCCCCTTGGAGCTTCCGCTCCCACCCGGGCTCCGGGCTCTTCCGCCCGAATTCGGCGGCTGTCCTGTGTCCCCTCGCTGCAGTAAATCTCAGCTGTACGGGCGCCTCCCGAGGAAGCCTGGGGATCTCAGGCGCGCCCCGGGCCCGAGGCGTACTTCGCCGACGGGGTGTTTGGGTGCCCTTCTAGGTCTTCAAAGGAGCGCCCGATCCCTCACATGGGTCAGGCTGGAGGGCGCGATTCCCAGGGCCAGCGGCGCTCGGTGCTTCTCTCCGCTAATGCCATCTTGCCCGAGGCAGTCGCGCGCGGGCCACAGCGGTGCGCTTAGCCACAGCAGAGACTCTAGCACCGGCCCGGGAACTCCGTCCAGAAGCGGAGGCGAGGCCCTCTCCCAGAGTCGGCACAGGGCCGGGACGCCGCCGGTTCTCGAGGGCGCGTCTCGGGGTTGGGGCCGGTCTGCTCACGGCCGGAGCGGCGTCGGGGAGCGGAGGCCCCCTCCGCGTGCCCCGGCCTCGGTGAGGTGCGGCCGGGGGCGAGAGAAGGGGGGCGGCGCCGGAGCCCCACGGTCCTGAGCAGCGGACGCCGAGCCGCCTGCGCC
>NW_004524619.1:10247082-10266976 GCF_000260255.1 Octodon degus
GCCGCCCGCGCGGCCGGGCGCAACTTCGGAGGGCCCGGGCGGCTGCTGCGCTGCGGAGG
This sequence comes from Octodon degus, assembly GCF_000260255.1. Classification (NCBI taxonomy): domain Eukaryota; kingdom Metazoa; phylum Chordata; class Mammalia; order Rodentia; family Octodontidae; genus Octodon; species Octodon degus. The sequence continues at coordinate 10,247,142 of NW_004524619.1, forward strand.
AGCGTCCGGCGGCCGTCGCAACCGGTTGCTTCGGCCGCCGTGGTGAGGGGAGCGGGCCTGCACGTCGCTGGGGCTCGCAGGGCGCTGTCAGTCGACCCCGCGCAGACCTGCTCAGGGGCCCGCGCCGCTCGGCAGGTCCGTGGCCTTTCGGATTCCTGTTCTTGAAGTCTGGTTTTGGATGCCGACAAGGGGGCGGCGCAGGAGCGAACAGTTGTCCTGGGAGCGAGGCCTGCTCTGCGCGGAGCAGAAACGCCTGGTAAGATCGGGCAGACGTTCCCGCCGCAAGGATGTACGTTAAGTTTTTCCCGAGGCGTCTGCTCTTCGCGTGAGGTCTGAAACTAACCCGTCGAGCACCGGCCAGCGCCAGTGTTGCCGCGCGCGTGGAGCAGGGCGGGACCCTGCGCCCCGAGGATGGGCTCTTATGGGGGGGGCTGCTCCCCGCGGGGCCCTCAAAGCGGTGCCGGTTAAAGGTTGTGAGAGGCGTTCGCGGCATTACTTAGCAGTGATATGTTTTTGAGTCAAGTAACACACGGAAGAGATCTGAAAGGAAATAGGAGAATTTTTGCCATTATTTGCATATACTTTTTCCTGAACCACCTTTGTTAGATGTCGTGCATAACTTTATTGCTTCTGAAGTAAAATGCCTGAACATGTCACTGTTAGCTTGCCAACTTGTCCAGAGTGGACGGAGGAAGATGGGTATCTTTGTGTCTGTACCATAGGGGCCTGGTAACTGATGTTTTGAGGCATATACTGAATCCTTGTAGGCCACGGATAGATCCAGAGTTCAGATTTGTTTGCATTATCAGAAAAGTAACGGCCTGGTGGAAATGGGAGTGGCCTGAGATCCGGAAACGCAAGTTACTGCCATTGTCATAGGGTGAGGGCCTTATCTTGGGTACTTTCTTACCCTCTCTGTGTAGATTTGATTTACCTTATTTCCAAAATTAGGATGAATAGATCATTTTTGTGAGTGCTTTCAGTTCCAAAATTTGGCGACATTTTTTCTTTAAATGAAAGAATTTTAAAGTCTGTTTTGAGACGTTCTATATAAGCGATCGTACTATTCATCTTTATAAAAAATACATTTGAGAGAAAATTCGGGATATAGGACAGTTTATGTAATTTGAACAAGATATTTACTGTTTCAGTGTGCTTCAGAAATTATTTTTTGTTTGTTTCGAGACAGGGTTTCAGTATGTAGTTTAGGCTGGTCTTGAACCACTGTGTAGCTCAGATTGCTCTCGAACCCAAAGTGGTCCTCCTCTCTCAGCTTCTGAGTGCTGGGATTACAGGCATGTGCCACCACACCTGGCTAGTTTGATGACTTTTGAAAAAGATGAATGTATTATGTACTGAGAACCTCACTCAGATCAAGGTGTAGAGCATTTTCAGGGCCCCAGAGGGCTCCCTTTGGGCCCTTCAACTCATTAAACGCTTGCCTCCTCTAGAGGGCAACTACTACTCTGGTTTCTGTCACCACAGATGAGTTTTGCCTCCATACTGAACCCTATAGAGGTTAAAGGCAGCAATATTAATGATTGAGCTGTAGGGCAGGAGGTGTGTAAACTTCGAGTTATGGTGATTGTAGCCGCGATCCTGTAATTTTATCAGTTAGATTTGTTGGTATTTAGACTAACTTAAAATGCTGACTTGAGAGTCAGTCAAGTGGTCATTTGATTTTTAGCTGAGGCAGTACTTTGCAGGTTTAGGTCTGTGCAGTACTTTGCAGGTTTAGGTCTGTGGTTCTTAGTCTTTTTATGTTCAGTATGTTCAGGCACAGTATTCTGTTACTCGATTTTAGAAGACAGGTGTATTTGTAGAGAGTAAATTTGAGGGATGAGTCATGAACTTTCACAGCAAGACACACACATGCGTATATATGAATATGAATGTTATCTAGCTGGTGAAATCATTAAATCTCCAAAACAAAAGGCAACTGAAAATTAGGAAGGTTTGGAGTTTTGAAAAAATCACATGATTAAGATACTTTTTGTATTAGTCCTCCATCTAAGAATGTAGGATTTAAAAAATATTATTTATTGCAGCAGGTACTTCAACAATTTGCTTATACTTCCTAGATGTTTTCTTAATGTATGCATGTGCTTTTCCATGTTTCTACTGCTAAAGAAACAGAATTCTCACTTTGTTAGTTTCTAACAAAGGCCTGTGGACATTAGTTTCTAACAAAGGCCTATAAGGACATTGGCATCATAGAAAGTAGAAATGGTCTAATTCCTATGTTAGGTTATAGTCTACGAAGCTGAAAGGTTGTCTTTTGTGAAATGATTTCACCCAATAAAGCAAGTATATATTCCTGTGTCTAAATTATCTAGCCAATTCATGGGCCAACTAAACTGGATTTGGTCACATCATGCAATATTCAGAACAGTGTTAGCCAAGAGTATTATTGTACTTGATGAAATAGCTCTTGTTGAGCCACTGTTTTATTTTGTTGGCTAGTTTTAGATTTCGTCATTTTTCATTATCAGATTATTTCATTTAAAATTTGTTAAATCTTTGAGAAGTACAATTAAAGAGATACAAAATAAGAAATTATACATGAAAGAGAATTTTCTCTCTTTGATATTTCTTTGTAAATTATGATTTTACTCTTTAAAATTGCTGTGGATATCCATATCTTACTGCATATCTAGGTGCTTTTGCTTTTGCAGTGACAACTAGACTGGGTTTAGCTGTAGGATGATGTGTAGAAAAAATGTCATTTGACTTTAAGGTATGTAGGAAAGGTGTTCTGTCTAAATGTCTATTATTATTTTTATTTTTTTAAAGACAGGGTCTCAGTATGTAGCCCAGGCTGACCTTGAACTCACAGTGATCCTACTGCCTCAGCTTCTGTGGTACACCACCATGCCTGGTTTAAATGTCATTAGTTTTTAAGAAAATTACAACTTTACATTATGTTCACATTAAGTGGATGCAGTGTGGGAGCAGACTTTAGATATTTTGAATACTATTTTTCTGTTAAAAATTTCTGTTTTAGCTGGTCATGGTGGTACATGCCTGTAATCTCTGCATTCACTAGGCTTGGAGGATTTGAAGTTCCAGGATACATGAGACTGTCTTACAACAAACAACCCCGCCCCAAAATCTGTCTTACAATTTCACAAAACTTGATTTTTGGGAATTTTTTGGCTAATAATATTGTAGTGTAATGTAACTAAAAATAAAAGAATATGTGATCAATCAATGGTGCAGCTTTGTTATGGCAGGGTATTTTTCTTTTAGTGAAATGCATGTTACTTAACTAGGGTGTTTTGTATTTGAAAACAGTATTTCTCCATATACATAGTTGTTAAATTGGATGGAAGTGTCTGGGGATTTTGGTTACCTGGGAGATTTCGAGCTATTAGACCTTAGGGAGTGGAGTTTTGATAGGACTCTGCCATTCTTCAGGTGATACTAGTCCCACTGGAAAATGACTTAAAATAAAAAGGTTGTGGTCAGGTTGTTGCCGATTTATATTTAAACTTTTTAAAAGTGGGTAGAAGAGTAAGATCAAAGATGTTACTAATAGAACAATTACATGATTTCATCACAGAAATTTTGTTTTGCTTTAAAAGTTTTTTTTTAAATGTATTTAGTGCATGGTATATAGGGTCTCACTACTAGATTGGACTCATAGTGATCCTCCTGCTTTCAGGCCTCCCAAACCATAGGATTATTGGCGCATGCCACCATACCCAGTCTCAATTGCAGTCTCAGCATGCCCCAGGTGCTGGGCCAGCATGGCACATCAGGGATCGAACCCCAGTCCCTGGCTCTCCTTTTTTTTTTTTTTTTTTTTTTTCTTTTGGAACTGGGGATTGAACTCAGGCCCTTGCGCTTGCCAGGCAAGCACTTATTCTACTGAGCCATCTCCCCAGACCTCCCCCCCCCGCCTTTTTTTTGAGACAGGGTCTTGCTGTGTAGTTCAGACTAGTCTTGAACTCATTATACAGAGCTGACTGGCCTTGCATTTGAGGCATTCTCCCTGCTTCAGGCTCAAAGTACTGGGATTATAGGTGTATGCTACTGCACCCAACCTAGAAGTTTTAATAAATTTGATTGTAAACTCTTTACTATAATTCACAGACATCTGAATATAGTAATTTTTTCAGTCTCTCTTATTTAAGAGAATGTTTCTAAAAACTTTGGCTCTTTGTCTTTAGGTGATCACATAAGACTATTTAAAAGCAAAAACAAAAGCAAAAACACATAAAAATACAAAAAACCCCACCAAAAACCCCCCACTACATTCTGTCATTCTGTGTGTGTGTGTGTGTGTGTGTGTGTGTGTGTGTGTTTTGAGACAAGTTCTTGCTATGCAGTTCAGGCTGGCCTTGAGCTCACTTTATAGGCCAGGCTGGTCTCAAACTCTCAACCTCAGCCTCCAGAGTGCTGGGATTACAGGTGTGTGCCACCATACCTGACCACAAAAATATAGTCTTTGTGTTATGTTCCTTATGACACTTTGTATTTTGATAGTTTAATAATTTCAGTGGGTCAAACACTTCATTGTGCAGGGAAAAACTGTAAGGTAACTTTTTTTTTTTTTCTTTTCTGTATTTAGGACAGGGTCTACAGAGTCTTACTGTGTAGATCAGAGTTCTAGTGATTCTCTTGTTTTCAGCTTCCCAAGTACTGGGATTACAGGTGTGCACCACCACGCCCAGTCTAGCCCCATCTCAGAACTGCCCTGTGGGTGGGGCCGGCATAGCACACTCTGGGGATTGAACCCTGGCTGCTGTGCTCTGCCTAAGCAGGAGATTTAATGAGGTAGCATTTTTAACATGGTGTACAATGCTTCTTTTTTGATGTTTTTGTTTAGTCTAGAGAAAGGTTAATTACTAAACTGGTTTGGTGTGGATAGAGTAGTTAGTTGAGTGTATCTGTTGTTTGGGGGAAAGGTTGAGTTCTGGGCCTGAGATACCTGGAAATAGAGGAGACAGAAGGTTGTTTAGTGGCAGCCAGAAGTGTGGAACACTCATATATTTGGAATGACAATATGAGATAGGCAGAGAAATTTAGTAGTTATTAAAATAATTGCAAAAAGGAAGTTTTTCTTGCTGGTGTTCAATTTTAAATGTTGGTGTTCAATTTTAAGTGTTAACTAACCAATACTTTGAATCTCAAATTTTATTTATACCTTGAGTTTTTTTTAACTGTTCAAAGTGGTTACTATAAAGTCCTTGCTCAATGATGAAGGCTGTGTGGTGTGACTAGGTTTTCATATTAATTTGCTACCCAATCTAGAGGGTTTTTTTCTCTTGAGTTTTTGGCAGTATTCTTTCTCAGAAAAAAGTGCCTATAAAACATGCTTTTTCCATGTTATTTTTTATTTTTGTGGAATCAGGGTGTCTCAGTTACTTTTTACTCATTTCTGGGACAAAATACCCAACACTCCAAATTAAGGAAGGAGAGGTTTATTTAGCTCACAGTTAGTTGAGGTTTCAACCATACTTGGCTGGCTCCAGGGAAGAAGGCAGCAATTCATGGTGGCAGAAAACAGCAAAGAGCAGAGGAAGGAGCAGCAGCTGTGGTGGTCTGTCAAGCCTCTCTCCCTTCCTTCCATGCTGACTGCAAAGACCAGAGCTCCTCCAAGGAAGTGAAGACTGGAGCTCCTCCAAAGTGCACGGCCACAAAGATCAAGGTCCTCCAAGGGAGGGGCGCGGCTGCAAAGATCAAACTCTTCCCAAGTGGCACAGAGCTTCCAGAAAGTGGTGTGGATGGGAAGAATTGCCCAGCTTCTTTATATGCCCTTTAAGTGCTGGGCCACTGTAGGGCAGGCCCTCCGTGCTCCAGGGCATGGAGTCCCTGCAGCCAAGCTTCTGACCCCTCAAGTTGACACTGTGTTAACCACCACACAAGGTCTTACTGTGCACTTCAGGCTGACCTTTGACTCACTATGTAGCCCAGGCTGGCCTTGAACTTGCAGCAATCTCCTTCCTCAGCCTCCGGAGGGGGTGACTTGGAATAAGTTAGAGTTTTATATATTTTCGGTCATTTGACTCACATCTTTGTAAATAATCCTCTTGGAGTGATTGGATAATGATCACATAGATGCACTTATCCAATCCCTGTGTGTAGAATATGGTAAATAATAGAAAACTATTTTGCTTTTAAACATTTTAAAATATAGGTAACATAATGTCTTTTTTTGTATCAGGAATGGAACTCAGGGCTTTTCATTTGCCAGGCAGGCACTGCACCACTGAGCTACATCCCCAGCCTAAACTTTCATCACTTCAACCAGCCTTAAAGGTATATTTCAGTAGTATTAAATATGTTGGTAGTGTTGTGCAACTCTAACCACCATCCATCTCCAGAACTCTTTTTTGTCTTTTAAAATTGAAACTGTCACCATTAAGTAGTGACTTCCTATCTCTGTGGCTCCTCAGCCTCTGGCACCACCATTCTACTTTCTGTCTGTAAATTTGACTCCAATAGGTACCACATGTAAGTGAAATTATACAGTAGTTATCCCTTTGTGATAGCCTAACTTTTGTTTTATAATATTCTCAAGGTTCATCAGTGTTATAGCATGTGTCATAATTTTCTTTTGAGGATGTACATTTTTTTTTTTTAAGACAACATCTTGCTATGTAGTTCAGGCTGGCTGTGAACTCAATGTACAGCTCAGGATAATCTCAATCTCATGATAATCCTCTTGCCTCAGCCTCTCAGATGCTGGGATTACAGACATTCACCATCCTGCCCAACAAGGAAATACATTTTTTTTTCTTTTTTTTTTTTGGTACTGGGGATTGAACTCAGGACCTTGCACTTGCCAGGCAAGTGTTTATTCTACTGAGCTATCGCCTCAGCCTAGGAAATACTTTTTTAAAAAGACATCATAGCAGGTAACTTAGGGGCTACAGAACTATGTGCATTTAGAGTTGTTTACCTCTCTTTGAGGAGCCCTAGGGGTGCTATACAGAGCCTTGAGGGCCAGTTACCTTTTCCTGTAGTTTCCTGTAGTTTCCATGTAGTTCAGACACACTTAACTGTTAGAGTGAAAGACATGCAGATCATGACAACAGGGCAGAGGGCAGGGAAACCCTAAAAGCAAAGATCTCCTTGAGTAGAGGCAGAGCTTTGTGATCTTAGAATGGTATTTTACTGTGCAATCATTCATGTTCACAGTGTTGGCCTGAGTCAAGGTTGGCGGAACTGGGGATTGAACTCAGGCCCTTGCGCTCGCCAGAGAAGCAGTTATTCCACTGAGCCATCTCCCCGGCCCCTAGAATTAAGGTTTATTAGTTGAACAATTGTATACTTTCAAAATAGCTAAGATGTTTTCCTTTGTTGTTTCTTATTATTGGTGGTGGTGTTGCAGTACTGGGAATTGAACTCAAGGGTTATTATGTGTAGGCAAGTGCTCCAATGATGAACTACATCCGTTTTATTTTAAATTTTGAGATAGAATCTCACTGAGTGCCTAGGCTGGCTTTAAACTGTGATCCTCCTGTTTTAGCCTCCTGTGTAGCTGGAAGTATAGATATACACTGCCATGCCTGGTTATTTTAATGACTGCATTGGGGTGGTAAACATAGGATGAATTTTTTTAATGCTGTTTGATGCTGAGGGAAAGCAGGTACCTAGGGAACCTCTTTTTTTTTTTTTTTTTTTTTTTTTGGAGGAACTGGTGATTGAACTCAGGCCCCTGCACTTGCCGGGGAAGCGTTTATTCCACTGAGCCATCTCCCCCGGCCCCTTTAGGGAACCTCTCTTAAATCATCTTTGTCCTTTTATGATAAGGGTACCTTTAATTATCTTTTTAAAATCTTTGATCAATTGACAGTAAATGTCATGAAACCTGATTTTTATTGTGCTTTAAGTTACTGTCCAGTACGTGTGTGTGTGTGTGTGTGTGTGTGTGTGGTTTTTTTTTTGAGACACATCTTACTATATAGTTCAGCCTGGACTTGAACTCACTCTGTAGCCTAGGCTGGTCCTAAATTTACAGCAATCCTACCTCAGCCTCCCAAAGGACTGGGATTTCAGGTGTGCACCACCACACCCAGCTGTCTATTTCTTAAGAAAAACCAAATAAACAATAGTGGCCCCCAGCAGCAGTCCTGTGGAACTTAGAGTATTCTTCTATTACTGTCCTCTAATCTGTAAAGCACCCTCAACAGTCTAGCAGTACCTTTCTCTTCTGGATTCAGACTTCCCTGAAGTAGTTCTTGATGGCTCTAGACTTTTTTGTCTCCAGGCAGACCCTCACATTTTGGCTTCTGAGACCTTTTCAGACCCTCTTTAGCATCTTTGTCTCTTTCAGCGAAGACTACATTTAAAGGGCCAGTGAGATAGCTCAGTGGTCTAAAGCACCTGCTTAGGCAAGCTTAGGCAGGCTAAGAGGACCACGGTTCAATTCCTGGCACCACATGCTGCACCAGCCTCGCCCTCAGGTTGGGCTGAGCCAGCCAAAAAAAAAAAAAAAAGACTATAGACTTCACCAAGCTCCTGTGCAGTCCTGAATCTTTCTGCTGAGCTGCATTTACATTCTGAATCTTGTGCCTGTTAGGCCTCTCCCTGTTGGATACCCCAAGGGCACCTCAGCATTTACAGGTCCAAAATGGCCGGCTGTGCTCTAGTAGACCTCCCTGCTGAGGTCTCTTTATGGTCCTCCTTAGTGGTGGTGTTTGTTTTGCCCCCAGCAAAACTTTCCTGTGGAACTCAAAAGTGTTCTTCTATTATTGACCTCTGACTTGAGACAGTCTTGGCTCTTGGGTTCTCAAATATTTTTAAAGCTATGAGACTCTTACCAAATGAAATGTTTCTAGGAAGCTAGATATCTTTGATCCCTAAAACTAGAGTTCTGCTGGTAGAAGAGGGGTGAAGGGCTAGCACCTTTTCCTGCTGGCAAGGCTCCTAGTGCTGTTTTCTATTCTTCTAGTGACTGGCTCCTGTGACAGCCTTCCCCTGAAAGCCTTCCCCTGGGATAGCCTCCCCCAATGACTGGCTCTTGGGACAGCTAGTGACTGGCCCCTGGGATAGCCTTTTCCTTTGTAGAGTTCCCTGGAGTTGTCAGAAATACCAGAGGATATCCCACATGTCTGAAAACTGCTTTCCCTTTTCTGTACCTCATTTCTTTCCAATTGGTTTTCCCTTAGAAATTTTAATTTTGATTGTGACTAAGAAACATAAAATTAGTACCCACGATAGATTTTGCCAAGGAGAGGGGAAAGCCATTTTGGAAGTGAAACTAATTTGGTAGCTCTTTTTAGAAATAGCTTGCCAAATAAATGTTACCAGCTTTTAGGGTGCATCTACCTTTGAAATATTTTCCCATTTCTTCTCATCTCAAAGAATTGAATGAAACAACCAAAGATAGTGACAAAATTTATTTGAAAAATTAAAGATGAAGTTTTAAGGAGTTGGCTCTTTAGAGTAAAATTGGGAGCAAAAGAGAGCAAAAATAAAAAGTGAAGATAAAAGTATACCCTGGAAGACACAAGATGGACTACCCTGAGAAAATGCTATGGTAATGAGTTTTTCATGACATCTTTGCCCTTTTACACTGTTCACATTTCTCAGGAACCTGTGAGAGCGTGACTATTCCATGTGTTGCTTGGGTGGGAGTCATTTTAACCAGTCCATATTTGTATTGAATACATTATATATATATATTTTTATATTTCCTGTTTTAAGAAGTGATAGAAGGGCCTGCCAGATAGCTCAGTGGATTAAAATTCCTGCTTAGGCAGATGCCGTCCCAGCGGTGCGTTGAGAGGGCAATTGAGACTGGGCATGGTGGTGCACGCCTGTAATTCCAGCTCATGGGAGCCTGAAAACAGGAGAATCGCTACAAGTTCGATCTGTGTAGTGAGACCTTGTAGACCCTATGGTAAACACATAAATAAAGAAGTGATAAAAATGCAGTTTTTGGTTATTCTGTATTTGAGTAATTGAATTGGTAAGTGGTTAGTTTTAATCCAGTTCAAAATGGATTAATGTATACATGCACACCCTTGATAGAACACAAACTTACCTGTTGAAATGACATTTAAATTGCCTCATTTTCAGTTTTTTTGCAAAAACTGATCACCAGACTTCTTGATAAAGCTTTTTTTTTTTTTTTTATACCGGGAATTGAACTAAGGAACATGCACTTGCCAGGCAAGCACTTACTCTACTGAGCTATCTCCGCAGCTCCTTGATAAAGCTTTATTTTACCTGTCAAGTCACAGTTGTCTTATGTGTTTATACTGTTTTCATCATTCCAACTTAATAGTCATATGTAAGTACTTCAAAAGGAAAAGTATTTGATAGCCTTTTGTTTTCTTGTATCTTTCTAGTGGCTTCTAAGGTGACACAGGAATGTTTTATGAAATCCCTGCTTGTCCTTTCAGACCCAGAGCTTCTGTAGAGTATATTTTCTGGGCTCTACTAGGTTAGATTAAGCACCCCTTTGCCCTAGATGTTCACAGCATCTGACATAGTCCACTCTTCTTTAAAAAATTTTTTTAAAAATCTTTTATTTATTTGGTACAGGGTCTTGCTGTGCAGCTCTGACTCATAGTGATCCTCCTGTCTCAGCCTCCCCAGCACTGTGCCACCATTCCAGGCTGTCACTCCTATAAATATTATAATTACAATTATTTGTTCAGTGTTTTTTGTCTGTACCAGACTGTGAGCTCAAGGTTAGAGACCCTATTTAGTTTTCATCACCACTGCATCAACACTACCCTATGCAATCTGCCATACATAGGGTAGATGCTAAATTGTAACCGAATAAAGGCACAGAAACAATATGACATTGTTTGTATATTGACCATTGGCCATGTGTAACATTATTATGTTCCAAAGAAATTGTGATTGTTTAATCAGATTCTATTTTGTCATTACTATGCTTAAGCTTGTTGGTGATTTTCCATAGTAATTAAAAGAGAAATTTAAATTTCTTGTGTGGCTTATAGTGCCCTTTATGACTTGTTCCCTGCCCAACTCTACCATTCCCTGTTACTTTTCCATATGTCAGCCACATGGTTTTTCTGCCCTTCTCAAGTATACTGTTTATTACATTTAGCTCCTTTTCATTATTGAGGGGTCAGCTCAATGACGAAGCCTGTGCTAATATTCTACATTCCCTGCCACACTCCTTTTGTGTCATTGATTTTCTTTGTGGTGTTTATTATTGTGTGAGTTATTTTTAAAATCTAATTTTAATATCAGCTCATTATATAATTTTTTAAAGTCACACAATATTTAAATCTATACACTTACTTCAAGAATATTTTTCCTTATTCGTGTGGAGACATGGAAATACTCCATTGTGTTGTCTATGTATTTAGTATTGTTAACTTTATGTAGTCAGGAGCTGTGTCTGCTTTTTTTATTTTTATTTTAGGGAAAGGTCTACAGGGTGTTCAGGGTCTCACTACTAGATTGGACTCATAGTGATCCTCCTCTTTACAGCCTCCCTAGTGCTGGGATTACAGGCGCACGCCACCATGCTCAGTCTCAGCATGGCTGGGGTGGTGGGGCAGGCCCCGGGGATCAAATTTTCAGCCCCTGCACCTGCTTGCAGGTGCTTTAATCTGCTGAGCTGTTTGGCCGGCCCTTATGACTGCTTTTTAATCACTGCATATCCCTGGTACTGAGACCAGTGCCTGGAAAATCCATACAGATTAAATGGAGGTATACACAGTGAATGTCTGTGTGCGCATTTGACTTGAAGCTTTTGTCCTGTGTTATCGTTTATTTACTAATGCATGTTTGTGGTACATAATACATTCCTCCTGTGAAGTTAGTACATGTATGTAACACATCTTAATTTCACTTTTTATACCCTTCCCCACCACACTGTATTTCTTCCATCTCTTGCTTCCCCTGCTCTTTACAAAGATCTGTGTCTGTTTCCTAGTATGTATCTTTTATTTTGCTTTTAAACTAACTAATTAATTAATTTAAAATGTATTTGGTATAGGGTCTCACTGGCAGCTCGAACTTGTAATGATCCTCCTGTTTTCAGCCTCCCTGCACTGGGATTACAGGCAGGAGCCACCATGCCTGGACTTGGTGGCCAGCATAGGGTGCCTAGGAGCAGGGCCAGCATGTGGTGCCAGGGATCAAACGAAAGTCCCTGTGCTTGCCTAAGTAGGTGCTTAGTCTGCTGAGCTATCTTGCCAGCCCTTTAAATTTATTTATACTTTGGGTTTGTCATATTGGATAAACCATGTAACATTTAAGTCTGTGTGTCTGATATATTTCACTTAACATTACAATTGAAGGTGCATCCGTTTTCCTACAAACGACTCAAATTTATCCTTCTTTATAACACTGGTACTCATGTGTAAATACCACATTTTCTTTATCCATTCATTTGTTTGTGGCATACAAGTTGATTTCAAGAGTTGTTCTGCTATAAACGTGGGAATGTGTGTACTGCGTCACTGTAGTATTTTTTAATGCTTGGGAAGATACCTACAAGGAGAGTAGCATTTCTGGTCGAATGGCGTTTCTAGTTTTCGCTTTTTGAGGCCTCTCCACATTGATTTTTGTAGTGGTTGCGTCAGGGTACATTTCCACTAAAGGTATAGCAGAGTTTTTTATTATTGTTGTTCCCCTCACATCCTTTTCAGGATGTGTTACTGATTTCTTGATGATGGCCATTTTCCCCCCTGAGGTGAGATGAAATCTCTGTTGTTTTCATTTGTATTTCTTTAATGGCCAATGGTGTTAAGCATTTTTTCATGTATTTATCGACCATGTGCACTTCTATTATGAAGAATTTGTTTTGCTTGCCTCTTTTTTCTTTTTACTTTAAAATGTTTATTCTTTAAAAATTTAACTTCTTTTTATACAGTTATACAAAGTTCTTAATGTTTCTTTGGCAATGGAATATAACGGAATTACACAAATATATATAAAAAAAGTTACCTTTGTTTAAGAGGTAGCATTTACTGTGTATACATAGTTGATTGACAAAATTCTCTACCATCCAGCTCCCTAATTGATGAAATAAGCTACCTCACATAGGATTTCCAAAAAAGAAGAGAAAGACACACAGACACACATGTACGCATGTACATGTGCACGCACGCACGCACGTGCACGCACACACACACATCCTTTTGTGGCCCAAAACACACTATCAGGGTCCTTCTCAAAAATTTTTTTTAAGTCTTTATCAAAATTGCCAAATACAGTTTAGTGATTAAAAACCCTCTCACTGATGAAAAATACTTGTTTTACTGAAGTATTGCTTTAGTTTAACTACACATAAGAAATTAACCTTCTGCTATTCCACATACATGTAATGCTCGTTTCTATAGATAACCTTTCTTTAACCACAACAGTAACTTAGTTGTATCTTTGAAATTAATTGGAAAAATAAATACCCAGTATGTTCAGAACCATGAGGAGCTACAAATTTACCCATTTGCAAAGACTTGTTTGAAGACTGTGGAGGAACTTTATATTCAAAATCTGCCAAGTCCCTTCCTCCATGACTTCCTCAGAAACTACCATGAAGTTCCTGAGGAGTAGTAAAGGTACTACCTCTGCCACTACCACATCCTCTGCCACTGTGGAAATCAAGACCTCCTCTGTACTCGCTCTCTCCTCTGTACCCTCTGACCATCCTCTATGGCCACAGTTTGGATGGAGTGGAATTTTGAAAGTTTCAGCGTTTAATCAGCTTTCTTCAGCCCAGGTTGGTCTCTGTTCTGCCTTGTCATCACAAGAAATATTGTCAAAGAAGGATTTAGTTTCATCATAGTAGCAGTTAGGTCCAAGTGGGTTTTCTTCAACAGTATTTCCTTCACTGTTTTGGGTATCAACTCCAGAGTCTCTCAAATCTTCACCATTTACAGGTTTTTCATGTTTCTCAAGTTTATCTTCTTTTAAGTTTACTATGAAATTCTCTGTCATTCTTCTCTTTGTTAAATTGTGCTTTTGCACTTTCTAAGTTAGAAGTCTTTCTCAAATTTTATTGGACCATCTCTCCAGCTACCTCATGCCCCCCATGCCCTCTCCTTTGAGTTGAAGGAGCACTTTGAACTATTTGTCTCTTGCTATCGTTTCTGGGAAGCTCATTTTCTGGCCTTGAAACTTTGTGTACTTCAGCTTGCCTGTGCTCTTGATTCTCTATTGCTTTTTGACTAGTAGATGACAAAGGTCTGGTTGGTACAGGAGGGCTCCTTCTCCCTGCAGGTGCTGGAGCAGGTAAGTGAGCCAAGGCGGTCTGTACTGCTTGCTCCATGGTTGGATGTTTTCTGCAGAGGTTCTAACTGAGGGCTTGGATGACCTTGAAAAGGCAGATCCAACTGAACTGCTTTGGGATAAGGTACCGCTGTTTGGTGTTTTTTGTTTTTTTTTAACTTATAATTTTTGTTTGTTTTATTTATTTATTTATTTATTTATTTATTTTAAGATGACTATAAAATTTGGCCAGTGTTTAACTGACCTAACTTTTATTTATTTATTTTCTTCTTTTTCCCATAATTTTATTGAGAAACAAATAGCATTGAGACAGTTTCAAATCAAATTGGTAGGACAGTTCAGTAATTAACACATTGCATACATTCTTCCTAGTGGTTAATTGCTGTACAAGATGTGGACATGATATCCTATTTACAAACACCATTAGAACAAATCCCTCTATTCATTAAGAGACTGTAACTATGTATCTATCCCAGCCACTTTGAATGCACAGATACAAAATGGACATTCATCTGTATCCCCTTTTTTTTTGTTAAGTTCCGTTATTTGAATATTATAGGTGTGTAAACTCAGCAAAATATTTTAAAAGAGTCTAGTAGCCCATAATAGTATTGGGTCTTCCGCTTGACTGGCAATGTCAGAAATGTTTGGTGTTTTTGATCCAAAGGATGTCAAGGAGCTTCCAGCCATCAAAACCACTGCACAACCAATGAGCTTGTACTGAACTGGCTGTGTTGGCATCCTGCCAAAAGGTCCATAGGCACCCACGGACTGGAATGAAGAATTAGGTGAACCTAATGAAGACTGAACAATAGCTGGGTGCTGAGGCAAAGAACACTAAGTTTTGGCAGCTCAAGAACTGTCATTCTTCTCTTTGTTAAATTGTGCTTTTGCACTTTCTAAGTTAGAAGTGTTTCTCAAATTTTATTGGGACATCTCTCCAGCTACCTCATGCCCCCCCCCACTTTTTTTACTTATAATTTTACTTATAATGGTGTCTTTAATATTACTCCCACAGAATAGAAAGTATTCAGGGCCAGCGAGATAGCTCAGTGGACTAAGTGCTTAGGCAAGTGCAGGAATTCCCTGGCACCCTATGCTGTGCCATCTCCGCCTTCAGGCACACTGAACCAAGACCAGGTGGCACACGCCTATAATTCCAGTGCTGGGGAGGCTGAAAACAGGCGGATCACTATGAGTCTGAGCTGTGTAGTGAGATCCTGTACCAAATACATTAAAAAAAATCTGTCTATCTATGCATCCCAAAGACTTCCTTCTCCAGGTAGTATTGGACGATCTGTTGGCCTGTCTTCTGTACCAAAGGATTGAACTTTGGCGGGGGCTGTGGTGGACTTCTCAGTGTCAGTGGTGTAGGAGATGTCTTCATAGCAGATCTCTGCCTTAGAAATGAGGTTGATCTTGCTGACAATGTAAGGAGTGTGTGCCCCCCTCTCCCATCCATGGCATCATCATAGAGAGGCAGATCCCTTGCTGCTGTCACTGCTCTGCCTGCCTGCCACTCAGCATGCCAGTACAGTAGCTGCCTGCACCTAACGTGGCTTCGTTGTTGGCTGCCGCTTGACTAGTTTTTGATTGGGTCTTTTATTTTGAGGGTTCTAATTTTTTTTTCTTGGAGTTATTTATATAGTCTAGGTTATTAGTCCTCTGAGTGAGGAATGGCTGGCAATTTATTTCCCATTCTGTAAGTTGTCTTTTCAGTGTGTTGGTTTCTTTTGTTTTGCAGAAGCTTTGTAATTTGTTATGATCTCATTTCAGCTTGTATCCAGAAACAGAGGATATCTTTCCATTTTCTGATGGATGGCCTTTTTGGTGTCTTTTTTCAGAGAGCTGTAGCTTTCATTGTAGTGGTCTTTCATTTCCTTAGGTTAATTCCTATTTAATTTTTTTCTTTTTTTAAGTTACTTTAATTTTATTTTGCATAGTAAAAACAAAAGGAAAAAGAAATAGTGAAAAAATATGGAACACTTTATGGATTTGCATGTTATGCTTGTGTAGGGGCCATGCTAATCTTGTCTGTATTGTTCCAATTTTAGTATATGTGCTGCTGAAGTGAGCACCCTATTTAATTTCTATTGGTGCTGTTTTGAATTTTTTTCCTTAAGTTTTTTCTCAGTAGGTTTATTATTAGTGTACAAGAATGGTGTTAATTTTTGCATGTTGTTTCTGTATCCTACTACATTACTGAATATAGTCTGAGGGTCTTTTGGTAGACTTCTTGGGGTTTTTTGTATAGAGGATCATGTCACCTGCAAGTAATGATAATTTAACTTGTTCCTTTCCTGTATATACTCTTTTCCTTTTCTTGCCTAACTGCTTTTGCTAATGTTTTGAGTACGATTTTGAATAGGGTAGTGGGAATAGTGTCCATCTTGGTCTTTTTTCTGATTTTAGAGAAAAAATGTCCAGTGTTTTCCCATTTAATATGATGTTTGCAGTAAGTTTGTCATAAGTAGTTTTTATCAGATCGAGGTAAGATTTTTCTATACCTATTTTCTTCAGTTTTTTTTTTTTTATCATGAAAGGATGTTGGATTTTGTCAATGGCTTTTTCTACATCTATTGAGATAATGATGTGATTTTTGTCTTTGCTTTTGTTTATGTCTGTCCTACCAGGTACTTTTTATTAATTTTGTTAGTTCATTGGGCAGCTTTTTATTAATTTTATTAGTAAAAAGATGGATAAACGTGATTAAATCCATTTGTAACACCGGTGATACAAGCTGCCTGATGGGACAATCATGCCAGTGGGAATGTGTTCAGGAGTTTGAGGAGTATTGTTGTTAGATCTTCCTTAAAGTTTTTGTAGGATTCAGCAGTGAATGTATATAAACCTGGACTTTTCTTAGTTGGCAGGTTTTTACTACTAGTTTAGTTTCATTGCCTATTATTGGATTATGCAGGGTTTTATATATTTTTGGTTTAATTTTGGTAATTCATATTTATCTAGGAATCCATTTCTTCTGAATAGATAAAGTTTATTGGCATATAGGTTTTGCAGAGTAGTTGTTCTGGAAGTATCCATTGTGATTTCAAGTTTTACTTTCTAATTGTATTGATTTGGGTCTTTTTTTTTTTTTTTTTTGCGGAACCGGGGATTGAACTCAGATCCTTGCTTTTGCCAGTCAAGTGCTTATCCTACTGAGCCATCTCCCCGGCCCTTGATTTGGGTCTTTTCTCTCCTTTTTTGGTAAATTGGCTGAGAATTTGTTTATTCTTTCGAAGAACTCTGATGCATTGATTGTATTGCTTTTTGGTCTTAATTTCATTGATTACTACTCTGATCTTTATAATTGCCTTGCTTGTACTAGCTTTGGCTTTGAATTGTTCTTGTTTTTATAGGACCTTGAAGGTATATTGTTAGGTTACTTATTTGGGTTCACTCTATTTTTGTGAGGTGTGGGCATTCATGGATATAAACTTATCTCTTAGAACTGCTTTTATGTGTCCCATAAGTTTCAGTATGTTGTATTGGCATTATCAGTTAGCTCTAGAAACTGTCTAATTTCTTCCTTTGTTTTGTACCTTATTTATCTGAGTGTATTGTTTAGTTTCTGTGTATTTGTATAGTTTCTACATTTTCTTTTGTCATTGATTTCTAGTTTCATCATGCTGTGGTGTAATATTCATGGTATACTTTCAGTTCTTTTACATTTACATAAGCTTGTTTTCTTGGTGCATATGGTCTATTTTGGAGAAAGTTCCATGTGCAACTGAGAGGAATGTATATTTAGTTGGATGGAATACTCCGTAGATACCTGTTAAGTCCATTTGCTTGAAAATTTATTCAACTCTGATACTTCTTTGTTGATTTTTTTTTTTTGTCTTGTTGATCTTTTTGTGATAGTGGGCTATTGAGGTTCCCTATGTTTATATATATTAGATCTTTTATGTCCAGTCATATTTATTTTATAAAGTTGGGTGTGCCACTGTTGGGTGCATATACATTTATAATAGTCTTTTCCCATTGGATTCCTTAACCATTCTGTGGCGACCTTCTTTGCCTCTTTTGCTCAGTTTTTGACTTGAAATCTGCCTGCTTTTTCTCAGGTTCCTATTGCATGGAATATTGTTTTCTGTCTTTTTTTAGTCTATGAGGTTTTTTTTTCCCTATAATTTAAGACAGGGTCTGTGGGGTCTACAGGGTCTTACTATGTAGATTGGATTCATTGTGATTCTCCTGTGTTCAGCCTCCCAAGTGCTGGGATTACAAAGGTGCTGCCACCACGCCAGTCTCAATCACTGTCTCAGCGCGCCCTGGGGCAGGGCCGGCATGGCACACTGGGGATCGAAACCAGGCTGCTGCACTCTGCCTATGCAGGCACTTTAGTCTGCTGAGCTATCAGGCCGGCCCAGAGTTTCTGTTTTAGGTTAATTATGTTTCTTTTGTCCGTCATACCTTGGATTTTGTTTCTTGATTCATTCTCCCAGTCTGTGTCGTGTCATGTCTTGTCTTTTCTTTTTTGTGTCTTTTAATTGGAGAATTGAGATCATTCACATTGAGAGTTATTATTGACAAGTGTTGACTTTTTCTGTCATTGTCTTATTTTCCTGTTGAGATTCCTTATCTTTTCCCTTCTTCTTAGTTCTTCTAGGCCTTTTGCCATTCATTGTTAGCTTCAGAATCTCTAGAATATCCTTGAGAATTTTTGGACTGCTGTTTTAGTAGTTACGAATTTCTTAGATACTATTAATCATGAAAATATTTTATATTTCTTCAACAATTTTCAAGATAGCTTTGCAGGATGTATCAAAGTGGGTTGGAAATTGTTGTTTTGAGGGGTTTAAAGCATTTCACTACAGGTTTTTTTGGCCTTTAAGGGTTATGTTTAGAAGTCTGTCGCAATTCTAATGTAATTATTCATAAGTGATTTGTTGCTTTTCTCTAACTGCTTTTAAGATTCTATGCTTGTGCTGGACTTCTGGGATTTTTACTCTGATGGATTGTGGAGAGGTTTTTGTCTGATGGTGGATATTTAGGGTTTTTTATTCCAGATATATGTATATTAAATTCTTTTCCAACATTAGGAAAGTTTCCTGTTACCAGTTCAATACATTAGTCTTATGCAATTTGTGCTGTCTTCTGAGTTTTTGCTGATTTTGTTTTCTTGACAAGGTCTTGCTTTGTAGTTCAGGCTTGTATTGAGCTCACTGTGTAGCTCAGAATAGCCTTGAATTTATGCAGTCTTCCTGCTTCAGTCTCCCAAGTACTGGGATTACAGATGTGCACTACCATAACCAGCAAGTTTTTACTAATTCCTATTTTTTTAAATACATAGGGTTTTTTTTTGTTTTTTTGTTTGTTTTTTGGCGGAACCGGGGGTTGAACTCAGGCCCTTGCGCTTGCCAGGGAAGCGCTTATTTCACTGAGCCATCTCCCCGGCCCTGCTGATTCCTATTAATCTTAGTCTTTGTGCTATTTCAGAGCTGTTGGATCCATTTTTTATAGTCTCTTTGTTTTGAAGATATCTCTTAATAATTGGTCACTGGCAACAGACTGTCATTCTAGTTCTGACACTCTGTCCTCACCTTGGGCACTTCTGCTGAACATATTTTCAGTAGAATTTTTAATCTTTTTAATCTGAATTTCTAGTTGAAGCCTTTTGATGGGCTGTAATTCTCTGCTAAGTTAGTCATTCATGTTTT
>NW_004524619.1:10267456-10272790 GCF_000260255.1 Octodon degus
TTTATTAGTGTCTTTTGTAGACTCGCTGATTGATTTTGCCCAATATTTGTGTACTTGTATCTTCTGTGTGCTTGCCAGATTTGTTATTGATCTGTTTTGTCATCTGTTGGGGGTAAGTGCACTAGTTTAGTTATGAATGTTTGGATTCTTTTTCTTAGTGAGGAGCCAGTATTTTGTCATATTTTACTTGAAGTGTCTGTTTTGGTTAAGGATTAAGGCTAATGATGAGCCTGTGGTTTCTGGTAGATATAGGTTGGGGGGCGGGAGTTCAAGAGGACTGTTGCACTGAATGCAGTCACAGACACAGTCATAGGAGTCCCTTTTCTCCTCTGTAGTGATTCACTTCCAGGATCAGGTTGGTTGGTTAGTCCTTGCATCTGCTACCACTATAACCCCTTTCTGAAATAATAGTAACTTTCAACATCACATTTTCCAAGATAATTGTACATCATTAGGTGGTTGACAGATGTGTTGTGTTAGTGAAAATCAATCTGTGATGAGGTTTTATGTGTGGGGTGGGGTAATTTCACTTTGGTTCACTTTTTTTTTAAGGTTTCAATTGTACTTTATTTCTTCAGTAGGCCATATTTTAATGGATGCACAGCACTTTTACTTGGCATCAATTATTATTTCATTTAAGAAATAATTTAGCTGTATCCTGTCAGCTGGCATGATTACTGATCTCTCCATTCTGTGGGGGTGACTCTGCCAACAGGGGAAAGGTTCCATTCTATTCCAATTTGTGTTGCTGTATAGGTCCATGCAGCAATACAGAATGTGGCTCCACCAACTAAGATAGCATTACCATATTTGTCATGGAAATCAGGTGTACGTTTCTGGTGGCTCTGCCTTGCTACCATTTGTTGAATGCTTTGGACTAGAAAATGACCTAATACGTTCTTTGGCCAAAGGAAACATCATGGAGTTGAAGTTGAAACTGTAGTTACTGCAGCTGCCGGCTTGGTGCAAATTACTTCCCTTGCCACTTTGGTTCCCTTGATGTGACTGATAAGAGCTTGTGGGTATATGAGCTGTATGAGCTGCAGGATGAACTTCAGAAACAAATGTAGTGGATCCACTTGCCCTGCACCGTTCCTAATGAGTCAGTTCTCTTACTGGGAAGCGCCAGTGATAGCTATATTGGATGAGGAACTGTGGACCCGAGACCAGGAGACTCATCTTTTGAGGCAGAAGAGGGTTCCATAGGTTTGAATTTTGCTTATCAGCCTGTGTTTTGCATCTTTCTTGGAAATGGAAAATTTTTAGAAAATTTAAAGTTGTATGTAGGGGGGTGGGTTTTTACTGAACTAATTGTTGGCTGGAGTGAATTTAGGAGATTGAAAACTGCAGTAATTCTAAATTTCTTTGTTACAGTAAGTCCTTCATTCAAGTTGTGAACTTCCACAGATGCTAACAAACCTCAAATCAATATTCTTAGATGGAAACATTACAGAAATAGGTCTGCGGGACACTGTCACAGTTGTGCTGCTGTGTGCTTACTTACAGGGCAATAGTGTATAGTGGTTCAGGGCTCAGTCATAGTCCAGGACATATGGAAGCAAGAGGAAAAGCAGTGGTGATGTAGAAGGGACTCTTAAGAAGTGCAAAGCAATGTACATTGTATATTTTTGTCAAAGGTGTAGAAGACTCACTTTGTTGGACTAAAAAATCTGATTTACCACTGGAACTTGCAACTTGTTGGTGCAGGCTTACTCTACTTTAGGAACAAAATGATATTTTGTAAAACTGTTTACTCATAAAAGTAAATTACCATTTCATATTAACATATGAAATAGAATTGGACTTTAGTTTAAAACTTACTAATATAATTGAGTCTTTTAAACTTTTGGTCATAATAGAGCCAAACATATGTTAATAAGCAACTGGAGGCAGGCTTAGTGGTACATGCCTGTAACCGAGCATTCAAGAGGCTGAGGCAAGAGGATGGCTTTGAGTTCAAGGCCAGTCTGGATTACATAGTGAGGCCCTGTATCCCTCCAAAATAAAAGCAAGTAAATTTTTTTTAGTATATGGCAAGAAATTGAAAGTTACTGTAGCTAAAAAGGAGGATAGAAGGGATCTTTATATATTCTCAGTTCTTCTGTCCCCTCTTGTTTTACTGAACTCAGTTGTGCCACAAAGAATTTATAAGTAGAAAAAGAAAACCCATAAACTGGGAAAAAATTATAGCTGACTGTCCCTCTAACAAAGGCCTTCTCTCTAGAACATATAAAGAATGAAAAAAAAAATCAAGTCCCCCATATTCAAAGACACAATCCAGAAATGGGCATCTGAGATGAATATATACTTCTCAGAGGAAGAAATACAAATGGCAAGTAAATATATGAAAAAACATCCACTGTCATTGGTCATTCAAGAAATGAAAATTAAAATAACACTGAGATTCCAACTCACCCCAGAAAGAATGGCTAACATCAAGAAGTCAGCCAATAGCAAATGCTAAAGAGGCTGTAGAGAAAAAGGAACCCCTTTGCACCATTGGTGGGCGTGCAGACTGGTACAACCACTAAGGGAATCAGTGTAGAGATTCCTTCAAAAGTTAGGATCGCTATTCCTATCCTGGGTATTTTTCCAGAAGAACTGAAAACCTCTTACCACAGTGATATATATGTACCCATGTTCATAGCAGCACAATTTGTCATAGCTAAATCCTGGAAACAACCCAGATGCCCATCAACTGAAGAATGGATAAAGAAGATGTGGCATTTTTACACAATGGAGTATTATTCAGCTATAAAACAGGATACATCTGAATCTTTTGTCGGTAAATGGATGCAACTAGAGAACATATTGTCAAGTGAAATAAATCAGATCCACATGTGTAAACATCATAATGTCTCTTCAGTGTGAGAACCTGAAAGAGAAAAATGGAATCTGCAGGGTACAATAGACACCGGGGAAAGGGAATTAATTTATTCAAAGTAAAGAGTTACTGGGTTGAGGACAAAGCCAGGAGAGGGAGTAGGGGAAACAGATTTACCTATGTAAACAGGATGGTTTGGACAACTGGACTGTGCATTTCTGCTGGGCTATGGAAAGAAGCAGTTAATGCTTTAATTTGTTTTGTCTCCTTTTTTCAATTGTTTGCACTTTTTCTTCTTCCAATTTTGCATGCATATATCTGGTAATATGAATAACTGGTTGGAAGACAGCACTATGTATTACAACAAATACTGTGAAATTCATATTACTTTGTTAAGTAAAAATCTATCACTTGTTATTTTTTGTCCTAATTCTAATGTGTAGTCTCTTTAAAAAATGATAAAAAAGAATTTATGAGTAGAGTCATGCAAGGACACATGCTAAGAAATGTGTTGTTAGGTGACTTTGTCCTTGTAAGAATGTAACATGTACTTAAACTAAGACGGCTGCAATGGCTGTGATATCCCTGGTAATGTGATCTTACAGGACCACTGGCACATATGTAGTCCACTGTTGATAACGGTGTGGCTGATGTAATTTAGAAAGATGATTACTTTGAATAGGTATTGCTTTTCTTCTCTTAGTTTATTTTTTAGTCATGATTATAGCCTAAGTCTTAAAAAAATAAACTAAGCACATATACAGGTTCATGGTTGTTTTTTTGTTCTTTGTATTTTGGGTCAGGGTCTACAGGGTATTCACGGTCTCACTACTAGATCAGACTTGTAGAATCCTGTTTAATCCACATGCTGGGATTACAGGCACAGGCCACCATGCTCAGGGGTCTCAGCATGCCCCGGGGGCAGGGCCAGCACAGCAGGCCTGCGGATTGAACCCCGGCCCCTATGCCTGCTTGCAGGCACTTTAATTCACTGAGCTATTTGGCCAGCCCTTGTAGTTGTTTTTTGTTTTTGTTTTTTTTTGTGTGTGTGTGTTTTATTTTTTTATTTTTTATTTTTTCAAAATTTTATTGATAAACAGCAATGAGACGGTTTCAAATCAAATCGGAAGTACAGATTCAACAAATAACACACTGCATATATTCTTCTTAGTGGTTAATTGCTGTGCAAGATGCGGACTTGAGATCCTATTTACAAACACCATTAGAATAAGTCATTCTATTCATTAAGAGAATGCAACTATATATCTATCCCAACCACTTTGAATACACAGGTACAAAATGGACATTCATAGGTATACCCCATTTTTTCTAAGTTCCGTTATTGAATATTATAGGTGTGTAAACTCAGCAAAATATTCTAAAAGAGTCCAGTAGCCCATAATAGCATTGGGTCTTCTGTTTAACTGGCAATGTCAGAAATTATTGACCTGAGTCCCCCACAGCTCAACATAACAGCATGGCTTTACTTCCTGTATTTCGTCTTCATACTTTTCTACTGGATGGTTAAGACCAAGGTAAAGCAGGACCTGTGCAACAAGAGTTGTAGCTTTTTGGTCTGAGAAGGTCAGTGAAATCCCCTGAGGATTTATCCTGAGATCCTGTACCTCAGATTGTAGAACCTTTGTTAGTGCAGCCATGTGGATGAGTCATGGCCATTGCTTGGCCAATGTGCTCTCTGTGAAAGCCTGAGAGAGTGTTTTCTCCCCATGTGACTCTCCTTAGGCACACTCTACATCATTGTAGTTGTTTTTTGAATGGTGAGAGGATTGTACTCCTTTTTACCAAGACCTGTATCTCTTTGGTGCCTTTTGTAGTCCATTGTTATTTCTGGTTTCTTTTGTATTTTCCCAGAAAAGTTGCAGTATAAAAACATATTTCCCATCCACATTTAAAAAATTCCAAATAGTAGTGTATTTTATACTTTCTTTTACTTTGATCTTTTTACTTACAATACCATAGTTACATCCAAGTACACTCAGACCTTCTTTTAATGGTTGCCCAGTAATTACGTTGATGTTCCATAATTTGTTTCCTTATTTTTGTGCATTTCGAGTTTTTCCAGTGGGTTTTATTTATTTATTTTTTTTCTTGCTGCTATTAGTATCATGGATTAATAGGTAAATTTATTCAAATTAAGGAAAACTAAGGAAGTGTGAGTATAAAGTTGATTGCTCTGTAGCCAGTCTCAGTCCTTCAGAGTGTAGAAGACAGAAAGCCTGGGCAAAGTATAGTAAGAGGAGTTTGAGGAAGGTTATGAAGAGGCTTCTCAGCTGTCGTCTTCCCCCCGTGAGGTATCAGCCATGTCCTTAAGCCCAAGAATGTGTGTTGCTTGTCCGAAGTTCACTCAGTTTGCTTTTGTATTTTAGTTGTGATATAAGTGTAAGAGCAAGGATTGGCTAACAAATCAGTTTCTGGATTTTTAAAATATTGTTTTGTTGGGCCAGCCTGATAGCTCAGCTGACTAAAGTACCTGCTTAGGCAGAGCACAG
>NW_004524619.1:10273050-10287972 GCF_000260255.1 Octodon degus
GTTAATTGACAGAAATACAACTAAAATTTATTTAGTTTTGGTATTTTAACTTGGGTCTTGTTACATAGTTCAACTGGGCCTTGAACTCAATATGTAGTCCAGGTTGGCCTTGAACTTGCAGTAACCCTCCTGTTTCATCCTTCTAAGTACTGGGATTACAGGTATGTGCCACCATACCCAGCAGAAATATAGCTTCCATTTTTTAAACATTTAATTTTTGCCTGGGGTAATTGGTGAGGAGATTTAAATGTGGTACTCTTGGTGCAGACTTACTCAAGAAACTCCACTTAGAATTTTGATGTGTTTTATGGCTTAAAGTGTTATATGTCTAATACACCAAGTTCAAACTTATTATCTTATATTGAAAGAAATTCAGACTATCTCTCAGCATATAGTTCTTATATATGCTTTTCTCTTTAATTTTTTTTTTTTATGAGCAGAATGTATTTATTGAGGGAAAGTTCCTGTCCTAGAGAGGGACAGGAGGGGGGCCCGAGCGGGTTGTTCCCCAGGAAGCTGTCTCTCCCAGGGACTTCTGTAGTGTAAAACCATGTGGGGCTAAGATGGAGAAAGGGAGAACTCACTTAGGTGGATGTGGGGTGGGGTGGTCAACCAATGAGATTACAAGCACCATTGCTCAGGTAAAATTATATATATATGCTCTTTTGAGTTATACTTTTTTTCTTTTTGAGACAGGGTTTTGCTATGTTGTTCAGCCTGGTCTTGAGCTCACTGTTTAACCTAGGCTGCCCTCAAACTCATGGCAGTCCTCCTGCCTCAGCCTCCTGAGTCCTGAGATTACAGGCTTG
Organism: Octodon degus; assembly: GCF_000260255.1. Lineage (NCBI taxonomy): Eukaryota > Metazoa > Chordata > Mammalia > Rodentia > Octodontidae > Octodon > Octodon degus. Next base: position 10,273,860 of record NW_004524619.1, read on the forward strand.
TGCCACTATCCTTGTGTGCCATTTTCTCTTCTCTAAAAGTATATGCTAACTTTCCATTATTGTAGCAGATACTTGAGAAAATCAGCTTTAAAGAGAAAAAGCTTAAAAGACTCAAACAAAATTTGGACAACTACAATGAGCAGACATTTCTCAGAAGTACAAATAGCCAATGAATACATGAAAAAATGTTTAGTAACTCTGGCTGTTAGATCAGTGCATATTACCAAAACACCAGGGTTACATCTTCAGAAAGATTGGCCATCATCAGGAAATCAATAACAAACTGGTAAAGCTGGCGGGGGAGGAGGGGCTTGCTTCTGTGTTATTGGGGGGAAGGTGAACTACCCACAAGCACCGTGGAGATCAATATGGAGTTTCTGCAAAACACTAAAACTAGAAATTCCATTCAACTCACTATTTGAAGTACAGGTATCTTCCAGAAGGAGTTAAGGATATCATATTACAGCTATAATACATACCCATGTTTATAAAAACACAATTCATAATGGCTAAATTTTGGAAGCAGCCAATATGTCCATCAACGGATGGATAAAGAAAATGTACTTATACATTATGGAGTACTATTCTGCCATCAAGAAGGATAAAGGAATCATTTATAGAAAAAAAAGGATGGTCCCTTGAGACCATAATGGTAAGTGAAATAAGTCAGACACACAAGCGTAAATGTCATATAATTTCTTTTATATGGGAAACCCCAAAATATAAATAAATGAAAGAGCAAAATAAAAGAGAATAAAAGACAGGAAGATACATTTTTCACAAAACAGAAGGGAACCGAGAGATGGTAGAGGGGGAGGAAGGGGATAAAGAATTAAGTTGTGTTATATATACGTGCTAGTGTCCCATGATTAAAGTAGTCATTGTGCACTGCCATCATACTCATAAAAATAAATTGTAAACAAGGAGAAAGGTTTATTTTAGCTCATGGTTGCAATCCATGATTTCTTAGCCCTGTGGCTTTTGGGTCTGTATATGTAGGAGGTACAGCAAGCTGCTTACTTTGTGGCAGCCTGGAAGCAAAGAGGAAAAGAGGATGCGATTTGGGTCCCACCATCCTCTTCAAGGACATGAACCTGGTGGCCTCACTTCTTCCATTAGGCACCACTTCCCAGAGGTTCCTCCATTTCCCTACAGGGCCACTGTTGAGGGATCTAACCTTCAACAATCCGGTCATTTGGGGAATACTTGAAGGGAGCTAGCTGGATGTGGTGGTACATGCCTGCAAGTTCCAGCACCAGGAGCCTGAGACAGGAGGATCATCTTGAGTTTGAGGCCAGCCTGAGCTACATAGTGAGTTTAAGGTTAGCCTGAGCTACATAGTGATTCTCTGTCTCAAAAAAAAAAAAAAAAAAAAAAAAGGAGGAACTCCATCTTCTTTTTAGCTCTGACTTTCCTTGTTAGCTTTTTAGAAAATTTACATATTAATAATTTTCTTTTGGGAAATAGAGTTGATAAGGTAATATCAACTCTAGAAGTTTGATGAAATGAAATTGGATTTATAGATACTACTGTATTTTGATTTTTTTTTCTTTGTTTTTGTTTTAGAAATCAAACTCAACACCTCGCACTTGCCAGGCAGGTGCTTATGCTGCTGCTGAGCCACATGGACCACTGTTTCTTTATATTTCTATAATATATTTAAAAATTCCAGGGGTTGGGGAGATGGCTCAGTGGAATAAGCACTTCCTTGGCAAGCGCAAGGGCCTGAGTTCAATCCTTGGTTCCACCAAAAAAAATGTTTGGGGCCAGGGAGATGACTCAGCAGAATAAGCGCCTCCCTGGCACGCGCAAGGGCCTGAGTTCAATCCCCAGTTCCGGGGGGAAAAAAAAAAAAAATCCAATCCCTAGGATGTTATACATCAGTATTTACCTTTATTGATTATTACAGAATATGTCAATTCTCAGGTTATCTTTGGCTAAAGCTGTTATATTTTTATCTGGTAAGATATTTCTGTGGTGTGGATTCCAGTAAGATTCAGGGACTACTTCCTAATTTTTTTTTTTTGTGGAACCACGGATTGAACTCAGGCCCTTGTGCTTGCCAGGCAAGCACTTATTCTACTGAGCTATCTCCCCAGCCCCAATTTTTTTTTTTTTCCCCAGAACCAGGGATTGAACTCAGGCCCTTGCGCTTACCAGGCAAGCACTTATTCTCCTGAACTATCTCCTAGCCCCTACTTCCTAATTTTTAAAGGATCAGATAGAAGTTCAAAATGTGTTTAGAATTTTCTCAGCATCCTTTCTGCCTCTGGCTTTGGTCTCAGCTGTTGTTCAGTTTCACTAGGGTTATAAAGGGGTTTCCTAGTTGTTTTTCCATTTTCCTTTGCCCTTGCAGTATTCTGGTGAAATAGACAGACCCTGTTAATAGGTAAATAAATCATATAATGTTACTCCTCAGAATTAACTGCTATAGCTAAATCCTTTCTGGCAGGCTGAGGCAGGAGGATCACAAGTTCCTCCATATATTCTTATATTTTAGTAATGATCCTTACTTAGTCTGTCCCACATGTAGGTTTACATCAATTAAATATATACCATTTGTACTGCAGAGTACAGGGCAGCCAGAGCACTTGAGTGAGACTGTATCTCAAAATTTTAAAAAGGCTGGGAATATAATTCTGTGTGAAGGCTCTGCGTTCAATTCCCAGTACCACCATGAAAACAACCCCTCCAAAGAAAAAAGAAGAGAGAAAGAAAAAAATGCGTAGGATAATGTAATTCTAGGAATTGCTTACAAAAGGAAGGCCTAGAGAAGCAAAAGGGAAAAGATGTTTCGTAAACCCCATTTCCCCCCAGTGCTGTCACTCAGTGGGAACTTGTGCTCTTGCTAGTGCTCCTGTGGAATAGATGGAGAAGTAGATGGAGAAAGTGTTTTTCTTTTCTTTTTGGGTACTTCATGCTGCCTTAAGGGCAGGTTTGGTGCAGCTTTTGGAGCTAGGAATCGAACCGCAGTCCTATGTGCCTGATTGCATTTGCTCAAGTGGTGCTTTAAACAACTCAGCTCTCTAGCAAAGCCCCCTCCTGTGGAATAAATGGAAGCGCAGTTTACAAGGAGGTTTACAGTGTTGATTTCAGGTCTGGTAATTCAGGGGAGAGTATATAGAAGGGCCAGTGTACTCTGCAGTACAAATGGTATATATTTAATTGATGTAAACCTACATGTGGGACAGACTAAGTAATTTGGGCTGTTAATACCATAATAATAGCACAGGACAGTATTTCAGATCATTACTAAAATATAAGAAAGCTAAGGATTAAGGTTGAAACAGAGAGATCAGAAGTTCAAGCGCAGCCTGGACAATTTAATGACTTACGGAGATTCTCTCAAAATAAAAAAATAAGAAAGGGATTAGGGTATAGCTGGGTGAGAAGGCCTGGGGTTCAGTCCTCAGTACTTAGGGAAAAAAGTGCTAAGTTTCAAGGTCAGTTTGGCTAGTCAGATCCATGTTTTGAACTACAAAACTAAATCTAGCTTCTTGAAATGATACATAGCAAGAAATATATCTTCACTTGTGGTGGTGATCTAGTGTGATTAAGTGCTCATTTCCTTGAGTTCAGTAAGTCTGTGGTAAGGCCCAGTCATGCCCTAGATTAGATCTTTGTCACTTAAAGCATCATACTGGCCTCTTCTGGTGTGATTATAGTCTTTACTCAGGGCCCTGCTATCATTTAAGGTCTAAAAAGTGACCAGCTAATGTGAGAGCTCTTAATTCAGTGGTCCCAACTTTCCGACCTTGCTACACACGTCCCTAGTGCTCTGATCCTGTAGGACTTGGTGCCAGTTTTGCGTTGCTCCTTTTTCTCTTTTTCATTCTCCTCTTATGAGGAAGGACACTAAAATCTAAACTACATTAACATTCAGTGCTCATCATTGATAACATGAACTTGTTGTTAATAAGCCTTTATTAAAATTAGAAATGAAAACAAAAAAATAGGGCCGGGGAGATGACTCAGTAGAATAAGTGCTTCCCTGGCAAGCACAAAGGTCTGAGTTCAATCCCTGGTTCCAAAGGAAAACACACACACACACACACACACACACACACACACACAAATAAATTAGAAATGGCGGGGACGGGGAGATAGCTAGGCAATCTTAAGTGCCTGCCTGGTATTGCATGCCATGCTGAGTTTGATCTCTGGTACTGCATGCCATGCTGGCTCCGGAACCCCTGGTATGCTGTGCCAGCCCTGAAACTGGGTGTGGTGACACACAGTTGTAATCTCAGCACTGGGGAGGCTAAGACAGGAGGATTGCTAGGAGTCTGAACTGCATAGCGTGACACTGTATCAAACAAATGAACGAACAATTAGAAATGGCAACTTTTAATTTTCTCAGTTCTTATTGTAAAATAAAATTTACCATTTAAAGTGTATAGTTCAGGATTAATAAATAGGTTCATATTGTTGTTCAGCTATCACTACCATCCATCTCTGTGACCTTTTTATCGTGTAAAACTGAGAAGCCAACCATACCCATTACAAGAAACTCCTCTTTTCTCTGCCTCTCCCCCATTGCACCAGGCAACCACCTGACTACTTTTTGTTTCCATGAAATTTGACTATTATAGGTACCCCCCTGTAATTGGAGTCATATACTGCAGATTTGTCTTTTTGCGACTGATTTCAGGTAGTGTAATGCCCTCAAGGTTCACTGATATTGTAGCGTGTGTCAGAATTTTTATTTTTATTTATTTATTTAGTGGAACTGGGGATTGAACTCAGGCCCTTGCACTTGCCAGGGAAGCACTTATTTCACTGAGCCATCTCCCCAGCTCCTCGTGTGTCAGAATTAACTTTGTTTTTAGGAGGATTCTTTTTTTCTTTTGGCAGAACCAGGGATTGAATTTAGGCCCTTGCGCTTGCCAGGGAAGTGCTTATTCTACTGAGCCATCTCCTTGGCCCCTAACTTCGTTTTTAAAGTTGAATAATATTTCATTGTATATCAACACATATTTTGCTTATTCATTGTGAATAGTAGCATGTTTGTTTCCTCAGGATAGAGGGAGAGAACCAGGTATGGTGATGTGTACTTACAATGCTGCATGGTGGATCCTTCCAGGAGGATCACTGAAAGCTCCAGGCCAGCCATACATAGTGTAAGGTCAGCCTACACTACATTGTGAGGCCCTGTCTCATAAAGAAAAAACAAAATAAAAAATGAAAACAATAGGAATTGATACCTCCTTTCTCTCTGCCCTTCCCCCACTTCCTGCATCAGTTAAGATTAGTTTAGGGCAGTATTGGCCTTTCAGAGACTGAGTGCCCAAACTGTGTCCCAAAGCCCATTTATTTATTGTAAAATGCCAACACCGCAATTAAACCTGAATGCTAAGGTTTTACTTTATTAGGTGAGAGCACAGTTCTTTTTATCTGTGTACTCTGGTGTTATCAGAGAAGACCCTAATACACAATCAGGAGTTGTTATCAGCTCATTTAAATTAAATTTTTAATGACAACTAAATGAACTTGAGTCACAAATATGTATGTGATCTGGAGTTACGTATTCTCCTTTTAAATGCAGTTTATTTTTTTAAAATCAATTTATTTGATATAGAGTCTTGCTATGGAGCTTGGGCTCGTAGTGATCTTCTTGACTCAGCCTCCGCAGGGCTGGGATTACAGGTATGCTCCCTATGCCCACTTTCTGGCTGGCATAGCATGTGGTACTGGGGATCAAACTCGGGTTCTTGCATTTGCCAGGCAGGTGCTTAGACTGCCAAGCTATCTCCCCAGCCCCTGTATTCTCTTTTGACCTTAGGTGTAGTTTTAATGTATTAACTTTTTATTGTGGAAAAAATTAAACTTATATAAATAGTAGAGATAGTATAATGTAACTCCATTTCCCTGTCACCTAGCATTAATACTTTGCTGTCCTGAAGCATTTTCTAATGAGTTTAGTTGTAAAACTCTTGGATTTTTTATTGTCATTTTTTCCTCTTGACATGGTTTTAAGCGAAGTTTTATCTTAACCTACACTGGCAGATTTAATGTCTACCAGTCAGTCAGAAGAGTAGAGAACTAATAACTTAATTTGAACCTTCAATACAAATGCATAGAGTATAAAATAAACACATTATTGCTAGAGCTGCACTTCAGATTAAATTATATATAGAATATTACTGTTAAGCTCAATATAGTCAATGAGAAAACCTCTGTTTCCACTTATAGTATAGAAAAAAATCTGTTATAAAATGGGGTGGAAACCGAGATATAGTTTGGATATGTGTTCTATCTGCTTTCCTTTCTCCATCTTTGATTTGTGGTTTCTGCCACTCATTCTACAAGTATATTTTGGCACTATTATATATTACAAAAAAAGAAACAAAGCTTATATTAGAGGGTGGTAATGAAGGAATAAGTCAGTAAGGAAATAAATAAAATCTAAAATTTAATAATTGTGATAAATGCTAGGCAGGAAATCTAGGTGGCATGATAATCTTTTCTAATCAATACAGTGATTAGAAAAGGTTTTATGTATTGGTGACTTTCATACTAATATATAGGAAGTGAGAAGTAGTTGTGTGGAGTACTATGGGCAAGGTGACAATACTTGGAAAGACATTGAGGCTGTATGTAGTCTTTGGTGAATTAAAAACTAGTAGAGGTGATATGAGTGAAAAGAAGGTGGTGTGCTAAGTATGGACTAGATTTTGCAGGACTCTGAAGATATCAGCAAAGAGTTTGGATTTCAGTATTTAAGAAACTACTGAAAGGCTTTAAGAAGAATTGCAGTTTTCCTTCCCTTTTAAAAGACATCTGTATGCTGTGTAGAAAATGGACTTCAGAGTGTGTAAAGAGACAATTAGTTGTCTAGGTGGCTTGAACATTATCATGGTAGTGAAAAATAAAGTGCTAGATTTCAGGCCTGTGTGGTAGTATAGACTCAATAGGATGATGTAAGGAGTGGACGAGGATTGTGAGAGCCATCAGTGATGGCCTGTAAATACTTACCTTAGAGAGATGGGGAAGCATGTGGAAGTTTTGGGTTTTGGCTATTATTGTTGTTAAAATGAGATTCTAAATGAGTAGTTGGGTATTTGAGTCTGATTATGCTGGGAATGAGTCCTCATAACCATTGGTCGTGTTTATAGTTCAGAGTTTGTGTGATGTCAGGTAGGAAGAGAATGTCAAATGTGTATGTGGAAATTAAGAGAACTTGGAGCCAAACTCTGGAATTCTCAGCTTTAGAGCTTGTATGATCCTGGAGGAAACAGCAAAGGAGCTCAAGGATTGGCTATAAAGGAAGAAGGAAAGATGAGGAGAGTAGAGCTATACAGTATTAGCAGAGAGGAGAGGAGGGGCTGTGCTTTACTGTGTACAATGCTATGTAGAATGGGTGGCCTTGTGAATAACAGATAATGAAGCCGTAGGAAGCTCATTGATGACTGGACTAGAGCACTTGCCAGTGATATCTAGGAAAAACTGAAGCTAGATTAAGAGAAAGCAGGAAGATGTACATAGATAAGCTTCTGAGAGGGACATCTGACTATGAAGAGAAAACAGAAATAGAGAAATGCTTGGAGGGCACAAGGGGGTCAAGGAGGTCAAGGAAGTCTTTCTTTTGTTACTCTGGTGCCCACAGTAGAGTATGTTTTTGTGCTGCTTTTTTTGAGTAATGTGGGTAGAGCAGGATGTGGACCAGAGGGAAGAACTAAGGGTTCTTTGTGAAGGAAGTTGCCTAGAACTTTAGAGAAAGGATTTACCTTTGTTTGAAGAATGAAAGCACCTGCAAGCTGTTAGTAGAAAAATAAAGGAAGTTCTCAGCACTCTCACTTTACTCTGCAGAATTAACTTTTTTCTTTACCTAGTTCTTGCATTCAGTTTTCTAAGCCTACAGCATTGTCTGGTTTGTATTAGAGAAATGAAAAAACAGAAATGTCATACACTGACATTTATCTTTTACAGAGGAAGAGAGTTTAGAAAGAGTGCAAGGTGTATATTGATGCTTATAAGAAGTTATGTTCATTATGTTAAGATAGTTAACTTTTTTTTTCTTCCAGAACTAAAGGCATAAGCTACAGGAGAAGCGAGGCGGCATAGGGATGCTTTATTTTATGGCATCCTTTCCATTTTCTGTAGGAAGTTGGTATTTTATCAGATTGCTCCCTACCCCTTCCAGTATTGGAGATTGAAACATGACTTTCAGACTGAGCTACATTCCTGACCTTTTTTTTTTTTTTTTTAATTTTATTTTGAGACAGGCTTTTATTAAGTGCTCTGGCTGGCTTTCAGGTCCACCTGCCTCATCCTTCCGCAATTCTGGTATGGCAAGCATGTGCCACCATACCTGGCTTCAGGTTGCTCACCTTGTAACATATTACAGTCCAATCCCTGCTATTTGAAGATTTCCTTTATTACGTGTTTAGTACTGAGTCATGTGGAGTGGATATGGGAAGCTACTTATGATCAAGTGGGAGTTTATGCTACCAAGATGGTAGTGACCTTATGTATTGTTTACTGATTCATCCCCAAGACTTGGAATAGTGCCTGGCAGGTAATAGACCATAAGGAGGTAACAGTTGGCTGGGCATGGTGATGTATTCTTGTAAGCCCAACACTCAAGAGGCTGAGGCAAGAGGATTACTGCGAGGCCATTTGAAGGCTAGCCTGAATAGCATAGCAAAACCCTGTTTGAAAAAAAAAAATAAAAGAAGTAACAGTTGAATGAATAAACAGCCATGAAAATAAAATAAAACTGCACTATATTGTATTAGTGAACCTGGAGAGCAAAATGACTGCCATATCTTCATAATGAAAATATTTCCTCTTTTATTCAGATCAAATTCTTTGTGAAACAGTGTGATATGGTAGAAAGAACATGGGTACATTACTAGTTTAAACAGATGCAGCTCATCTCTTCATCTTCTTATAGCTTGGATATGTTTCTTAACCTCACCTTTGTTATCTGTAGGATGGGGATAGGGCTAATGTACTTCACAGAATTGTTGTATACTTATCCTGTATATATAATGTATATAATGTATATGTGACATATTATAGTAAGTTCTCAACAAAAGCTGTTTGTTGTTAGTTTTCTATTTTCTCAATACTTACAAGTTTATGTGCTGGAGTTAGACTTAATTCCCAATAATTCATTTTCTATAAGAAAAACAAATGAACTTCCATTTTTCTGATTTCTAGTATATTAAAGAACAGAGTGTGAAAGGCAACTAGAAAACCTATAGACAATAAGAGAAGATATCTATGTCCTTAAGAGGATGAAGGATTTTTAAACAAGATATAAAAGTTACCAACCATGAGGGAAAAGAATGATAAATGTGACTACATTAAAATTAAAACCATTATCAATAGGCAGTATAAAGAGACTGAAGAAATGAACTAGAGTAGAATAAATTTGAATTACATGTAACTGCCAGAGTATGTAAAAAGCTCTTTCAAATCAACAAGGGAATGAATCAGTTTAGTAGATAAATGACTTGAAGGCACTTTTTTTTTTTTTTTTTTTTTTTTGTTAGACAGGGTCTTGCTATGCAGCTAGGCTGGCCTTGATCTCACTTTGTAGCTCAGGCTGGTCTCAAACTTGCAATAATCTTCCTGCCTCAGCCTCCTCAGTGTTGGGATTACAGGAGTGTGCCCCCACACTAGGCTTTAACAAGGCACTTTTTAAAAGAGGAAATGCAGTGGTCAGTAAACATAAGACAAGTTGTTAAACTTCACTGTAATTGGGAACATGGAAATTAAAACACAGATGCTATTATACATTCACTAGATTTGTAAAAATGTAAAAATATCACTATAGGAAATGAGAATGTGGAGCCATAGGACCTTTTATTCACTACTGATTTTGTGAGTTTCTGCAGTCACTTTGGGAAGATTGGACGTTGTCTGCTTTAAAAATTGTATGTATGTTCACTCTGACCTCAAGTAGATTTACATGGCTGTATCCGTGGGCAATCTCTGCCTTGTGTTATCATGATTTAGGCTGTGGTTGTGTCACCAGAGTGAGGTGAGAGTATGTCATAGTGTCCCAGGGTGTCAGTGAGCCCAAAGCTAGTGAGTTGCACTATTTTGGAGTTAGGAATATGAGCTCAGAGTTCTAGTACTTTTTCTTTCATAGTCTTTTAATTTACAAATGATTGTGTTCTGGAACATCCCACAGAATGTGTAGAAAGCCCCATGTTTTCATTAACTGTTAAATATAGGGCACTACAAAGACAGTCTTCTAGACCAGAGAAAAACAACTATATTATTTTTGATAAAATGACTATTTCTTACCATACATTTTCTGAGGAGGAAAAATGAAAATTATATGCTTTATTTCTTCTCTTATTCAAACAATAGCTCACTGTAAAATTTATAGTTCAGTGGTTTTTATATATTTAGAGTTGTGCAATCATCATTGTAATTAATTTTAGAAAATTTTCATTATTCCAAGAAGAGACCTTATTTACATTAGCATTCCCAATCCATCTTCCCCCTGCTTTGTCACCCCAAGGTACCACTGAATCTATTGCCTCTTTAGATTTGCCTGTATTTGACATTTTATGTAAATGATATGTAATATGTGGTCTTTTGTGTAGGCTTTAATTTAGCATAAAGTTTTTTAGTATCATCCCTGTTTTAATGTATTTCAGTATTTCATTTTTTATTGCCAGATAATACTATATCACATTTTATTCAATCATTAGTTGATGAACACTTGGATTGCTTTCAATTTTTTTTGGCTTTTATCAGTAATGTTGCTGTGAATATTGCTGTACAAATTTTTTAAAATATTTTTTAAATTTTTATTTATTTGTGTGTGTGTGTGTGTGGCCAGCTCAGCCGACCAGGGGGCAGGGCTGGCTGTCATGTGGTGCTGGGGGATTGAACCGCGGTTCATGTGCCTTGCTAAGCTTGTTCTAAGTAAGTGCTTTAGACCACTGAGCCATCTCACCAGCCCAGTACAAATTTTTATAGGACATGTTTTCATTTCTCTTGAAAATAAAATCATTGACTCATATGGTAACTTCATGCTGAACTTCTAGGGGAATAGTCAAAACTGTTTTCCAAAAAAGCCGTACCATCTTACATTTTTATCAGCAATACATGCCATTTTTGGTTTCCTTAAATCCTCACTGACCCTTATTATATTATATTATATTTATTTTTGATCATAGCCATTCTTGTGGCTTTAACTGCAAAATGCAAATTAAAATGTAGTGAAATGTCATTATATACTCTCTACAGTGTTTAAATACAATATATAAAAGTCTGACTTACTGGAAGTGAACATGTAGAGGTCTGCTGTACTACACTTTACATGACTATGTTTCATGATTTCAACCAACATACCTTTGAGTACTTAGCTGTTGTTAAGAGTCCATCCATCCTGAAAGAACCTAGGACTCACCCCTGTCAGGGACAGTGATGCCTGATTTTTGTTGTGAGAATAAAGAATGTAACATAGCTGTACAGTTTATAAGATTGATTAGATGTACTATTGCTCTCCAAAGCTTTTTAGAAAGAAAGACCTAATATCAATAACAGCTCTCAGATGTATTTCTTATTGTTAGCTGATTCTTTAGATAGCAGTTCTAAAAACTGCAGAATGGTTTGTTTTCTGTCCTATATTAAAGCTGTAGAATACACAGTAAAATGTCTTGAGAGGAAATGATAGAAGATGGAGAAATGCATTTGTGGAAAAAAAAGCCCTACGTACAAAAATTTTACTTTTGAATGGCAAGCAAGTTAGTATGGAAGAATTAAAAACCTTAGGTTTTGGGTTTAGTGGTCATTCTTTTATTCATCTATTTATTTTTGGAACTGGGAATTGAACTCAGGATCGGATATTTGCCAGGCAGGTGCTATGCTGCTGAGCCATATCCTTATGTATGCAGGAAACTTCTGTCATTGGCAAATATACATGGACTTAAAGTGAAAGGATAGAAGACAGTATTTCATGCAGATGGAACCTGAAAGCAAGCAGGACTAGTCATACTCACATCTCAAAAAAGCAGACTTCAAGATAAAATTAGACAAGACAACACTGCATATTGGTAAAGAAAACAGTTCATGTAGAATATTTAACAACTGTAAATATGCACCAAACATTGATAAGCCCAGATTCATAAAACAGACACTGCTTAACATAAAGGGACATATAAGCTCCAGTACAATAATACTGGGTGAATTAAATACTCCACTTTCACCAATAGAGAGGTCAGAGAGGTCACTTGGTTAAAAAAAATTTTACAAGGAAACATCAGAGTTAACTACACTATTGAGTCAAATAGACTTAACAGATGGTTACTAAACATCCTGTCCAATAAATACAGAGTACACATTTTTCTTGCACCTCATAGAACGTTCTCCCAAACAAATTATATTTTAGATCATAAAGCATGTCTTAACAAATATAAAAGCACTGAAATAATTCCTTGGATCTTAACAGATTACAGCTGAATGAAATTAGAAATCAATAGCAAGAGAAAATACAGAAACTGTACAAACACATGGAGATTGAATAATTCACTTTTTTTTTTTTGAGCAGAATATATTTACTGGGGGGAAAGAAAACATTTGTTCAAGAGAAGGACAGAAGGGGGACTCAAGCAGGTTGCCCCAGAACAATTCACTTTTGAACAGCCAGTGCAGTATTAAATGGTGGGGAGAGAATTAAAAGTTCCTAGACTCAAATGAAAAAGGAAACACAGTGTATCAGAATTTCACATTAAATTGGGGCTGGTGAGATGGCTCAGTGGTCTAAAGCACCTACTTAGAACAAGCTAAGCTAAACGAAAGCACAGGGACCACGGTTCAATCCCCCAGCACCACATGCCAGCCAGCCCCGCCCCCTGGTGGGCTGAGCTGGACACACACACACACACACACACACACGCATAAAAATAAATAAATGTAAAAAAATTTTTTTTTAATTTCACATTAAAGGCGATTCTGAGAAGGAAATTCGTTGCTATGAGTGTTGATTTGTTGCTATATCAAAAAATCAGAGAGCTGGGTGTGGTGGTATATGCCTGTAAACCCAGCAATTGGAAGACTGAGGCAAGAGGATTGTTGCAAGTTCAGGACCAGCCTGGTCTGTGTAATGAGGGAAATTAATGGGATGTGGTTTTGTTTTGTTTTTTATTTATGTATTTAGTACGGGGTCTACAGGGTCTTACTACACAGATTGGACGCATAGTGATCCTCTTGTTTTCAGCCTCTCAAGCACTGGGAATACAGGCACATGCCACCACACCCAGTCTCAATCTCAGTCTCAATGAGCCCTGTGGTTGGTGTCGGCATGGCAAGCCAGGGATGGAATGCTGGTCTCTGTGTCAGCCTAAGCAGGCACTTTAATCCACTGAGTTGTCTGGCCACCTCTAAAGAGTATGTTCACCACCTTTTTTTTTTTTTTTTTTTGTGACTAGCTCAGCCCTCCCTGGGGGGGAGGGGTTCTTGCACAGCACATGGTGCCAGGGATTGAACCTCCGTCTGTGTGCTTGCCTGAGCAGATGCTTTAGACCGCTGAGCTATCTTACCAGCCCTTGGGAAGTTAATAGGATGGATAGGATCAAAATGTCTGGATTGAAACCAAATATTTTATGAAATTAACTGGTAAAATAAATGAGGATGGAAAGTAAATATAATTTGTTGAGTGATTTTATTTTTTTGAGTTTTATTTTATTTTATTTTTTGGCATTAAAATATGTACTTTATTGCCTTTCATTATAAAAACATGGAAAACAGTGGAAATAAAATATTCTATATATCCTAAATACAATGTACAATGCTTAGCTAGGGGTCCCTGAGATTTAGCTGGGAATATTTTATTTTATTTTTTTTCATAATTTTATTGATAAACAAATAGTGATGAGACAGTTTCAAACCAAATTGGTAGGACAGTTTCAATAATTAACACATTTTATACATTCTTCCTAGTGGTTATTTGCTGTCCAAGATGCGGACATGATATCCTATTTACAAACTCTATTAGAACAAATCCCTCTATTCATTAAGAGAATATAACTATATATCTATCCTAACCATTTTTTTCCATAATTTTATTGATAAACAAATAGTAATGAGACAGTTGCAAATCAAATCAGTAGGACAGATTTGATAATTAACACACTGCATACATTCT
>NW_004524619.1:10288327-10290090 GCF_000260255.1 Octodon degus
GACCTATGCAACAAGAGTTGTAGCTTTTGGGTCTGATAAAGTCAGTGAAATCCCCTCAGGATTTATCCCGAGATCCTGTACCTCAGATTGTAGAACCTTTGTCAGTGTCAGCCATGTGGATGAGTCACGGCCAAGCTTATTGTTATTACCATACAACCTAGGCTGTTAAGCTTAACCTCACTATCAGTCTACATATCAAACATCTTAGGCATAATATGGAACAGGTACTTTTCATCATGTTGAGTGATTTTAGTGAATATAATGAATTGAAATATTTTTGCAAGATTTAAAAATAATTAGATTTTGCTATTTTCAAGAGACAGAATAGTAACAAAATTCTTTACAAGAAGAGATTATAAAAATAGTCATATTCTCTGCAACAGAACGTTCTTACATTTGTAAGAATGTTTCTAACGCAGGGCAGAACATTATAAATTTAAGGTTCTATTTTTCTATGTTTATGTAAGACAATATCAGGTCATACCTGTAATAGTAAAATTTGTTTTTATCCTGAGTTACTCAAATAAGTGAATAGCACATTTTTGAATGAATTTAAAACTTCTATTACCTTTAAACAGTTTTTTTGCTCTGTAGTTGTTTCTTTCTTTCTGTTATTTATTTATTTATTGGTACTAGGGATCAAACACAGGACCTTGCGCTTGACAGGCAGGTGCATTATGCCAGTGAGGTATCTTCCCAGCCCTATAGTTCTTGTGTTACATTTGGTATTACTAAACTTTTTGGACAGAAAAGTGAATTTAGCAGAAGGCTTGCCTATGGTCAGTTTTGAACAACTCAACTGTACATACCAATGAATCATACTCAAGATGTTATATTCTTCTCATTAGAGGTTTATCTGTTACTTATTGTCCCCTGTGGAAGAATTTATTCTTCATATAGAAGATTCAGTATTTTTTTTCCATAATTTTATTGAGAAACAAATAGCAGTGAGACAGTTTCAAACCAAATTGTTAGGATGAAGATTCAGTATTGAAAACTTTTATTTAGAGTATAAATCACTTTAATGCACTAATTATAACTTACCACGTTTTATGAATGAGTTGTATTATTTCTTGTCACTGGAAGAGATGGAAAAATACATTCCACTGAAGCTATACCTATTTTTATCACTGTTATAGTAAAGGTCTTTATCACTGCGATTCCAGTAGCAGGTTTCTAAATGATTGTGATTGATCTTTCAAGTCCTTTATTTCTAAAAATGTGGTTTAAGATTTGGAAAGGGTAGTATGAAATATTTATAATTTTGTATAGAATTTAAATTTCTTAGGTTTTTTTTTTTCTTTTTGTATGTAGTACAGAGCCTACAGCGTCTCACTATGTAGAATGGACTCCTAGTGATTCTCCTATTTTCAGCCTCCCAAGCGCTGGAATTGTAGGCATTACTCCCAATTTCAATCACCTTCTCAGTACATCCAGGGGGTGGGGCCAGCAAAGCATGCTGGGGATTGAACCTCAGCCACTGTGCTCTGCCTAAGCAGGTGTTTTAGTCCACTGAGCTATCTGGCTGACCCTGCTTTTTTTTTTTATCAGTTATTTTATTTTAAAGAAAAAAAAAGTAAAAACAATGGCACAAAATCTCAAAACAAGATTTTAGGAGAGTAACAATGGTTAGTACATTGTGTATTGTTACTGCCAAAGTAGTTTCTCATATTACAAGATAGAGACAAGAAATAATAAACAACATAGGTACAAACCTCTGTGTTTTTTTTTGTAAAGTCAACAGAAAATGGAAATATACTTTT
>NW_004524619.1:10292006-10294332 GCF_000260255.1 Octodon degus
GCCGGGCTGCGCTCTGGGTCTGTTCAGGATCCCGCAGCCTGGGTTGGCTCACCGACCCTGCTTTTTTGAGATAGGGTCTTACTTCATCGGCCAGGCGGGCCTAGATCTCGTTACACTCCTCCTGCCTCAGTCTTTTGTGTGCTAGGATTACAGGCATACAACACCACACCCATCCTAGTGTTTTTATTATTTTCTTTAACATTCAATTTCAGAGGATATTAGCTTTTCAATTATAAAGCAGGTAGAATATACTCAAGTCAGTGTGCTGTATGTAAATGTGTATGTGTATGTGAAAGGGAGGGAGAAAGGCTTATTTATTTTTTTTTCCTTGATGATACCAGGGATTGAACCCAGGGCTTCCACACAGAGCTACATCTCAGGTTTAAATTTTTTTTTTTTTTTTTTTGCTTTTTTCTGTGACTTTTTGTTTGGTTTTGTTTTTGGTTCAGGGATTGAACTCTGGACCTTCCACTTGCCAGGCAGTCAAGATTTCGCTAAATCACTAAGCAGCCCAGGCAGGGCTTGGATTTGCAACACAACCCCCCCCCCAGCCTCCCAGAGTGCTGAGATTACAGGTGTACACCATATCTATCCAGAATGTTATTTGTATTTATTCTGAACTTGATTTATTAGTCATGGAAATTGAATCTGTGAAAACTAAACTGTCTTATTTTTCTTTAACTCTAGTTTTTCTTCTTGAGACGGGGTCTTGCTGTATATTTCAGGCTGGCCTTTAATTCACTTTGTATCATAGGGTGGCCTTGAATTTGTGGCGATCCTCCTGCTTCACCTTCTGGAGTGCTGGGATTACAGATGTGTACCCCTGTACCTGTCTCTCTGTACAGCTAATTTTTAAATGTTTTGCATTACAAAAATCTCCCTAATGATTCATTCCTTATCTGTGAAATTCTTGAGGCAAAACTGAGCTTTGGGTTACGCTTCTCCATCTTTAGGGTAGCTCCAGGAACAAAGGAGGTGCTCAGAAGTGGGTGGAGATGAGTACCTAGAAGTCTGATCAGGAAGGCATTGTAAATATGTTGGATTCTAATTGTGCTGGAAAATAGTTCTGAAGATGAAGATATAAAATGTTTTAAAGACTAGGAGCATCTTCCTGGGATTGTTTTTTTTTTAAATTTAATTTTATTTTTTTTCCATATTTCCACCCTGTGTTCCTGGGATTATTTTATCTTTTACGTCTTGTCATTTTATGGTGATGTTCTGTCAATAGAATTAAAATTCAGCATGGAAGCTGAGCAAATTATCTTAAACATCTTGTTTTATAAGTTAAGTTGTGTAAAGAGAGATATTCATTTGCTACTTTTTCAGTTAAACAGGGTTTTACCACGTGACTTAGTTACTCTTCTCTCATTGCTGGGTTGAATACCTGACGCTCAAAATGAAGGAAGGAAAGGTTTATTTTATTTAGCTCACAGTTACTGGAGAGTTCATAGTTTAAAACAGCCTGAATTAAATAGCAAGAGAGTGGGTCAGTGCCTGTGTCTTCTCCAAACGTATCCTCTCTGTCTAAGGCAGCCTCAGTCGCAGACACCGCCGCCTACAGGATCTGGAGGAGAGATTGGGGCACTGATCTGTGTTCAGATGACCTGCTCCAGACCTCAGAGAGACCACCGACCCTATTGGGGTGGGAGTTGGGAGCATGTGCTGCCAATTTAACAGTTTATGCCTCTGGCCCCACCCCTTGAGCCCCACCCTGGTCCTCTAGCTCCACCCCTCAAGCCACTTGCTGCTCCTGGAGCTGAGTCTGCCCCATGACTTACACGAGGCTTTGAGCAAACAACTAGACACAAACCATAACACTGTTTATTTCAGACCAGCCCCAAACTCACTGTGTAGCCCAGACTGGACTCCAATTCTCAGTGATCTTCCTGCCTCAGCCTCCCAAGTGCTAGGATTACAGGTGTGTGCCACCACACCTGGCAAACAAATATGTTATAGATAAAATGTCATTACACGCATGCTATGTTTTGGTTGTACAAATTAAGTGAATGTCATCTTCAAAACCTTGCTCCCCATTTACCTTTTTGTGCATTTCCTTTATCTATCTTGTATAACGAAAATTAAGAAAAAAAATTTAAGGGGCAGGCCAAATAGCTCAGCTGATTAAAGTGTCTGCTTACAGGGGTCGGGAGTTTGATCCTCGGGCCTGCCATGCTGGCCCTGCCCCTGGGGCATGCTGAGATGGCCATTGAGACTGGGTGTGGTGGTGCGCGCCTGTAATCCCAGCTTGGGAGGCTGTAAACAGGAGGATCACTACAAGTCTGATCTACACAGTGAGACCTTGTACACCCTGTCCTAAATACAAAAA
>NW_004524619.1:10294767-10296367 GCF_000260255.1 Octodon degus
AAAAAAAGTCCTTCTGGGTGCCAGGGAGCTGGCTCAGTAGAATAAGCGCTTCCCTGGCAAGTGCAAGGGCCGGAGTTCAATCCCTGGTTTTTTTTTTTTTTGAAAAAAAAAAAAAAAGAATGAGACTCTCTTTGTTTGCCCTCCTTTAGTACTTAAAGAATGCTTTCTTTTCATTATTCCTTATGAGTGTTTCTCCTCTTATTAGCTGGAGGCAAAGAAATGTTTTCTTTGTAGTTGAAACATAATGTAGTACACAGTATAGAAACCAAATATGTGTTGAATGACTAAAGGAATGTTTAAAAGCCAAACCTACTCAAAGAGTAAGGGATTGTGTTATTTAGCATCAGACTTTTTCTTGTATCTTTCAAATTCTCAGCAGATTAACAATTATATTATTTAAAACCAAAGATTCTTAGGCTTTTTGGTCTTCATGTACCCTTTACATAAGTTTATGAAGTCTTCTCAACAAAGTTAAACTAGGTAGACTTAAAAGGAAATCCGTTACACATTGAGTAATCTATAATGATTATGATTTGAAAGTATGTTTCTTTCTGTGGTGGTAAAGTTTCAATTATTGCTAATATTATAGTAATTTGTTGCTTACACTCATATTTGAAAAAATATTAAATTTCAGTTCAAAGTTAGTGAAAATTGATATAAAATGTTTTCCTCATCCATATTTACAGACTCCTGAATTCTCTTTGTGGACTTTAGAACTCCAGGTTAAGAATCTTGCTCTAAGCACCAAGAATAAGATAAACTACTTGAGGAATAAAGAGATTTTAAGAAATTTGCCTTATTTTACACTGTTGCTGATTTTTTCATAAAAAGATCTGTAGTAAGGGAGTGGGAAAGATAATTGTGCATTGCCCAAGTTGTTAGTGGACAAAGTTGCTTTGGGGCTAAACAGTTTCAGTTTTACAAGGGCCGGCCAAATAGCTCAGCGAATTAAAGTGCCTGC
The DNA here is from genome assembly GCF_000260255.1 of Octodon degus. NCBI lineage: Eukaryota > Metazoa > Chordata > Mammalia > Rodentia > Octodontidae > Octodon > Octodon degus. The sequence continues at coordinate 10,295,729 of NW_004524619.1, forward strand.
AAGCAGGCGCAGGGGCCGGGGTTCAATCCCTAGGCCTACCGTGCCGGCCCCGCTCCCAGGGTGCACTGAAATGGCAATTGAGACTGGGTGTTGCAGCGCACACCTGTAATCCCAGCTCTTGGGAGGCTGTAAACGGACAGATCACTACGAGTCCAGTCTAGTAATGCGACCCTGAACACCCTGTAGACCCTTCTCTAAAAAGAATAAAAAAGAAAAAATTTCAGTTTTACAATGATAACATTCTGAGAACTCTGAGAGGAATGAAATACTAGAATATAGAAAAATCTTTAAAACACATATGTATAGTCTTTCTTAATCCTGGTTGGAAGCAACTCAGATTAATATTCAGTGGGAAATTTATGAAGCTTTGAGTCAGTGAATTTGAGTAGGTTTCTTAATCTTGCTTAGCCTTGGTTTCTAAGTATAGAAAGCCATAATACTTGCTTTTGCATTCTGGAGATGAAATGAGAGCATGTCTGAATGTTCAAAGTCCAAAACAGTATTGATGGGAGATGGCTTACTTTTGTCTTGTACAGTCCAAGGTCTTGTTGGTGCTCAGTTTCCTCAGCTGTACGAGGATCCTTAGTGATCCTTTTAAATTTCTTTTTTTTTTTTTTTTGCGGAACCGGGGATTGAACT
>NW_004524619.1:10296597-10304435 GCF_000260255.1 Octodon degus
CCAAGTAGGTGCTTTAGACCACTGAGCCATCTCGCCAGCCCCTTAGTGATCCTTTAAGCTGAAAGGTTGTTTGATATTCAGAAACCTATTCTTTAAGCTTACTAAGAAGCAAGCTTAGCTAGATGTAAGTCTTATGCAAATAGATTTCTTAGGAGTGAGAGAAAACTATTTTTGAGTAGTTGATATCTGAAAGCCAGTCTCACACAGGTCATTTAATCTCATTCTCATAGCCACTCTGTATAAAAGGTAGTTTCCCTACTTCATAGAGTGGAATGTGGAAACCCAGAAGGATAAAAATCTTCCCAAGCTCATGATGTGTATGTGATAAATTGGAGTTTGAAGTCAGGGTTGCTGTATATATGTAAACCTGTTTTGTGCTGTTTTTGTTGTTATGGAATACTGTCTCGCACTGCTTCTCCAGTGTCCAATTGGAAGACTCATTTAGAAGAGAATATTCTTGGGGCTGGGGAGATGGCTCAGTAGAATAACTGCTTCCCTGGCAATTGCAAGGTTCTGAGTTCAATCCCTGGTTCCACCAAAAGAATAAAAATAATAAATAAAAAAAGAAGAGAATATTTTTAGTGGAAAGTTCACATATATGTATGTGTGAAAATTGTATCTATAACTATTTTGAAGGCATACTAATCATTTAAGAATATTTTTTTAAAGCCAGGTCAATAGAGATGAGGCAGGTGGATTCTAAATTTGGGGCCAGCATAGGAACCTTAGGGAGATCCTATCTCAAAATAAAAATAAGGGATAGGGATTTGGCTCAGTGGTACTGTGTCCCTGGTTTCAGTCCCAGGTACTGAATTTTTAAAAAAATGATAATAGTCAAAACCAGAAAATTTACAGCTGAGAATACTTTATTTCTTACTCCTTTTGACACTGTTCTCTACCTGATGCTCCATTACTTTGGAATACCCTGGTATGTATTTCCATTGCAAGGGCAATCTTCTGCATAAATACAATATAACCATCAAAATCAAGAAACTTACATAGACAGATTATCACCATCAAATGCTCAGACTCCATTCAAGTTTGATTAATAGTTCTAGGAAAGTTCCCAGGCTCTTCTCATTTTTCCTATATGTTTTGTAAGAGCAGTAGGAGTCATTTCAGAATCATGTGCTCATGTTTAGTTACCAGATCTTCCTCTTTTGATTTTCATGTCTCAGTGGGTTGGAGATTATAGATTATAGAATGTATCTCAATTTGGATTTGTCTGATGTTTTCCTGATTATCCATGTCTTTGGTAGAAGTCTCACACACATGATGCTATGTCATCGTATACAACCTGGTGACAATTTCAATTTGTCTCCTTTCTGATTAGGTGCTATGTAAGCACTGTCTGGCAGCCTTCTTTACTGATAAAATTATTCTTACATTTATAGTTAGTATTTTGTGGGTAAGTAGTTCAAAAAATGTAGCTCTCCTGTTTTTGTCACACTGTTGAATTACTCATTTATTTTATTAACTCAGGATTTCCTATTTAATAACCTGTACTCTGTTGCTAACATATGTTGATGCATAAATTGTCTCAGATTTGGCCAGTGGGAGTCCCTCTTAGCTGACTTTGTTGTCCTTTTGACAAATCTTTATTTCTCTTGGAGCATTTTTCTTACTTTCTGGCACAGTTGTTGGAGCCAGGTTTCTTAGCCTTAACTACATGCATGGTTGTCTTAGCATGCATTCCATTGTGCAAGGAAATAAAGCATTTTCAAAGAAATAATTCTCAAATACTTGTTTGTGTCAGTCTACTGTATAACTTAGAATGACTTTCTGAATGAACTGTAAAGGTGGCACACAACCCAGAACACTTCTTTTGTGCAGTTTTTCTTGTTCCTACCTAAGGAGAAAAGTTTTGTTTAGGGAGTGCCAAGAGGGCCTGCCTGGTAGCTCAGCGGACTAAAGCACCTACTTAGGCAGAGCTCATCCGCCAGGTTCGGTCCCCTGCATGCCCTGCAGACCTTGCCTGCGGGGTGCGCTGAGATGGTGATTCAGACTGGGCGTGATGGCGTGCACCTGTAATCCCAGCACTTGGGAGGCTGAGCCCGATCTATGTAGTGAGACCCTGTACACCTGTATACCCTGTCCTAAATATAGAAAAAAAATTTAGAGTGCCAAAAAAGGTGTTAAAATTGTCAAGTTTAACCCTTGTTGAGTGGGGTGATGTACACATGTAATCCCATCCCTAGAGGAGGCCAAGGCAGGAGGATGGTAATTTCAAGACCAGCATAGCAAGACTCTGTCTAAGCAGCAGTTATAACAAAAGGTTGTCGTGGCCTTTCCATTGTCAGAATAATCACTTAAAAGTAAAACACAACACAAAAATAAATAACTTTTGGTTAAAAAAAATTTCAGTGTCATTGAAACAAGAGTAGGGGAAGAGGATATCTTTTTCACTCACTGTCCCATATTGAAGGAGTACCTACTAGGTTTACTCAGCAGGGCAGGCCCTTTGTTGGGGGGAGTAGGAATACAAGGGCCTTACATACCTCATGGAATTTCGAGTCTAGTAATTAAGAGACAGTCATTTAAAAAAACCAAAAAACACTAACTGATGGTCATAAAGGAAATGTCCAGAGCAGCAATTCTTTACTTGTGAATGTAACAGATGTTCTATTTTACAGATTGTTCTGTGAGTGAAATGAGATAATGGTAAAAATGAGATAAGCAGAGTCCTTTGTGAACCATAGAAGTGCTGTGTACATAAAGTATTTTTCTCCTGTCACTCTGATATTGGATGTTTTTTCAGAATTGCTAATATGAACATCCCCTAAACTAGTTTCCAGGCTCTTCTTCTTTACTTCATCCTGAACATCACTGTTCCATCTATCTGTACACTACTGATTATTTTTGTGTCACCCAACCCTATTTAGAATTCTCAAGGTGAAGAGTAATTATTGACAAGTCAGGCCTGCAGACTCAACCCAACTTGGCTTTCCAGTTTTGTCCTCTTACATTCCTTGTTGCACTGTCCCTACCTTTTTGCTTTTGCTTTTTTCCTTAACCACCCGCCCCCTTCACTTTATTCCCTTTGTGCTATCCACTTTATTCCCTGTATGTTCTATCCAGAGTGTGGTAGTCACCCTCTGCTCTTGTAAGTCACTACTAGATTTTTCCCACTGATACTACATTCTCTTAATGTGTAGGGACCATATTTAATGAACTTATATATATATATATATATATATATATAATCTTCATTAAATTTTTGCTAGTTGATAAGTGGTTTGATCATATTCAACTTGTAAGAATTTAAAAACAAAACCTCCTGGTTTTTCAAAAACACAGCCAATAAGCTGATTTTGCACTAGAAGAAAAACTACTTTGTACCAATTTTGCATTTTGTGAAAAGTTTTATCAGCAAAACACCTTTACACAGTAAGTACACTGTCGTCAAGAATCATTAAACCTGACACACTGGTGACCTCTTTGGCCTCATTTTGGTACTAGCGGTAGCTGTCTGAGCTTAGCAGATACATATATTGGCTGGCATCAAGTTGTGTGCCCAATGGTATAATGGTGGTTGACAGTGCTATTGGAGGTTTGAAGGATCCAGCATTTCTCTTTTGTACATGAGTGAGAAAGAAGTTGTGCTAAAAATGTCAGGCCCCTGCCACTTCATTATCTACCATAATTAAAAAGGAAGATCAACCTCAGTCATCAGAGCAATGTGTTCTTAGAAAGAAAGGGAGACTTCCAATTATTATGAAGGAAAAATATCTTGGGTTGTGAGAACAGTAGGAAAAATGAGTTTTATGTTTTAGTTACCAAATGTGGTCTAGTAATTTGTGATGGTGTTCTTTCTGAATTAAAAATCTCATATCTATAACTTTATAAAATGGATTTCTAGTTACAGATAATTTTTTCCTTATAATTCAAGTGTCAGTATTCATTCTTTGTTTTTTTTTTTGTGTTTTTTTTTTTTTTTTGCGGAACCGGGGATTTTTTGCGGAACCGGGGATTGAACTCAGATCCTTGCGTTTGCCAGTCAAGCGCTTATCCTACTGAGCCATCTCCCCGGCCCTAGTATTCATTCTTGAAGGAAAGGGTTATTGAAAAAATGATTAAGAATTGGAAATATTCCAGTAGTAGTGATGGTCTTATAGTTAGTAGATAATACTTGTTAATTATGATTGATTTTCCAGAAAGATTCTAAAATGTAAAATGTATTTGGATATAATATCATGCCAGTTAGGATATTAGTTATGGAAGTCACCTCATGTAATTGAAGGCATTTTTAAAAAAAATGTATTTAGTACAGGGTCTACAGGATCTCACTATGTAGATCAGACTCATAGTGCCCCTCCTGTTTTCAGCCTCCCCGGTGCTGGGATTACAGGCGCATGCCACCACCCCCAGTCTCAATCGCCATCTCAGCATGCCCTGGGAGCGGGGCCAGGCATGGCTTGTGGTGCTAAGGATTGAAACCCACCTCTCACCCCCTGGCCCATCCCTACACTCTGCATAAGTAGGCACTTTAGTCTGCTGAGCTATCTGGCTGGCCTCACCTCATGCGATTGAAATGCAGCAGTTTCTTCAGCGGAGTAATAGCATCCATGAGTATCATGATGTTAGTTATCACGAACCCTTTTTATTTCTGTGTTTACAGTAATTAATGATACTACTACCATTTCATGGTATAGCCTCTGAGAAGGCTGATTTATCACTATAATTTTGTTTCATGGCTTATATTTTATTATGGTAGTATGTAACATACACAGAAATGAGAGAAGTTGGTATTGTTTAGTTTCTGCAGTTATCCACACGTGGCCAGCTTGTCTTATCTATACTTCTCTGATAGATAATACAGTTTTGCCTCTATCACTGCATTGTTTTATAGCAAATTTCTAATATTATATTACTTCATAAACAATCCAGTATTTGCACATTAAGTAATGACATTTTAACCCTAATAACTATCTGATGCAAAAATTAAAATTTGTTAACATTAAATATATAGTTTGTATCATTATTGTTTTAAATTCACTTCCAGGTAAAGATTATATTTTGATTTGTGATATTGATCATTATATAGAATGTATAGAGAAGGCTATAGAAGAAGTTGTGCTAAAAATGTCAGGCCCCTGCCACTTCATTATTTGCCATAATTAAGAAGGAAGATCAGCCTTGGTCATCAAAGCAATGTGTTCTTAGAAAGAAAGGGAGACTTCTAATTATTATGAAGGAAAAATGTCTTGGGCTGTGAGAGCAGTAGGAAAAATGAGTTTTATGTTTCAGTTATCAAATGTGGTCTAGTAATTTGTGATGGTGTTGTTTCTGAATTAAAAATCTCCTATCTGTAACTTTATAAAATGGATTTCTAGTTACAGATAATTTTTTCCTTATAATTCTAGTGAAATTTAGGTATAAAAAGTGTACTCTTGTTTCTGGAATGAAAATTAAAGTACACAAATTAATTTTGTGAAATATTTTGGAGTAGGACCAAAAGGGTGGAAGATCTAAATACTAGAAATCTAGCAATAAATATCAACCATAGTTAATTGTGTCATGAATCATCGTGTTTCTCCACTGATTTGGAATTCATGAATATCATATACTTGTTGAAAGAGGAGGCTGTCTTGAAAATCCCTGTTCTGGGTTTAAGCAAACTAGTGTTGACATGGGCAGTGAGTTTGTGTAGTGGCTCTGAGTGGCAGTCAGTGTGTTGGACTGTGGGGGTTAGTGCCTTGCAGCCAGACATCCAGTTTTTGTTCCACTTATTTATTATACCTCCTAACAACTTAAAGTTAATTTGAAATAATAACTTTGGGCCTGAATAACTTGTTTTGTTGTTAAGCAAAGATGTTGGGCTGGGTAGTTTCCAATCTCTCTTGCTTGTTATAATTCAGAAATAGCTAAATATATGGTACAAAAAATATTTAAAGCTTTAAAAGAAAAAAATGGAACAATTCCACAATAAAAGTTTAAATTAGACAAGATTCTTCCCTCCTTCCTGCTCTTCTTCTCCCTCTCTCCCTTCTTCCCTGTTGGTTTTGCTACCTACCACACCTACCTAGGCAGTGATCATGTCTATACTTCTTTCTTTCCTTAGCCAGAGAGGTGTGTTTCTTATATTGGAAATGTAAAGGTGCTTGCTGGTGAGAACACAGTGAAAATGAGTTGCCCTGACTTTGTGTATTGGACTTGAAATATTTGTGTGAGACTCTTCTATTTATGCATGGCCTGAGGATTTAAGAAAAATTGAGGGTGATTTTTATGACTTACATTGTATTGAATCTTTTCCATGTTGATACTAGGAACTTGGGAAAGAAAGAGGATAGATGACTACTTGTAAAGAATTATGTCCTTGGAATTAAAAAAAATCTTTGTCCTTTTTAATGAAAAACTTTGTTATGGAGAATTTCAAGCATATAGAACAGTAATAAAGTAGACATCCAAATATCCATTACCCAGGGATGATTCTGCTTCTGCAGTAATCATATCACACCTACTTTTGTCCTATCTACATCCATATCTGTTTCTTCCCTTGGAATATATTTCGTATGTTTACCATAATTTATTTTTCAAATACTTATTGGTGGATATTTGAATAGTTTCTAAAATTTTTTAACAATTGCAAATCATGTTGTAATAATATACTTTCTTTTCTTTGCTCTCCTGTATATTTCTTTTTAAAAATCATAAATAAAAATATATTAATAAGATTATAAGGCATAACAGTGGATTAAAAGTTTCCTATATAGCCAACAAGGGATAAAGCCATTATCTTAGGAACTTTAAATATGCACATCAAGGAGCCACTGAGGTACCACTCTAACGGCAATATGAGATACATTTTTTATTTCATATAATACAGACAGAAGATGGTCTCAGCCTAAATTTATTAGGGTATAAACTAAGTTTGATTTTGGCAAAGCAGTTGCTTTGGCTCATTCAGTGATTTGTGATGCAACTTTAGGTTGTGCTACCTACACCAGACATCTTATTTCCAAGGGATTAGCACAGGAGCTAATCATGGTCTACATAAGGACCTAGGAAGGTCATGAAACCAGACAGTACATTCAGTGCTTTGGGCCTGTATTAGAAGCTGACTGCAACTTCTCACATTAACAGTTGCTAACTGTGACATAAAAAATTTTGTGCAAGACTTCAGAACACTGAAGGCAGTATTAAATTCTTTTGGATTGGGATAAATTAGAAACTTTTTTTTTTAGTTTTTTATATTTTTGAGACAGGTTCTTACTATGCAGTTCAGGCTGGTCTTGAACTCACTTTGTAGCCCACGGTGGCCTTGAACTCTCAGGGATCCTTCTGCCTCGGCCTCCTGAGGGCTGGGATTACAGGCATGTACCACCAAGCCTAACTAGTACTTTGTTTTTAAAATGTCATTATATTGCTTTCCAGTAAACCTGTCCTAATTTATATTTTATTCAGAGTTCTCATTTTTAGCCCTTCATCTGTAATCATGATTTTCTTTTATGCATGTATTCATCTCTAAACATTGGAGGTTCGTTGTAGATAACATGACCCACAGTTATCATACTTCAGGAAAAAAATCTATTTTGCTAGACTGGTTTTAGTTGTGTATAATATAATTAGTTATAAATGCAGTGACTTTTAGTATTTTTTTTTCATTTATGTATTTGATACAGAGTCTCACTACGCAGCTTGGACTCATAATGATTCTCCTATTTTCAGCCTTCCAGCGCTGGAATTAGAGGTGTGTACCACCATGCCCCAACTCCTTTGCAGGCTTAACGTGCCCTGGGGGCAGAGCCTGTGAGACGTGGGATTTGGGGGTCGAACCCTGGTTCCTGAGCTTTCCAAAGCAGGTGCTTGGTCCTCTGAGCTGTCTCACCAGCCCTTAA
>NW_004524619.1:10304689-10340889 GCF_000260255.1 Octodon degus
TGGTGTGTTTGGTGAGACGTCCGCGGCGGCGGCTGTGCCTCGGTTTGCTCACATTCTTAGTCACCTTGTGGCCCTTGTTGAGGCCCACGGCCATGGGATAGCGGAGGGCCATGGCTACTCTTTTTCAATGGTTGCTGTGGCGGAAGGACCCGAGCCGGGCGGAACCATGGGAGATCTGGAGATGTGTTTTTTAAATACATCATTTTCTAGTTGAATAAGGAGAGAATTTAAACATTAGCTGGTCATGGACAGATCTTCCTTTTTGCTTGCTTTCTTTTGGAGTAATGGATTATGGACAAATCTTTCTGTTGAAACCTGTATAAAAGTATCTGTGTCTTAAAGATGTTTATAAAATATCTACTGCATATAAATTGAATTAGTGCTTTATAAGGACAAATAACAATCTTGTTCTTATTTCCTAGGGTAGTATTTTGTAATGAGTGTGTAGTATGCTTAGTTTTTCCAACAACCTTGATTCGTGGTGCTGTCTCATACTGCTTTTTGTTACAAAAGAGTCTCCTGTTTTTTTTTTCCTTAATTGTAAGAAAAGTTACTTAAACATTTATAAAGTTGACATAAATTGTGTTGCTTTTGTGACTGTTTTTTATTAATTTATATTAGGTTAACTTTTCAGAACTCTCCTTGAATAGGTTGAGCCCCCCTTATTGGCTGCCAGTACATCTGTTTTAAATACTAATGTAACTTTATGGCAACTGTAACGCCTAGTAGGAGCTGTATGTGGCAGATGCTTGGAATAGTCGTCAGAGCTAGTTAAATGAATAGGGCAGAGAAGATTTGTCTGCTAATTGTTCGCCAACCTAAAATTAATCTTTGCAGTTGTAGAAATTTAGTGAAGCTCTTGAAGACCATGTATTTTATAAAGAAACTACTGTAAGGATGCAAACCTTTAAATAGTATAGCAGAGTAGCTGATTTGTGACAAATATATAATAGATCAAAATTTGAAGTACTGTACTTTGTTTCAATATGGACCTTTCTTTGTATATAATACATACAATTTAATAACTTTACTACAAATAACACTTCCCAGGAAGGTAACTAAACATCTGTTTAGGACACAGACTAAAGAGCAAAAACTGCACATTGTTACAGAATTTTACTTAGAGTTTATCAATGTTGAGGCCTTTGCTTAGAAAAAACATTTTTTTCCCTACCTGCTTTTGTCCAACCAATTGCATGATACTTTTTGAAATTCATTTTTTTAAGCTAATAAGGTATCATAATTTTAGAATTTGGAAATGTTAATAATTAATTTAGTTTTCTTGATGCTCTTTTATTTTAAATGATGATTATGAGGAATATTGAGTATGGAGACTTCAAGACTATCTAGATAGATGACAGAATGCCCTCAATCACTTTCATTCAACAGTCACAAGAATTGCATGCTTGGGGGCCTGGCCTTAGCTCAGTTGTTTAAGTGGCTGCTTCCACAAAGCTGTCAGCCTCAGGTTGCTGTAGTTTGATCCCCACAACACTCCAGCCAGCCAAACCACCCCTTAGGGCATTTAGAGCAAAAAAAAAAACAAAAAAAAAAAACCCCAAAAAAAACCTTATTCCTTTGGGGCTGGTGAGATGGCTCAGTGGTCTAAAGCACCTACTTAGAACAAGCTCAGCAAAACACAGGGACTGCGGTTCAATCCCCCAGCACCACATGCCAGCCAGCCCCGCCCCCTGGTGGGCTGAGCTGGCCACACACACACACACACACACACACACAAATAAATTAAATAAATAAATAAGAATTGCATGCTTACTGTCATCAAGCACGGTGCCAAATTAAGGAAGGACCAAGGCAGGGTCTCTAGTAACAAGGAGACCTGAGTTACCATAGGGGAAGAGCTATTCCAGAGGATTCTTTAAGGTGCTATGATGCTTTTAGAAAAGAAGAATTGAATACAGATTGGGAAGGTTTATTGATTTTACTTATGTTGTAGAACATGCTGATCCAACTGTGATTTTTGTGTCTCTTACTGAGAGATGCTTTCCTTTTGTGAGATGATTAACTTTAAGAAAATATTGAGGAAAGAGGTTTTTTTTGTTTCCATTAATCTGCTTATCACACTCTCAGTATGAAAGTCTGGAGCAAATTTGCTGTTGAAATATTTTGCCTAGTTATGGAAATATACTATAAAAAGCTGAAATAAAAACCATTTTAAAACTGAGTTTGGTGGTATATGCTTGTAATCTCAGCACCTCAGAAAACAAGGAATGAGGGCCACAAGTTCAAGCCCAGCCTGGCCCTGTATCCAAATAAAAAAAGATTGGGGGTGCAGCTCAGTGTGAAGGTCTTGGGTTCAAACACACACACACACACACACACACACACACACACCCCTTCCCAAAAGTATCTTAAGTCTGTAGTTGTTTACACATAAAGTTTTTCAGAAAAGGGACAGGAAAGCAAGGGAACTCAGGATACATCTTAAGAAGAGCAAGTGGGTGACCTTTTCTTTCACTGTGCAAAAGACTCTTGTGTGAGTTCGAAGGCACAGACTTGTTCTGCCTGGGTAGAACCAATGGGTCGAAGCCACAGGACTTTGTCAAAGGTAGTCATGGGAGTTTTCATTCATAGTGTTGAAACAGGGAGTGGATAACCTTTCTGTGAAATAGAAATAGAATGGATATTCACCTTTTTCAGGGTGATATTTTAGAATATTTATGCTGCTATAATAGGATGCCTGAAAGTGGGTAATTTATAAGTAGTAGCAATAATTTACTCATTTTTTGGCAGGCTCAGAAGTCTAAGCTCAAGATGCTGGAAGATTTGATCACCCCTATTGATGGTGCCTTATTACTGTGTCCTCACACGGCAGAAGACAGGAGGGAGGGAGTAAAAGAGAGCAAAGAAGCAACTCTCTGAAGCCTTTTAAAAATGATGACAGGGACCAGCCAGATAGGTTAGCAGACTAAAGCATCTGCTTAGGCAGAGTGCAGTGGCCAGGGTTCGATCCCTGGGACCACAAGCTGTGCTCACCCTGCCCCCAGGGTGCACTGAGATGGTGACTGAGACTGGGTGTGGTGGTGCATGCCTGTAATCCCAGCACTTGGGAGGCTGAAACAGGAGGATAACCACGAGTCCTATCTGTATAGTGAGACTCTGTACCAAACACATAAAAAAAATTTTTTTTAATGACAGTAATCCATTGATGAAGGTGCAGCCCCTGTGACTTTTAAAAGGGCTCACCTCTTGACACTGTCTTTGGGGATTAACTTTTCAACATGTGGATTTTGGGTGAGATGCAAGAAGCCATACAGAACTGTTTCTGTTCATGGCAATGTTAAGGAATAGTATATACCACAAGACTGTTGAGAACTAATCTTTATAACTTTTAGATTCACCAACCTCAGTTCTTCAATGAAATAAAAAGAGATGGAACCAGAAGTGGTAGGACACACTTTTTTTTTCTAATACTATTATTTGGGAGGCTGAGGCAGGAGGCTTTTTGCATGTTTGAGGCCAGCCTGGGCTACATAGTGAGTTCAGGCCCAGCCCAAAGTATACAGTGTGACCCTGCCTCAAAAGTAAAACTTAAATTTAAAAAAAGATGGAAAAAATCAGGCAGGTGACAGTGAATGTAAAAGTGCAGTGCTGTGTGAAGTAGTTGAAGGCACTGGGTAGATGTTTACAAAATAGACTGTAATGTGAGCATAAAGTAATTATTGGGGAGGAAAATGGACTGAGCCAATGAATGAGTGTTTATACAGTTTGTTGAACTTATTTCTTATCATTTGAAATAAAAAAATTCTTTTATTTACTCTCTTTGTACTTTGCTCATCAGTGCCCCTTCGGCATTGGAAGATTGACTTTTTTCCATTTTAGTTTATTTATTATGTTTACATGTTTTGCAAAGTTTGCTTAATGCTCAAGACCAAAACTTTATGATAGTTCTGATCATAGTATTTGTTAAAGTTGGGAAAACTTTTCCTTTTCTTTGCCCCTTTATCTTCCCTGTATTTTTTTTTTTTTTCGTACTAGGAATTGAATGCAAGGCCTTGCACTTGCCAGGCAGGTACTTGTGCCACTGGACTATATCCTTGGCCCTCTTTCTAACTTCTTAGCAAGACAGTTTCATTGAAGTGGCTGTTTGTCTTACAGTGTGAGTTTGTTTGACATTTTCTTGGGTTTCAGGAAAGATTAGTATTCTGGTGTTTGTATGGTTTATTGATTTTTTTTCTTGTCTTAAAAGTTTCTTTTGAGAAGAATTTGATGTAAGCTTAAGACTTTCAATAGATTTGACATTCCCTTCAAGCATTGGATTTTGGTTTCCAAGTTAGGAAGGACTGGTTGAAGGTCCTTACTGTCATCTGAGTGTATCAGATTCTGGACAAGGCTAGTTTGTGAGTCTTACAGATACCATTTCATGTAAATTTAAACAACTAAGTTGAGATTTCTTCTATGCTTTGTAATAGAAAGTACTACTGTATTTATTTCATATCCTTTAAGAGAATACTGAGGGGGAAATGTCAATGACTTATGGGATATGCTTTATTTTTTCCTTTATGATGATACCTTTTGGGAGCAATTTTGGATGTGTTTTGGCAAATGAAATTCACTTTTTAAAAACATTTTTTTTTAATTTTATTTATTTATTTGTGTGTGTGTGTGTGGCCAGCTCAGCCCACCAGGGGGGCGGGCTGGCTGGCATGTGGTGCTGGGGGATTGAACCGTGGTCCCTGGGCTTTGCTAAATTTGTTTTAAGTAGGTGCTTTAGACCACTGAGCCATCTCACCAGCCCCTAAAAACATTTTAATACAATAAAATAATAGCCTGATTTTTCTCTGCAAGTTGCTTAAAAAAAAAAGCTAGTTTTAGAATATAGATCAGAATGGTTTTTATGGGGGATGCTAGACATTTTTTCTCTAAAGAGACATTCATAATCAATTATTTGTCTCAGGCTTACCTTTTTATATTGTTAATTTGCAAATAGAGTTTTCAGTCCTTACTAGCAAACATAGGTACCCCTCTATTTCAGTTGTACTTATGTCCAAGAAAGAAGTTGTATATTTTGTTAAAAAAATGATTTTCATACATAATATGAAAGTTGTTACATATAATTCTATGGGACAATGTTTTACTATGGCAGAGGATATTATTAATGACATAGTCAATATTATTTAGGGATTGGAAAATATATAGCTTTTGGAAAGTAGAATTAGAAAGTATTAATCTTAGAAAATTGGCAACCTTTGTAGTACTGTGTTTAAGGTTGCCATAATAATAATAGGTATGGGGGGCAAATTGTCTTTAGGGAGAGAAAAGTAATGGGGAAAGGGTAGGGAGAGGGGGGAGTCATTTAAGTTTAATAGATATAGTAATTTAGCAAAAAACTCCAAATATTTAACATAGACACTTCCAGATTCAGATGATGCTTACAAATAATCAGTTAATGTATATGAGTATTAAAGTTACAAAAACAAATAATAAAGTGCAACTAGTTTCTAATACTAAGCAGTCAAGTCTGCCAAGCATCTTGCTGAGCTGTTCTGCCAATTAGGTTTAGTTTTATACATAACATATGTATGAATTTATTTAGATTCCTAATAATTAGCATAATTTAAGGCTATTTTCTTTTTTTAATTTTTAATTTTTTTTATTTTTTGTGGAACCAGGGATTGAGCTCAGACCCTTGCGCTTGCCAAGGAAGCGCTTATTCCACTGAGCCACCTCCCTGGCTCCAAGGCTATTTTCTTTATGCCTATTTAACTTGGTGCACTGACTTATGTTTTAGATTTTTCATGATTTGCAGCATATCTCTTATAGTAACCAAAAATTTACTCATTTAGAAACACTTATTTTAAAAGCTACTGAAGAGTTATTTTGTTTTCTAAATAATTTATACCTTTTCTCAGTAACTTACTTATTCATTACTAAATGTTGAGCATGCTTCTTAGGCTTGTGGATTGTGACTTAATGGCTCAGGGTTTTATAGTGGATGTTTCCCATCAGGAGACAGCACCATTGCCCTGGAGTTGGGATGACTTTTTGAGGGCTTAGTTTTTGTCTGGTTGCCTTTTATGGGTGCTTACAGTGATTTCAAGGGGTGGGAACTTGTCCAAAGTGTGTTAGTGTTTACAGGTGACAGTCTGCTCCATTTTGGACCTTAGACTCTTAAATGTTGTAATCTATTAATTGAAACTCGTTGCTATCCAGGAATCTTTAAAGTTTAACTTTTTAAAACTTTTTAAAAATGCCTTTGAGGGCCAGCCAGATAGCTCAGCAGATTAAAGTACCTGCTTAGGCAAATGCATTGGCCGGGGTTTGATCTCCATGCCATGATGGCCTCACTCCTGAGGCATGTTGAGAGATGTGACTGAGACTGGGAATGGTGGCGTGTGCCTGTAATCCCAGCACTTGGGAGGCTGAAAAAAGGAGGGTCACTACGAGTCCAGTCTGTGTAGTGAGACCCTGTACTAAAGACATAAAAAAAGAAAAAATAAATAAAATACTTTAAAAAATGCCTTTGTACTAATAGAACAAAACAAGAGTAGTAAAACCCCTAACAGTTAGTTTGTTGAGTGGTGGGACTGGAGGCAGCATCCCAAGGGTATCATATGTCAGTCATTGCAGTTTGTCTTCAGCTTTCTTTCTGAAGTCCTCTGGGATAAGGGGGAGCCTCTTAGTCTCTTATGGCAAGACTTTTGTTTATATACTTTCCAAGTGATTCTGAGTTTTTCGATGATGGCTGCCTTTTGTTTTTAATTTATGTATTTGGTACAGGGTCTCACTACACAGCTCAGACTCTGATCCTCCAGTTTTCAGACTCCCCAGATCTGGAATTACAGGCCTGCGCCACCAAGCCTGGGTTTGGTGGCCAGCTCAGTGTGCCCAGAGGTGGAGCTGGTGCAGTTTGCATTACACATACCCACGATTGAAACCTGGTCCTTGCGCTTGCTTAAACAGATGCTTAGCCCTCTGAGCTATCATGCTGGCCCTAACAATGGCTTTTATTACAGATTTTTTTTTTTTAGCTTTTTATCTATTTTGGAAACTCAGTGTTATTCCACTAAAGAATTAATAAGGAAATGTATTGTAATTAAAAAAATAACTATAGAACTTTGCTAGGAAAGGTTGGAAGGATGCTTGGTAGGGAAAAAAGGACCATCTTAAATCCTTATCAGCTGGAAATCATGTTTGGCAGAAGGATTTTTTTTGGGGGGGGCAGCAGCAGGATGCCTTCAGGGCAGGTCTGGTTTGGATTGAGGATGAGGGGATCAAACCACAGCATCCTGAGCCTGACTGCTTTGTTTAAGCAGGCACTTAAACACCTGAGCTAATGATCAGGCCCCTGGAAGTCATCTTTGAAATAGTTAACATGTATTCTAAAAGATGCTTGCTATAGCATTAATAGCTAATATGTAGTCTTTAAGGGCTTACTGTTGTAAGTTTTCCATGGTCTAATTGATTGAATAATTAAGGTAATTTATGGTTTGTATGTAGATGTTCCCACCAAAGCCTCTTGCACTTTTATGAGGCTTTTTCCTTTTTTAAAAAATTAATTTTATTGAGAAACAAATAGCAATGAGGCAGTTTCAAACTGATTACTAGTACAGTTTCAATAATTAATATGTTGCATATTGTCTTCATAGTGGTTCTTCATATTACAAAAAACAAAAAGGAAAGGTTTATTTCAGCTCATCTCACAGTTAATACAAATTGTAGTATTTATTAATATTTATTTCAGTTAATACAAATTTTAGTACATAAATAACTGGCTCCAAGGCAGGGTGGCATGGCAGAGGAATGTTACAGAGGAGAGACAGTTCATGGCAGGCAGAAAGCAGCAAAAGCAGCAAGCGGCAAACTATCACAGCAGCCTTCCTTTTGTCCCTTATATTTTATTTTATTTTTTTGGATGTATTTTAGTAGAGGGTCTCACTACACAGATTGGACTCATAGTGGTTCTCCTGTTTTCAGCCATGCAAGTGCTGGGATTATAGGCATGAGCCATCATGCCCAGTCTCAAATCTCCATCTCAGTGTGCCCTGGCATGGCACACTGGGGATTGAACTCTGGGCCCTGCCTCAGCGTAAGCAGGCGCTTTGATCTGCTTAGGCTTTAATCTGCCTAAGCAGGTGCTTTAATCTGGCTGGTCCTTGTCCCTTATATTCTAGCATCCATAATCCTGGCATCATACCATGAATCAATCCCAGCATCACATCTTATTTATATTTTTGTGACTGTCCTAAGTTGTTTATTAGGTTATGAATTTTTCAAACATTTATGTTATTAGTGGTAATGGTGGAGCTGGAGAGTATTGTGCCTTCTCCAAGCTGCACAGTGAGAACTACCAATTGTGTGGTGGAACTCGTGTCCCTTGCAAGGCCACGACTCTTGTGATCTGCAGATGTCAGCCCACGCATCTCCCTGTGCTTGTGGACTGGTTTGGTGATCCACTGGGTGTCAGGATTTCTTCTAATGGCTTTGTGGAATGGATCAATAAGGATAACCTCACAGAATTCGTATGTGGGCTCATGATCAACCCAGAAAGAATTTAGAACTCTCCGAGCCCCACAGTGGCGTCCAGCTCGCTCCTCAGCCACAGACTGGAGACGTGGTGCAAACTTCAGCTGGTTAACGCCATGATGGGCAGGCCTGCCTTAGGTTGCTCCCTTAGGAGCTGGATGTCTGCGGCCCCCGCAGTGCACACAGATCCTGTATATGACATCCCCTTGCTTGGCCTTGTACCCCATCTGCGAGCTTTGTCCAGCCTCGTGGGGCGAGGAGCCCTGTGTAGCACCGAGAGCTGGTGGTCCTGCCAGGGCAGACCCGCAGCAGAAAGCATGTCGGACGGCTGCCTCCCCCACAGCTCCTGGATGTGCTTTTACGCACCCATCTTGGCTTAGCTGATGGCTATCACCAGATGAAAAGGAGGAAGCCTTTCAGCAGCACATCTTTAATCCCAGTGTCATATACTCTTTTTTTTTTTTTTTTTTTTTGTTTTTGTTTTTTTTTTTTTTTTAAATTTTGTGTGTGTGTGTGTGTGTGTGTGTGGCCAGCTCAGCCCACCAGGGGGTGGGGCTGGCTGGCATGTGGTGCTGGGGGATTGAACCGCGGTCCCTGTGCTTTGCTAAGCTTCTTCTAAGTAGGTACTTTAGACCACTCAGCCATCTCACCAGCCCCTGTCATATACTCTTGATCCAACCACCTCCCAAAGCTCCACCTATGACTTCCCTTTTTTTAAAAAAAATATTTTAAAAAATAATTTTGTTTGTTTGTTTGGTACAGTGTTTTACTACACAGCCTGAACATACAGTGATCCCCGTCTCAGCCTCCCCGGTGCTGGGATTACAAGCATTCACCACCACACCTGATTTCCGTGGCCGACATGGTGTGCCAGGGCCACATGACATGCAGTACCAGGGCTCAAATGTGGGTCCTAGCCAGCCAGATGCTTAGACTACTGAGCTATTGCCCCAGCCCTACCTGTGACTTCTTGATGCTTTGGGGGACATCTAGGTACAAGCAGTAACAGATACGTTTTGTACTGTTGTTAACGTCTCCATTTTACAGATGAGACACTGAGGCATAAATTATTTAGTTTGTCTTAAACCCCTTCAGCCAGTAAGTTGAATCCTTAGGATTCAAATTCAGTAATCTGTCCCTGAGGTCTGTCCTTGCCTGGAGTGTCCAGTTACTATTGATATGGTCTTGATTCTCTATCCAATTTGGGGCCTATTAACCACTTAAAATTTTATTAAATCTCCTGGCTGTTTGAAAGTTGTAGCATAGGTTTGGGAACTTTTTTTTTTTTTTGCGGTACCAGGGATTGAACTCAGGACCTTGTACTTGTCAGGCATACGCTACTGAGCTATATCCCCAGCCCCCAGGAACTTCTAAAGTTGATGGCTTTCTTAGCAGTGGAGACATAGCTGCATGAGAATATGAGGGTTTAGACATATTTTTAGTATTCTGATGAATAGAATTTATTTACTAAATACCTACTGTTTGTATTTTGCTTTATTGCACATAACTTTCCATTTTAGTCTTTACAACAAGCCTTCAACATATGTATATTTTTTATTTAGTAGATAAAGAAAATGAAACAGTAAGTGGTAGAGTGTATAATTAAAGGTGAGTGTCATTTTTGCAGTGAAAATCAGTAGAGTTTATTATCTCACTAATTGGCATTTCCTGACACGTGAGTTTTATTTTTAACCTTTTGGGGAAATATTTTGCCCAGTTCATAAAGATAAAGGCAAAAAAAAAAAAAAAGAATAAAAAAAAGGGGCCTGGGAGATGGCTCAGTAGAATAAGTGCTTGCCTGGCAAGCGCAAGGGTTTGAGTTCAATCCCCGGTTCCCCCCCCCAAAAAAAGCATAAAGATAAAGGCATAAAAGATCTGAATTCTTGTCTAGGTACCCCTATGTTTTTTTCCATTGTGACCCTTTCTAGAGAATTCGTTGTGCAAATCTTTGGATAGAACAAATTTGTTTACACTCAGTTTCTGTTTCAATTGATTTTTTCATTCTCAAGAGACTAATCTGCCTTTAATGAATATAATTGGCTTTTATTTTATCACCTGATATTTCTCAAATAGTTCATGTGCCAGAGAATTTGTAGATGCAATATCATATCATGGGCAGCAAGAAATTTAGTTGGAAAAAAAAAAAACAAATTTAGTTGGGAGAAGCATAAGAGGGAAACTTGTTTCAGTCTGCTGCCATCTTTTTCACCTGGCTTTTGTTATGTTTACTTTCATTGCCCTGATTTTCTAATTTCTCTTTAATTGTGGTCATGAGGGAGTTTTCAGACCTCCTTTCTCTTATTTGTCAGTGGTCTTCCTTTTTAGGGTGCTGGCTGTACTGAGGTGAACACATTTGTAATTATTCATAAAATAAAAACAATTAGTAACTTCCTTAGAACTGGGTCTCTTCAATTTGTGGTCTGTTTCTTTATCTTAAGCTAAAAATATAAAAAATATTGAAAGCTTTATTTCACATGTTTGTTTTATTCCATCTGTGGCAAACCTCTTCCAGTTAAACTGTACTAGTGATCCAGATTGGTCTCCATGCTCCCCTGTAAATATTTTTTCTCCCTATAAGTATTAAACCATCTCACTGATGAACTTTCCTGTTGCTTAATGTAAATTCAGTCAAGTTTCTGAGAGTTTCAGGTTAGCCTACCAAAAGTGAAAATCAAGTCATATGACCTATTTCCTGATCATGATAACCAAGAGAAAATAGGAAAAAAGGACACTTTATTGGTTGAGATACCTCATAGTCATCTTTGTATTTTCTGAGATTCAACAAAGCCTGGAAGCTCAGGTGAAAGTAGCTCAGGCTCTGGAATCAGACTAGCATTCCGATGCTGCCCTTCTTGCTTCCTAATTATGTGAACTGACAGGTTATTTAACTTCTCTGAAACTCAATTTCTTAGCCTATACAATGGGGTTATTATATATGGATTAAATAGAATGATTAGGGTTGAATAATACATCATTAAAAATAGCTAAATAATTGAGCTTACTGTGAGTTGGGCACTGTTTTGTGTACTAATTAGCACAGAATTTCCTGGGATGGACAGAATATTCAAGTATTATGACTACTTTTTTGTTTTTTGCAGTACCAGGGATTGATCTCAGGACCTTGTACTTGCCAGGCAAGCACTTATTCTACTGAGCTATCTCCCTGGTTCTTTTTTTCTTGATAAGTGATTAACCACCATTTGTTGGGGTAGAATGATATTTCTGATCTGTGACTTGGCATGAGAAAGCTGAGTAACAGCATTCAGGAAATTATACAATAATTTCAAGGCTTTTCATAACCAAACATAATGTTTTCCCATAATCTCATTTATTTGAGAAAGTGTCTCTACATATTTCCTAAGGCCCGGCCAGATAACTCAGTGGATTAAAGCACTTGCTTAGGCAGACACTGGGACCAGGGTTTGATCCCCGGTGAGCTGTACCGGCCCCGCCACTAGGGTGTGTTGAGACAGCGATTGAGACTGGGCATGGTGGTATGCACCTGTAATCCTAGCACTTGGGAGGCTGAAAACAGGAGAATTACTGCGAGTCCGATCTGTGTAGTGAGACCCTGTAGACCCTGTACTAAATACATTAAAAAAAAAATCTAGTTATTTCCTAGGCTGGACTCAATCTCAAAATTCTGCTTTGGTCTACTGAGTAGCTGGTATTAGATAGATGTAGGTTATCATGCCTGGCTTTTGTATTTTTTTAAATAATGCTATAGAAATAGGTATATTTTAGCAATGTACATATTGGCAAACTAAATTCCTCTTCATATAATCAAAACAGATACTCTAGGGCTGGCAAGATAGCTCAGCGGAATAAATGCCTGCTTTGGCAAGCTCAGGGACCAGGGTTTGATCCCCAGTCCCACATATAGTGCTGACCCTGCCCCAGAAGCATGCTGAGCCAGTGCCCCTGAGTAGTCCAGGCGTGTTGGCACATGCCTGTAATACCAGTGCTGGGGAGGTTGAAAACAGGAGGATCACTATGAGTCTGAGCTGTGGAGTGAGACCCTGCACCAAATACATAAATGAAAAAAAAAATGCTGACTTTTATTTATTTTTATTTTTGCTGATTTTTAAAGCATTTATGTTATTGGTTTTATGATTTTATTTTATTTTATTTTATTTTTTTATTTTTTATTTATTTATTATTTTTTTTTTTGCAGAACCAGGGATTGAACTCAGGCCCTTGTGCTTGCCAGAGAAGCGCTTATTCCACTGAGCCATCTCCCCAGCCCCTATGTTATTGGTTTTAATCTATGAAGAGTGTTATTATATTTGAACTGTAGAAAATATGCCATTTCTCCATCTTACACAGTTAATGTAAATAGTTGATTTTTAAATGCTTCTGTGATATTTTGATACATTGGAAAAACATTTAAGAATCATAATTTAGTAATCTAGGTATTTGGCATGGAGTGTAGGTACTTGGTATCCTCGTAGTAATTAGTATTTGCCGAGGAATCAGGGCTATGAAATGGTCATATGTAGCAGCCTTGTGCCAGGGATTTATATATTGGTTACCACTAGATTTTCAAACTCATCACAGTATAACAAGTTTTAAAAATACTGTTTTTAATATTTTAATGAAAATATCTTCTGACCAACTGTAATTTTTATTTATTTATTTATTTTTTTTTTTTGAGACAGAGTATCACTATGCAGTGTAGGCTGGCCCCAAATAGCAATCCTTCTGCCCCAGCCTCCTGAGTGCTGGGATTACAGGCCTGCACCACCATGCCTGGCTTCCCAACAACTTTAAATATAATTTGCATTTTTAAAATATGAAGCTCTGTGGCATCAGGACTTGTTTCCTGCTCCACAGGGTTTTTTTCAGGCAAGGTCTTACTTTGTTATTAGGTTGGTCTTGAACTATGTAGCCTGGGTCTGTCCTTGAACTTGCAAGGATCCTTCTGGCTCAGCCCCCTGAGTGCTGGGCTTACAGGTGTCCACAGGCTTTAGATGCCACTGCACTGCTAACTCCCCAGTACTCTTGAGGCACGTGTGAGCCATGTTCTCTTCTGTGGGAAGTCCTTACGGCAGCTTCAGGGGCTGGATTCTTATGAGACGCTTAACCACTTTCAGTTTTGCATTTACTGAAAGGATGTTCTTATGAACTTGAGTGTGTGCTTTTTCTAATCCAGGCATCTTGATTACATCTTTTCCCAATATGGTTGTCTTATTGTACTTTTTATTCTGGTAACAGCATGCAGTTTATGAGAGTGCTATGGATCCCCACCATACTTTTCATGATCTTTAGGTGAAGCCTGAAACACTTTATCTGGAATTCTTGATTTGGTAACTTTGTGATGAATCTTTGGTTACTTTGTCTGTAACCATGAGAGATTCCACATGTTTTGTCACAGTCTGCAGCCTGCCTGGGGGCTTGTGAACCACTGAGCGCAAAATCCCTGCCATAGTGCTGTAATTATTTGTCTTCAGAGCTTGTAGGAAGCAAACAGATCTACTGGTGAAATGTTCTGGAAATGGACAGGTTCTCTCCTTCTCTGATGCAGCGCCTGCTAAACGTCCAGTCTCTTTTTAAAATATGCCTGAAAATTTTGAAAGACAACATAAATAACTCAGTTGGTGTGGAGAAATACCTTCATGACTGCTTTACATCTAGAAAAGGTGAAATGTCAGGTGAGCTAGAACGTACAGAAAAAGCTCTCAAGATCATAGTAGAGAGAAGGAACAGCCCCATGTTAGCTGTCTTAAAGAGTTTTATTATGCAAAGGCGAAGCATAGTGTACTGAAAAACCTTATGAATGGAAACACTACACATGTAAGGGGTTTAACAGTTATACTCTTGTTGATTGAAAAACTTTTTTTAAAGAAAAAACTCTGAGGGTAACTTTGTCGGTGAAGAAAGTAATCCTGTTACACTGTTTTACCTTGAAACTCCTGCTTTTTCTTCCTGAAACCATTCCTTTGGACTTTCCTTTTTACATAAGTGGTAATTCTGTCATTCCAGTTGCTTAAGCCAAAAATTCTTGAGTCAGCCCATGCTCTACTTTCTCTCATACAAATCATACCCTTCTTCCACTCTTTTCAACATTATGGTTGCTCACAGTTTGGAAGTAGGCACCAGTACTTCTCACCTGTATTATCCCCAGATCTTTTGACTTGGGCTTCTTGTTTGTGTTCTTGCTCAGTTCTAGTCCTTTTTGCAGCATAGTTGCAGGGTGATCCTTTCAGTCAAATTATGTCCTCCCAAATCTTCCAATAGCTTCTCCAAAGCCAGTCATCATTGTAGCCTACCAGTTCATATGCCATATGGTTCTTTTGGTGCCTTTCTGAGTTCTTCTCCTGGTGTCTGTGCCTTGATCATTCTGCTCCTGCTGTAGTGACCTCTAACATACCATATGCACCACTTCAGGGTCTTTGTACTTTATATATTTTTTCTAATTAAATATTCTGTAATTATATTCTCAGGTTTCATTTCCTCACTTCTGTCATGTGTCAGCTCATGTTATCACTCGGCCTTTGGTCACCCCATTGAAAGTATACTTAGTGTCTTATTGCTGTACTTAATTTTTTGTCTTCTAGCATTTGTTTTTGTTCAGCATACTATATTATTATCTACGCATACTGGATTATAATATCCATGAAGGCAAGTTTTTATTTTTTTTTCTTGTCTCTTGTTTTCATTTATTACCCCCCCTTTTTTTTTTAAACATTTACTTGAGAGCCAGTATGGCAGTAATTGGTATGACATGACAAGCAATGCGTATTTAGAAGATCAGAATGATGGGCATGCCAAGCATGACCCTAGAATTACACATTGCTATCTTCAAGTTTTTAAATACTGTATTTGTTTGCTTAGTAAAGGAGGGCAAGAGGGCAAGTTTTTAAATATTTTATTTGTTTACTTAATAAAGGAGGTGTTAGATAAGATGTCCTCAGAAAATATTTATTGATTCATTGAGAAGGAATTGAATGGTGGTTTATAATATCGTTGCTGTTGGTTCAGAAATTTTTCTTTAAATAAAATAACTGATACTGGCTGTTAATGTGAGCTGTAGAGAACGGCTGTGCTGATTCTAAGTACACTGTGTGTTAGTCACTTTCCCACTGCTGGCACACAATTCCCAACACCTGCCACTCCAGGGAAGAGGCTTATTTTGGTTCATAGTTTCAGTGGGCTCGGTCCATGGCTGTCTGGCTCCAAGGCAGAAGTTATGTGGAAGCATGTGACAGAGGAAAGCTGCTTCCTTCATGGCCTCCAGGAAACAGAGGGAGGGAGGTCTGCGGACAAGAACTCACCCTTTGAGGCCTGCCTTCTCCAACCAGTCCTGTCCCAAATGTACATTCAGCTATGAACTCATTAGTGGATTCGTGCCCTGGGGAGTATAGTGCCCTCATCATCCAATGACCTTCCAGACAGCCCCACCTTCATATGCATTGAACTTTTGGGGGACATTGTAGATCTAAACCAAATCACACTGTTTAATGGTGGGATGTACTGCATTGTAATTCCTGGCCTCCCTTGTAGTTAGATGGAAGCTGAATTTTAACCTGGAATATGAGTGGAGGGTATGCCATTTCAGGCCTTGCCCCACAGAACTTTCCATTAGTGATCCTCTAACACTGGAGTCTCAAGAAACTGGCATCCAAAATGACACAGCTGTATGAAAGAAGACCTTATGAATTACCACAAGGTGGAGAATTGGTGTCAATCAAAAGTACCTAAATGGACATTATCTGGGTGAAAGATAAATGCCAGTTAGATCAAGAAATTACAGCTTGTAATTTTTCTGTTAAAGCATGTCTTACCTTGACTAATACCAAGTAATAATAACCAAATTATTGGGGCCGGGGAGATGGCTCAGTAGAATAAGTGCTTCCCAGGCAAGCACATGGGCCTGAGTTCAATCCCTGGTTCTGCCCCCCAAAAATAAATAATTATTTCCATGTTTTATTCCATGGAATGGAATAAAATGGTAACCCAGATTTTCTCCTCTGCTTTCCCTCCTCCTTCCTTCCTTTCTTCCCTCCCTTTCTCTTTTTTCCATTGTATAGTGCAGACTAGCCTTGTACTCACTTATGTAAGTACATAAGATTGAGCTCATAAGATTGACCTTAAACTAATGGTGATCCTCCTGCCTCAGCCTCCCAAGTGCTGGGATTACAGACATGTGCCCCCATGCCCAGCCTGGTAACCCAAATATTTTGTTCCTTTTTGTCATTTGCTTTGGTATTTGAAAATAAAAATAATTTTTGTTGTTGTTGTTGTTTGTTTTTAAAGCACAATTGTGTGGTGGGGATGGTGGGACACCCCCAATAATCCCAGCTACTTCAGAAGCAGGAGGATAATAGCTTTAAGGCCAACTTGGACAACTTAGTGAGACATTGTCTCAAATTTTGAGCAGGTCTGAGGATGTGGCTCAGTGTAGAACACTTGGCCAGTATGAGTGAGGCCATGAGTTCGGTCACCGGTACTTGGAGATATGGAAAGCAAAGTTGTGCACTTCAGTATAAACTGTCACCTGGCTTTTTTTTTTTTTAATTTAAATGCTTGAGTATACTATTTTACATAGAGTAAAATTCACTTATTTGAAGTATGCAGTTTGGTGGTTTTTCTTTTATACAGAGCCAGCAGTTATTATAGTGTGGTGCAGTTTTTATCCCCACAATCTAATATTTGAATGTTTCAGTATATCTTTTTTTTTTTAAAGCAGAAAACAACAAATAACCGTGTATGCCTCAGCATTTGCTTCCTGTTATCCTCTCTCCACCAGTCCTTGGCAACTACTAATCTATTTTTCTGTATCTATTGAGGGTAAAAACAGAATTTAGTTGTTCTGGACATTTTATCATAAGTGAAAGCACATAATATGTGGTCTTTTGTGTCTGGCTTACCACAATATTTTTTTTAAGGTTATTCATGTTGTATATATTGGTGCTTCACTTTTTTATGACTGAATAATATTCCACTGTATTAGTGATGCTACATTTTATTTATCCATTAATTGGTTAGCGGACATTTTGTCTCACTCTTCTCTCGTTGCTGGGACAAATACCTGACACCCAAAATGAGGGAAGGAAAGGTTTATTTAGCTCACAGATACTGGATGTTTCAGTCCATACTCAGCTGGCTCCAAGGCAGAGTGGCACAGGGCAGAGAGCAACCTTTCATGGTGGCTGCACAGAGCAAGAGCACAGGGAGAAGTAGCAGCAGCAGTGGCGGCAGAGAGCAAGTCTGTCTCCCTTAAGTTGCATTCAGGCTGTCTGCGCAGGCTGGGTGAGGTGCTCACTCCATAATCCCAGCAGCACTCACACCCATCATCCCAGTGGATCATGAGTTCATCACAAACTCTAGAAGTCCGCCCTATGACTGCGTGAGGCTTTGCTAGGGACAAACCATAGCACATTTAAGTTGCTTCTGTCTTCTGGCTGAAGTGAGTAATAGTGCTGTGGTCATTCAGGAACAAGCTTTTGTATATCTTCGGTATATACTGAAGAGTTAAATTACTGGGTTTTATCCTTGGTCTGTGTTAAATGTTTTGAGGACTACCAGACGTACAAACTGGCTGTACCAGTTTACATTCCCCTTTAACATTACTTTTATGTTTTATCACTACTAGAGGATTAGGATCACTGGGTAAGGAGAGTCCCTTTTATTTTTATTTTTTTTATGTTTTGTTATGTATTTGACATAGGGTCTTACTACGCAGTTCAGGTTTGTCGTGATCCTCCTGTGTCAGCTTCCCCAGTGCTGGGATTACAGGCATGTGGCACCGTACCCAGTTTCAGTGGTCGGCTCCGTGCAGCCAGCATGGCAGGTGGTACTGGGAGATCAAACCCAGGTCCTTGTGCTTGCCAGGCAGGTGCTTAGGCAGCTGAGCTACTGCCCTGGCCCGCTAAACTCTTTTTTTTTTTTTTTTGCGGAACCGGGGATTGAACTCAGGTACTTGCGCTTACCAGGGAAGTGCTTATTCCACTGAGCCATCTCCCCGCCCCCCCTTATTTAAAACAAATATATTTTTTATTTGTTTTTAATTTTTAAAAATATTTTTAAATAGTACAAATTCATATTAAAACAAAAAATTACAAGTGATACAGAATCTCATTTAACAAAATAATACGAATTTCACATTATTTATTATAATACATAGTGTTGTCTTCCAACCACTTATATTACCAGATATGTGCATGCAAAATTAGAAGGAAAAAAAGAAATGTATAAGAAATTAAGAAGAGAAAAAGTATAAATATTTGAAAAAAGGAGACAAAACAAGTTAAATATTACCTGCTTCTTTCCATAGCCCAGCAGAAATGCACAGTCCAGTTGCCCAAACCATCCTGCTTACATACGTAGATAAATCTTTACCTGGCTCCCTCCCCTGTCCTTCTCCTCAACTCAGTAACTCTCTACTTTGAATAAGTTCATTCCCTTTCCCCGGTATCTATTGTACTCTGCAGATTCCATTTTTCTCTTTCAGGTTCTCACACTAAGGGGACAATACCATATTTGCACATGTGGATCTGATTTATTTCACTTGACAATATGTTCTCTAGTTGCATCCATTTACCGACAAAAGATTCAGATGTATCCTGTTTTATAGCTGAATAATACTCCATTGTGTAAAAATGCCACATCTTCTTTATCCATTCTTCAGTTGATGGGCATCTGGGTTGTTTCCAGGATTTAGCTATGACAAATTGTGCTGCTATGAACATGGGTACATATATATCACTGTGGTAAGAGGTTTTCAGTTCTTCTGGAAAAATACCCAGGATAGGAATAGCGATCCTAACTTTTGAAGGAATCTCTACACTGATTCCCATAGTGGTTGTACCAGTCTGCACGCCCACCAATGGTGCAAAGGGGTTCCTTTTTCTCTACAGCCTCTTTAGCATTTGCTATTGGCTGACTTCTTGATGTTAGCCTTCTTTCTGGGGTGAGTTGGAATCTCAGTGTTATTTTAATTTTCATTTCTTGAATGACCAATGACGGTGGATGTTTTTTCATATATTTACTTGTCATTTGTATTTCTTCCTCTGAGAAGTGTAGATTCATCACAGATGCCCATTTTTAGATTGGGTCTTTGAATTTGAGGGGCCTCATTTTTTAAAAGTTCTTTGTATGTTCTAGATAGAAGGCCTTTTTTGAGACAGGATCTTGCTATGCAATTTGGGCTGACTTGTGCTCACTTTTGTGGTCCCCAGGCTGGTCTCAAACTTGCAGTGATCCTCCTTTCTCAATCTCCCAAGTTCTCCTATTATGGGTGTATGCCACCATGCCCCTTAGCAGCATGGCATGGCATGTGGAGCTGGGGATGGAACTCTGCTCCTTGCGCTTGCCAGACAGACGCCTATGCCTCTGAGCTATCTCCCCAGCCTTGTAAACTCTTACTTTATGGATATGCCATGATTTATTGGGTGACATTGAAGCTTCCAGTTTTTATGTAGTGCAGACATTGCTTGAGCAAACATTTTGGCTCTTGAAGCTTTGTAAACATAGGCGTGTTTCTCTGTGCTTTGGAAATGAGGACAGTTTCAATTCTTTCTTTGAAATTGTTACACTGCTTATTTCTTTATTTTCTCTGAGTGCTTTCCTGAAGTTGATGTTGGAAATGGAATTTGATTTACAGAAAATGCAAGTTAAATTTTTTGATAGAATTAAATTTCTCTCTAAAATGATCATATCTTTTATCTTCTTCAGTTGGTAATGATAGTTTCTATTTCTCTATATCTTCATCTGTTTGGATATTATTAATCTTTATTTATTATTAATCTTTATTTTCTGCCAGTCTGGGTCAACACTCATTTTAGCTGTTGAGGTTGAATATATTTGCATGTAATGAATGGTCATTGGTAATTCTTTTGTTAAAATGTTTATGCATGAGCTTTAATTTTTTTCTTTTCTTTATTAAGTTAGTCTTAAATTTACTGTATTTGTAGATTCTATTTTTATAGCCATTAGTATTTTGCTGTATATCCTGGAATTAGTTTATTCTAGTGTATAGTTTGCCTTTTAAATTTATGTTTTTTCTTACCAAGTAGAAGTTTTAAATGTTTATTTAATCACATTTTATAGGTTCCCTGCTTAAGGAATATGTGCTACTCACGATTATAACCATATTCACTTACATTTTCTTTCAATTTGTTTTGAGTTGTTTTTCATGGTCTCTTTTTATTCACCTGGAATTTATTTATATTGTAGTGTAAAATAAAGATCTAAAATTTTTTTCTTCCCTAGATGC
Organism: Octodon degus; assembly: GCF_000260255.1. Classification (NCBI taxonomy): domain Eukaryota; kingdom Metazoa; phylum Chordata; class Mammalia; order Rodentia; family Octodontidae; genus Octodon; species Octodon degus. Next base: position 10,325,391 of record NW_004524619.1, read on the forward strand.
AGTTTTTTATTGCTATTTATTTGCATCTTTTCATAAATGATTTGGCCTTCCATTTTTATCTCATACTGTCCTCTCATAAAATAGGATTTTTTAAAACCTCATTCTACTTTATTAATGTATTCGTCTATGCTTTTGCCAGTCCCACACTATTTTAAGTGCTTTGATAGAATGAATTTGCCTTATCATATAATCATCTTTTTCCAAACACAAATATTTTCTATTTTAAGATTAGTTCATCAAGGACAAGGGTTATAGCTCAGTGGCATAGCACCTGCTTGGCAGGTGCGAGGTTGTGAGTTCAATTCCTGATTTAAAAAAAAAAAAGATAAAATGTTCATCAAGGACCGGGCATGGTGGTGCACACCTGTAATCCTAGCACTTGGGAGGCTGAAATCAGGAGGTTCACTAGGAGTCCAAGTTGTGCAGTGGGTCCTTGTACCAAAAAAAAAAAAAAAAAAAAAAAGTTCATCGAGCTAAGTGTGGCTGTGCCTATAATCCCAGCACTCTGGGAGGCTAGGGCAAGAAAAATCACAAGTTCAAGTCCTACCTGTACTAGAACGAGTTAGTGAGACCTTGTCTGAAAAAATATTGAAAACCTATTGATGAGAAGACCCTGGGTTCAGCCTTAAGTTGAACCTCACCATCATCAAGCTGAATAAAACAGTTGGAATTTTTATTGGGAAGCAAAACATTTCTGTAATAGTAACACAATTTTTAGTGGCTGTGTATTTGTGTGTGTCAAAAATTTCTCTTTGTTGGTCCAAAATAATCCTTATAAATATTGTCTCCATCATTTGATTTTCTATTTTGTTTATTGGTTTTCTTTTTATCTTATTTTTTTCAGAACAATTTTGTTTAAAGCATTCAGGGTTTGTTAGGTGTGGTGGTGCACACCTGTAATGCCAGCTACTAGGGAAGGCTGAAGCAGAACTGTTTGAGCTCAGGAGTTTAGGGCCAGCCTAGGCAGTGTAAAGAGATCTTGTTTTTAAAAGGAAAAGCTTTAATGATTCAATAGATTTACTAGTATTAGTACAACCGAGATAGAAATACCCTGTGTTAGGTCCTGGGAGATGGCTCAGTGGAATAAGCACTTCCCTGGCAAGCACGAGGGCCTGCGTTCAATCCTCGGTTCCACAAAAAAAAAAAAGAAAAAGAAAAACAAGAACTACCCTGTGTTGAGGGTATATGATCATGGAAGAGTTAAGTTAGAATTAGATTTAATGAGGGCCGGCCCAATAGCTCAGCAGCTCAGTAGAATCGGGGTTCCGTCCTTAGGCCTGCCGTGCTGGCCCTGCTCCCTGAGGTGCACTGAGATAGTGATTGAGACTGGGCGTGGTGGTGCGCACCTGTAATCCCAGCTCTTGGGAGGCTATAAACAGGTGGATCACTACGAGTCCAATCTAGTAGTGAGATCCTGGACATCCTGTAGACCCTTCCCTAATGAAAATGAAAAATAAAATTAGATTTAATGGATGCATGCCTGTAATCTTAGCACTTGGGTGGCTGAGGCAGAAGGATCATTGTGTGTTCCAGACCAGCCTATGCTACATCATGAGACCCTGTCTAAAACAATTAGATTTAATTGAGATGATAAGGGTTCATAAGATTATCTGCTATATTGCATCAAAACTTTATTTTTTACTCTACTTAGACATGTAACAATGAGTTAAAACAACAGCAACAAACAGGTTAATGAAACAACAGAAGATTTATATACCTAATGATCATGTTACATTGACATTTGACAAGTGGAAGCACAATGTTTCATGAAGATAATCTGTCCAGTAGTATATGATTGACTGTTGTTGAGAGTGAAGGGCCAGTAGAAATCTATGCTATTGGGCAAGGAAAATATAGTGGGCCAGTAATTTTTACTGTCAGGCAAAAGTAATGTGTCAAATCTGAAAATGGAGCATCTGATTTGCCTAATTACCATATTTAATCTGACAGCATATTTGAAATTATTGATGAATTTACATCTGTTAATTTAAAGGTTAGGTGTGTAATTCAGATATTCCAGTGGGAATTTTTTTGTTAACCTCCTGTATCAGTTTTTTAATAGAGCCACAGATACAACAAGATATGCAAATGTATAAAAAGTTACAAGATTGGCTTACAGTGGTCACTCACAGAGTTGGATGAGGAAGAGTGCAGGTTTCTGGATACTGGAGACTGAAAGGTTCAGTCCAAGGTCTGGAGTTTACAAGAGTGACATCTGCAAGTCCCTATCAGGAGACTGATGGTTCATCAATGGGAGGCTGAAGAGTCTATGCTGGAAAGCTAAAAAGGAGTGTATAATCCGTCTTTCTTCATTTCCCCTTTATGCTACCCAGGCAACGAGCCACCCCAGGGTCCTTCACACCCTAGAGTGTAGACTTGCCAAGCTGATTTAGTTAAACTTCTAAACTTCTCACATTGGGGCTGGTAAGATGGCTCAGTGGTCTCAAGCACCTACTTAGAACAAGCTTAGCAAAGCACAGGGACCATGGTTTAATCCCCCAGCACCACATGCCAGCCAGCCCCACCCCCTGGTGGGCTGAGCTGGCCACACACACACATAATAAATAAATAAAATAAATAAATAAATAAATAAATAAAATAAACTTCTCACATTGACACAGTTAATCGACCATTACACTGCCTAGTAAATATTTATCGAATTATTTTCTTTATTTTTTCAAACAGTGTGGTTTTTTAATTTTCTTAACATTTCTGTTATTACCCATTCACGATGCCTATCTCCCTTAGGCCTTCACACTTCTCAAGCCAGTTTTCTGGGATGCTTGTCCTTTACCTCTGCGTTCCCCCAGGGAAAATTGTGCAGCACGAGTCTATTACAGCTCTTTAGTGTTATGTTCTAAGTCCCTGATGGCAACCAAGACAGTTGCAAAAGACAGCATCTAGAGAATCAGCAAATATCTAAGGCAGACAGCTACAATTTAAATAGCAGGTTGAACAGTATTTTTATGAGATAGTGTCTGTTTTTGTGTACATAGCACACAATGTATAACACATTTTACATATAAGCATACAAATAGTTATAAGCAAAAACTTTAGACTACTTCCCCAAATTAATGACATAAACTAAATTACATTAAAATAAAAATAAATACGGGGGACATAGATCTGTAGTCTACTTAGAATTCTAACAAAATGTGAAGGCTTTAAGGGCCAAGTTTTCTTACAGCTTTACTGACAAAAAGCAGGTCACCAAAGCTGACTTTTGATAGAGGAAACAGTGGCTGCTTGTATCCCAGACACCTTAGCAACGTAGGCCCTTGATAGTATGTTTGGGAACAAAAACATCAGAAGTCCACACAAGTCAGAAATTGATGAAACTACAAGCCCATTACAGTAAAAGGAAGGGGACTGTCCCTGTACAAGGGGTTTACAATCTGACCCTGTGAAATGGCAAACAACTCAAATATGAAAGCAGAACATTTCATGCATGACATGATTACTAAAGACTTTTAAGTCAAGTTACCACAAAAACCAGGAACTGATTTTACGTCACAAAATGGTCCATAATGCCCAAAAATATCTTTTGACTGGACAGTAAAATAGTACCTGTTGGAAACATAAAACTGATAAAGTACAGACCTTTGGGAGTGGTAAAGCTTTAATTTCTCCTTTTCTTTCAAATCAACTTCTTATTTGCGTTCTCATGGCATAGGAAGAGGTGGTAGCTTTCTACAGGAGCACACCTGGGGTCCATCTTGGTGATGTTCCAGCTAAGGGCAATGGCCATAGGTCTTAGCACCCACTTCACTTTTAGTTCGGGCTTCTGGAGAGGGAAGGCATCTACAATTTTGTGATGTTCTGGGAGAAGTGGCAGGTTCTCACAGGAATCGGAATCGTTGGTTGCATTTTCTGCCACTAGAGTTGTTTGAGTTTAAAGCAAGCTTGGAAGGTGACTCCAGGGTAAATGCTGGACTTTCTGTATTGTACTTGGACAGGTCTTATTTTGTCAAATCAATAACAAAATCACATTTCTTCTTTGGAGCCCTATCTTCAGTTATATTATTTGGTGACTTGCTGGAGTTTGATATAATTATTCTAAAATCTGCTGGATTTGATATAACTGTAGTTGTCAAATTAGGATTTTGCACAGAAATCAACATAACATTGTTACTGTCAGAAACAAACTCAACACCATCAGACAACAAACTAATTTTTTCACTTGGTTTTTCCAAAGGGTTGGAAGGTTCACAGTTCACAGGAGTCATTCATTCATTTTGGCTATTAACTGACTCTATTCCTACCCAAAGTCATGGTCTCTGAATTCCCAATCTTAAAGGGTGGATTACTGGATAATGTGTTTAATTGCAGATATTTCCTTTCAAACACTTAAGATTTTGCTGTAACATGTCTTTGAAATCTTGCTGCTCTTGAAAAGAGTTCACCAGCTATTGCTTTATGTTTTCTCCTGCACTGTGTCTTCACAGTGCATTCACTCAATTCTCTCACTTTGTCAAATAGTTTGAAATCTGTACTGCAGGTCTCCTGTCGAATCAAATATCTGACTGTTCCAGCATTGCTGTTTGCCTTTCTAGAACTTAACAGATATTTTCATTAATTTGCTCTGACATTTTTATGTGCTTATTAACATTTTCTTTGTTTTCTTTTTTTTAAATTTTTTTTTATTAGAGAGAGAGAGAGAGAGAGAGAGTGTGTGGTGTGTGTGTGTGTGGCCAGCTCAGCCCTCCAGGGGGGCAGGCTGGCTGGCATGTGGTGCTGGGGGACTGAACCGCGGTCCCTGTGCTTCGCTGAACTTGTTCTAAGTAGGTGCTTTAGACCACTGAGCCATCTCTCCAGCCCCTTTCTTTGTTTTCTGAAAACATCTTCTTTTGATTATGGCCTAGAGGGAAACTGGTCCACTGGCATGTGCTATCTCCCGATTTCTTTCTTTCTTTTTTTTTTTTTTTTTAAGAGCCATATTTCAGCGAAATTTAGAGGTATACTGAGTTCTTGTCCTAAGTTATTTATTTTTGTTTTGTTTCTTGAGATGAGTCTCACTATGTAGCGCAGGCTGGGCCTTAACTTACTATCCCAGGCTATCCTTGAACTCAGGGTGATCCTCCTGCCTCAGCCTCTGGAGTGCTAGGATTATAGGTGTGTGTAGTGGTTTCTGAGTCATTCATTCATTCATTCATTCATTCATTCATTCATTCATTCATTCAGCAGTCCTGGAATTTAGGGCTTTTGCCCTGAGCTATATCCATAGATTGGGTGTGTGTGTGTGTGTGTGTGTGTGTGTGTGTGTGTGTTTAGATTTTGCTAAATCACTAAATTGTTCAAGGTGGTCTTGAATTTATGATTCTCCTGCTTCAGCCTCCCAGGGTGCTGGGATTACAGCTGCTGGGTTTCTAGCTACTACACCTTTACAAGTTATTTATCAGACACATTGAATCACTTGACTAAGGATCCTTTCCACAGACATCTTTTTTGCATTATATTTGTACCAGTGTTTTTCACTTTCTTTCTTTTTTTTTTTTTTTAAAGAAATGGGGTCTTGGGCCGGGGAGATGGCTCAGTGGAATAAGCACTTCCTGGCAAGCACAAGGGCCTGAGTTCAATCCCCTGTTCTGGAAAAAAAAAAAAAAAGAAATGGGGTCTTAAGGGTTGAAGGGAGAGTAGGGGAAATGGGAAAAAAAATCAAGTTATATCATGTACAGGTACAAATTCTCTATGATGAATGTAACCATTATGCATATCTAAAATGTACCAATAAATTTTGGTAGAAGAAAATAAAAACAAATCGAGCCCAAGGATGGCCTCTATTTTGAGATTTTTCTGCCTTAGCCACTGAGTAGCTCAGATTGCAGGAATGTATCACCTGTTTCAGGAATCCACTCAGCATCCCTGTGGTACTCTAATTTGTTATCTTAGCCTTGGAAACAATGCATTAAGAGTGATGTTAAGTCACTACTACTGTGTTTGATTGTGGAAATGGTGTAAATGTGTAAACTGAAGCAAGGCAGGAGGGAAAAGCAAATGTAACTTGTTCAAGTGGTACGTAAGTCTTTTAAAAGGTCTGTTAAAGGTAATTATTCCACAGTGGTTTGATTTTTACTCATTTATGATTTTATGGTGATAGGGCTCATACTCAGGACTTCATGAATGCTAGGCAAGTGCTATACTACTAAGGTACTCTTTTAACCCCTATATGGTAGTTTCATTTTACATTGATGTATCATTAAATTGAAATAGCAACTTAATTTTGATTTTATTTTCTTCATAAAATTGTTAACTTTGTTTTATTATCTTTGTTTCTAAATTTTATATGCGTATCTGTTTTTTTTTTTTTTTTTTTTTTTTTCTGCCACTGAAGATTGAATCCAGGGCTGTCTACCACTGAGCTACCTTCCCTAATCCATTCCTTTCATTTTTTGCATAGAGACAGGGTCTTGCTGTGATGCGCTAGCAGTACTCAAACTCTGTATTCTGCCTCAGCCACTTCTAGTGCTGAATTACAGCAATGTACTACTATGGCTAGCATGTTTAAGTGTATAAATTTTTCCCCCCAACTTCAGTATGTTTTATTTTAGAATCCTCTACGAGCATCTAGTCACCTTTTTAGTTTACTAAATTATTGAATAAAATGAGCAAGGTCATGGCCCCGCCCCAGATACACTGAGCCAGCCACCAAGACCTGACATGGTGGCACATGCCTGTAATCTCAGTGCTGAGAAGTCTGAAAACAGGAGGATCACTATTAGTCTAAACTGCATAGTGAGACCCTGTACCAAATATGTTTGAAAAAAAAGAGCAAGATCAGACCAGTTGGTTAATTCATGAGAACTAAATGAATAACTCATCATGTGTTCTGATTACCAGAAGAGGACTTATAATACAAAAATCAACAGTAGACAAGATTAATGAAACAATATGAATAAGAAGTAAATCAAATAAAAGGAAATAAATGAGAAATAAATTTCTAGTACTAAACTCCTGGATATTTTACTGTTTTTCCCCCATTGCATAAAAAGAGCAGATTACCAATAAAGAGAGCTAACAGATGTTGAAGTTAGATAGCAGAATCCTTCATCAGTTTATTTCTCATGATCCTACTAAAATGATGAAGTGATTGCTCATTGGCTAAAATCTGAGTGATGGTTTGAGACTGAAACAAGTCACAACCTTAGCTTTCAGCTGCATAAGGTATGCATATCTTTCACTTGCATGTCTTTTGGTTTTGAAGTTTCTTTTGTGATTACTATTTTTACATTCTGTGCCTCTGCACAAAACAGAACAGTTACTATAAGAGTTTATGATCATAAGCAGATGACATCTTCATCTATTGAAGTGATCCAACAGATAATTTATTAGCATTGGCTTTACTCCATCAAAATCATATTGAAGTGTGAAGACTGTATAGAGAGATGATCAACTAAATTAGTACTGTAGAAACTTGACCCTGTCAGCATTGCTTAGCAGTTAACAATAATTTAGCATTTACTCAGTAGCTACCTTTCTTAAGTGTTCTTCATGGACTACTAATCTTCCTAGCTGTCCTATGACAGCTAAGGTAGACTGATAAAGTAGTTATTAGACAGATAAGGTAGTTATGGTACTTTTACAGATCATGAAATTGATAACATTCATTCGTCAAAAGTCACAAGAGCAAAGAAACAATGGAGATGGGTTTTCAAAAGTTAACGTAAATAATGTCCCTCACTTGCTTTTTTCACTCAGCAGTATGTATGGTGTTTCCAAATGTTTTCATGGATTTGCTTAAGTAAACTATCTTGTTCCTGGTTATTGGGCATATAGTTTTCCTTCAGTTTCTTGCTATTTTGTATTATCATCATCATTATTATTATTATTATTTATTGATACAGGGTCTTGCCCATGCAGCTCAGACTCATAGTGATCCTCCTGCCTCAACCTCCCCAGTGCTGGGATTATAGGCATACACCACCATGCCCAGTTTTGGGACCTGTGACACAGTATGTGGTACTGGGGATTGAACTCGGGTCCTTGGGCTTGCCAAGCAAACACTTAGAACACCAGGCTATCTCTCCAGCCTTTTCTTACTATTTTGGATAATACTTGGCAAACTGATGATATAATATAGCCTTCCATGTATGTTTTGTGTAAAGGATTTGAGACCAATCTATGTCCCAGAGTCCTCCTTTTCTTCTACCTTCCTACCAATAATTTATTAAACTGGGTATGATGCCATACCCTGTAATTCCAGCACCTAGGAAGCTGAGACCTAAAAGCATAAAGATTTCACCAGTTGAAAGTCAGCCTATGGGGGATACAGATGAATGTCCATTTTGTATCTGTGTATTCAAAATGATTAGGATAGATACATAGTTACATTCTCTTAATGAATAGAGGGATTTGTTCTAATAGTGTTTGTAAATAAGATATCATGTCTGCATCTTGTACAGCAATTAACCACTAGGAAGAATGTATGCAATGTGTTAATTATTGAAACTGTCCTACCAATTTGGTTTGAAAAAAAAAAAAGAAAGAAAGAAAGTCCGCCTATGCTACATAGTGAATTCAAGGCCATTTGGAACTACATAGGAAGACCCCATCTTTTTTTTATTTTTTTGTAATTAGGACAGGGTCTACAAGGTCTCACTGCATAGATTGGACTCGTAGTGATCCTCCTGTTTTCAGCCTCCCTAGTACTGGGATTACAGGCGTGCACCACCACGCCAAGTCTCAATTGCTGTCTCAGCCCACCCCGGGGGCCAGGCCGGCATGGCAGGCCCAGGAATCAAACCCCCAGCCCCTGCATCTGCCTAAACAGGTGCTTTAATTTGCTGAGCTATTTGGCCAGCCTAAGACCCCGTCTTGAATGAAAAAAAGTTTTACCAATCTGAAAAGTAAAAATAGTATATAATTAGAATTTTTTTTTCATTACTAATGAGATTGAGTGCATTTTATAACCACATAGTCTATTTATTTATTTATTTATTTATTTTTGGTGGAACCAGGGATTGAATTCAGACCCTTGCGCTTGCTAGGGAAGCACTTATTCTACTGAGCCATCTCCCCAGCCCTATAACCACATAATCTGACTGTTCAGATTTTATAACTATGTACAGTTTTGTCAGTGTGGATTAATTGCATATTTTATTCATTCCCTTTTTATTAGTTTACAGGTTCTCTATTTTTTTATTACATGATATTGGAGATTGAACAGAGCTGGCTTTACTCTTGCTAGGCAGGTACTTTACCACTGAACTACATCTCCTTCCCCCACTCTCTGCCCTCATGTATTCCAGAGTGGCCTTGAATGTACTGTGTAGCCTAGGCTGACCTTAAACTCATAATGGTCCCGATTTAGCCTGTCGAGTGCTGTGATCATAGGGATGTGCCACCATACCTGATACTTGGCCCTTTAAAATATTTTTATTTTAAAAATAATAAAAAGATACAGAATTTCAAAACAAGATGATAGGAAATCAGCAATGATTATTACATTACATAATGTTATCTTCAAAGTAGTTGCTCATATTAATAGATAACTGCATGTAAGATTGATGAAACAGTATAAACACTGTTCCTTTAAATGAAATAATAGAAATTGATAGTACAATTATCTTAGCTATCAGATCCAGCCTTTTTTTTTATTGTCCTTTGAGACAAGGTCTCTCTAAGTTGTCCTAGGTAGCCTGGAACTTGTGATCCTCCTCCCTCAACCTTCTAAGTAGATGGTATTACAGGTGTGCCTCACTATGCCCGGCTAACCTGTTACCTTTTAAATATTGCTAGTGTTTTCACCTATCCCATTTGTTTTTCAATTTTGTTTATGGTTATTTTTGACCATGTGTATTGTCTGTGTTGTCACTCCTTATGTTTTCTTTTTAGATTAAGAATGTTCTTTCTGAAAGCACAGATTTGTTTTTTTCCCTTCCTTGCTTCTAATTGAGAGACAATGTAGTGATGCGATCATAGAGTAGAGACATTTTGCTAGGGACCTGGCTGGCTCAGGTAACTTGTGAAGCTCATAATACTGATACCCACCTTGTGGAGTTGGATAGTGTTAAATTTAGGTGCTGGATCAGTGCCCATCACATAATCAGTCCTCAGTGAAGATTAGCTGCTGCCCAGTCTCATGTGCCACTAACTCTGTTGGCTTCCATGCTGCAGCTCCAGTGGCTTCTCTCGCTCTTCCTGCCTATAAGTCTGTGTTCTTTATTCCTCTTCATTGCTTTTTTTTTTTTTTTTTAGTTGCTATTTCCTCCATATACTCAGTTTAAATGTCATTTTCTCAGGGACATTTAATGACCTAGTTCAAGTTAAGCCTGCCTTTATGTTCTTAGCATCCAGTGTTTTTCCTTCATTTTACAGTACGTCCAACAGTTGTTTTAAATTGCTGTCATAACTTTTCTGCCCCTAGTTGAAAATATGTTTTCTGAAAGCAGGATTGCTTTACCTCTGTCCCTTAAAATAGAAGATGGTGTTGATAAATATGTGAGGAGTAAAGGAGTTAGTAGGCAGAATGCTACGGTTTAAGTATTTGGGGCTTAAGATAGAAAAGTAGACAGGGAGAGAACATATTTAGAGACTTTAAATATCACTCTCTGAAGTTTTTATTTGGTTGTTCCTATGAGAAAGTCTTAGTTTCAGTGCTTGTACATAACTATTTGGGTAACTGGCACTTAAATCACTTTTAAAAGTTATTAAAACTTTTTCTATGAAATTGTTAAAGTCTAGAAAGACCTTCATTTACATATAAAAATTTGACATAGTGTAATACTGTTGATGATTGTGTAGGTAGTAAAGCTGGAACAAGAATCTAGGTATCCCTGTCTGCCATCTAAAGCTCTTATACCTCAGATAGCTGCCTTCTCAAGGCATATACAGTATTGAAATCTAAGCTATTTCTTAGTGACTGAAATAGTGTAAGAGAATCAATTTCTAAGGACTGCCATGTACACTCAAAAGGCTTATGATCTTGTAGAGTATCACCCCCAAAGCTGTGCTGTTAGGTGCCTGTGCCATTTACATAGTTTGCTGTGTTGTTGTCTTTGCATTCAGTTCTTGTCATGCCATCATGCAGCAACTCCTACAAATGGGAGGTGGAGGAACCATACATGACCATTAAGCTTCTTTTTAGAGTGACAGAAACGTTCTAAAATTGGATTATGGTGACAGTTATACACTGTTAATTTACTAAAAGTAATGGGGATTGAACCTAGGGCCTCCACACAGAGCTACATTCATCCCAAACCCTTATGGTAATCTAAGTTTAAAGAATAGGATTCGTATACATGTTAATTGGTTATGATCTTTAGGTTATCTTATCGAGGTCTTGATAAGCTCTGAGTGATTTCTTATCTTTCTCACTCCACCTCCACGCACATGCACATACATGCACACACACACTCTCGTACAACTCTTCAAAATTAGAAAAGATGTCTGTTTTGTCTCCAAACCCGTCTCTTCTGCCAGTTTTGTCTTACCTCTGAGCCTAGGTATGTGCTATGTATTGTAAGTAAACACTTGAGATTCAGGATGTGTTTTGCGTTCTTTTTGATTTTTCAGCATTTTGATTTGAATCCTTGGATGCCCGTTGGACAAACACTTGAAATCTGCACGTCATCGTCAGAGTGTAGCAGGACCATCAGGCCTTTCCTTTGTGTGGGGAGGAGAGAACCTGTGTGCTGTGGAGATGAGCGGGGAGCAGCAGCTTGATGCAGGTATTGGTTTTTCTGAGTATAATTTGGTCTGCAGAGTACAAAATTGTATTGCTTACCTGTGTTACATTGTCTGGATTTTCTACCACTGAGGAAAGTCTTTGAAGTCATTTATTGTTTTTCATTGCCATTTTCTGTGTCTGTCAGAGAACCTGACCTAAGCACTACTAATAAAGTTTGCTGAAAAAGTAAGTAATTTTTACAGACAGACTTTTTTAAAGCAGTATTTTTGTTACTTCTAATTATTTTTGTTACTTCTAATTATTTTGAAACAGTTATCAGTTCTAAGGAAGTTGTAAAGATAATACACACAGGTCTTGTGTTCACCCATTTTCTCCCATTAATTCATTTTTATAGCTATAATATAAAACCTAGGAAATGATATTTGTATAAAGTCTTTGCAATTCTGTGTCATTTTACCACACATACAGATTCCTGTGTTTGCAACTTTATTCAGGATATGGGACCATTTCATCACCGTGAAGAGCTCCCACCCCTCCTTTTCATATTTCTCCCTAAATTCAGAGAACTGTTTTTTGTTTTGTTTTATTTTTGCCATACTGGGGATTGAACTTGGGTCCTTGTGCTTGCCAGACAGGCACTTATGTCACTGAGCTATATCCTCACCCCCCCAGACAACTGTTAATATGCTTTCTAGCACCATAATTTCCATTATTTAAAGAATCCTACATAGACAGAATCAGTATATAGCCTTTGTAGTTGGTTTCTCTCTGTGGAAATAATGGCTTTGAGATCTATTGAGGTTATTGGTTGTGTCAATGTTATTTTTTATTTCTGGTAGCATTGCATGGATGTATTATAGTTTACTGTTAAGTATTCATTTATTGTACATTTTGTATTTTTCTAGTATCTGGATATTAAAATTCATTGCTATTAGCAATTACATGCATAAGGTTTCAGAGACTATTCTGAGGACAGTTCTCTAGATTAGAGCTTTTGTGAAGAAACTGTCAGATGATTTTCCAAAGTTGCCATATCATTTTCATTATCACCAGCAATGTCAGAGACATAGTTTCTCTACATTTTTACAATCATTTTTGATAATCATTTTTATTGAAACCATTCTGATAGTTGTGTAGTGACAGTTCATCCTGGTCTTAATTTGCATTTCCCTAAAGGCCTGTGATGTTGAGTATCTTTATACACACGTGCTTGGCATTCTTATATCCTCTTTGATGAAATCTGTCTTCATGTCTTTAGCTCAATACTAATTGGTTTGTTTTAGTGCTGAGGTTTTGTTTTTAAAATACAAAACTTTATTGAAGTATAATTTTAAGATGTAATTCACATACCATAAAATTAGACCTTTAGAAATTCTTAACTCAGTAGCAGTATTTTTGTTTTTGCAATGCTGGAGGTTGAATCCAGAACCCTACACACATTAGGCATGTGATCTACCACGGAGCCTTACCCCTCATCAAATTGAGTTATTTTAGTATAATCATAAAATGAGTAAACATCACTGCTAAATTCAGAACATTTTTTTAATCCCCCAAATGAACTATTAGCGGTTTCCTGCTCCATTGAGGCTCTGGAAATCAGTCCTGCTTACTGTCTCTATAGGTTTACCTATTTCTGTTTTTTTGTTTTGTTTTATTTTGTTTGGATTAGTGTTTCAATTTTGTGTGGGTTTTTTTTTTTAAATCCTTTTAAACTCCTGGTATTTTATCTGAAGTAAGTTTCTTTTTAAGATTTTTTTGGGTACATGTTAGTTATACATAATGATAACATTCATCCTAGGAAATTTGTACCCAAACATAATGTATCTTACTTCTTTTTTCTTTCCCATTCCCCTCTCTTCTCTTCAACACTTTTTCCTCATTTACAAAAGTTTTTTTCCCATTTTATACTTCTTTTCTCATTTTGTTTTCTTGTCCCCCTTTCCCATTTGAACATTCACATTTCGCAATATCTGGTAAAACATTTCAGTGCTTATTTATACTTTCCGTTTCTCACAAAACAATATAGTATTTACACATATATGTCTGATTTATTGAGAGTATGGTCTCAAGGTGCACCCATTTAGCTAGAAATGTCTCGGGCTTATCCTTCTTTAGGGTGACATATTACTCCACTATGTAAAAAAATATTTTATCATTGGTTGATGGCCATTTGGACTGTTTCCAAGATTTAGCTATTACAAACTGTGGCTCTGTAAACATGAATTTGCATATGTTGCTGTGGTGTGATGCTTTTAATTCTTACAGGAAGGTGCCACTAAGAAGAGGAATAGTTGAGTCAAATGAAATGCCTTGTTTTAGTATTTTGAGTATCTCCATACTGATTTCCACAGTTACTGTGTGAGCTACACTCCTACCAACAGTGGAGAAGGGTTCCTTTCCCTCACCGGCATTTGTTACTGATTTCTTCATAATAGCCATTCTTTCTGGAGTGAGATGCAATCTCAGCCTAGTTTTAGTTTGCATCTCTAAAATGACCAATAATACTGAACATTTTTTCATATATATTTATTTGCCATTTCAACTTCTTCATCTGAGAAGTTCATTTCAGATGCCCATTTTTTGATTGGGTCTTTTTGAATTTCTTGTAGAATTGAGTAGTGAACCCATCAGGACCTGGGCTTTTCTTTGTTGGTAGTTTTAAAGTAATATATTCATCCATTTCTCAGGTGATGGGCATCTTGGTTGTTTCCAAGATTTGGCTATCACAAATTGTGCTGCTATAAACATAGGCACACATATATCACTATGATATGATGTTTTCAGTTCCTCCGGGAAAATTCCCAGTAGAGGAATAGCTGGTTTAAATGGGATTTCCAGTCCAACTTTTCTAAGGAGTCTCCACACTGATTTCCATAATGGTTGCACCAGTCTACACTCCCACCAGCAGTGGAGAAGGGTTCCTTTTTCCCCACAGCCTCTCCAACATTTGTTGTTGGGTGATTTCTTTATGATAGCCATTCTTTCTGGGGTGAGATGATATCTCAATGTGGTTTTAATTTGCATTACATGGATGGCTAGCGATGTGGAGCATTTTTTCATATAATTATTCGCTTCTTTAATTTCTTCCTCTGAGAAGTGTTTGTTCATCTCAGATGCCCATTTTTGGACTGGGTCTTTAAATTTTGGGGCCCTAGTGTTATCGAAGAATTTAAATATGCTCAGGGGACTGGGGTTGTGGCTCAGTAGAATAAGCACTTGCCTGGCAAGCACAAGGGCCTGAGTTTAATCCCCAGTTCTGCCATAAATAAATAAATATAAAATAATGTATTCAATTTCATTCAGTGATACTGATTTATTTAGAAGTTTTATATCTTCTTCATTCATGGTTCTTGATTCATATCTTCTTGATTTGGTAATTCATATGTATCTAGGAATATGTCCATTTCTTCTGTGTTTTCTATCTTATTAGAATATAAGTTCTCCAAGTAGTAATTGATTATCTTCTAGATTTCTGTAGGATCTGTTGTGATTTTTCCCTTTTTACTCCTCTAATTGCATGCATTTGAATTCCCCCATTAGTTTTGGTAAGTTAAGCTATGATTTGGTCAGTTTTATTTAACTTTTAAAATAATTGACTCTTATTGTATTGTTTTGTTAGTCTCAGTTGCATAATTTCTGCTCATTACTTTCCTCATAGGAGCTTTGGGTTTGATTTGCTTTTATTTTTCTAGAAACTATTTATTTGGTACAAGGTCTCACCACACAGCTTGGACTTACAGTGATCCTCCTGTCTCAGCCTCCCCAGCACTGGGATTACAGGCACACCACCAAAATGGCATGGCATGTGGTACCAGGGACCAGAACTGGGTCCTTGAGCTTTTCAGGCAGAAGCTTAGACCACTGAGTTATTCT
>NW_004524619.1:10341327-10354699 GCF_000260255.1 Octodon degus
TATTTATTTATTTATTTATTTGGCACTGGGGATTGAACATAGGAGTTTGTGTTTGCCAGGTTGGCATTTAAGCAGGGGTAACTATCCTATTTACATGGTTCCTGTCCACATGGAGTATTATTTTTCATCCTTTGACTTTCAGTCTGTGAATTTGTTTTTGAATTAATTGTGTTTTGTATATGCACCATATTGTTGGGTCTGCTGCTTTTTAAAAAATGTATTTAGATGCAGGGTTTTGCTACACAGTTCAGACTCATAGTGATCCTCCTGTCTCAGTCTCCCCAGTACTAGGATTATACATGTGCACCCCATACCTGGATTCAGGGCCAGCATGGTGTACTTGGAGTTGCAGGGCCGGCACAGCGTATGGTACCAGGGATCAAACTTGGGACGTTGCACTTGTCAGGCAGGTGCTTTGGTCGCTGAGCTATTTCCTTTGCCCATGGGTCCTATTTCTTGACACATTCTGCCAGTCTGCTTTTGTTTGGCAAATTGAGACCACTTACATTGATGGTTATAACTAATGTATTGACTTATCCTTGTCATATTATTTTCCTATTGTTGGTTCCCTTTTTTACCCCCTGCTGTTTACTTCCCTTGCCTGGTAGATTCACTGTCTTGGAGTTCATAGCATTGCAGTCTTCATTATCTCTTTCTAGAATGTCCTTAAACACTTTGGAGTACTGGCTTGGTGGTCATGAATTTCTTGAGGTAAGTTTTGTCATGGAAGTATTTTGTTTATCAATTTTGAAAGATGGTGCTGCAGCATACATCAGTCTGGGCTGGAGGTTGTTTCTTTTAGGGTTCTTTGACTTAAGGGTTTGTGCTGAGAAGTCTGCTGAGCTTTTGATGGGCCTTCTTTTATAGGTGGTTTGTTTCTTTTCTCTAATAGCTTTTGATATTCTATCCTTGTGTCGAATTTCTGGACTCTTGACTATTATACACTTTGATGTAGATCTTTTTTTATCATGGCTAATTGGAGTTCTGTATGCCTCACTTGTCTGTATTGTTAAATTCTTTTACCATGCTTGGAAAGTTTTCTCCTGTTACTGTGGACCCTCAAGTTGTGACTGGCTTGACATATGAACAACTTAGGTATGATCAGAATTTTACTTTTAATTTATGACCAAAGTTTTCAGTTATGAACCAAATGTCAGTTGATTGTACTTCCAGGTAGTCTCAGATACAGATTTAACTTTTAAAGAGTTAAGGAAGGCTGGTGAGATAGCTTGGTGGCATAAGCACCCGCCTGGAAAGTGCATTGTCCTGAGTTTGATCCTTGGTGCCATGTACCATGCCACCCCAAAACTGGGTGGGGTAGCACATACCTGTAATCCCAGTGCTGGGGAGGCCGAGACAGGACAATAAGTGTGAGTCCAAACTGTGTGAGACCCTATACCATAAAATAAAATTTTAAAAAAGAGTTCTGGAAGGAACATTACAACCTCCTTTCCTGTATGGAGTTAATTGTGAAATCCTTAGCCAGTGTCTAGGGACACTAAGATCTGCCTACATACAGGAGAAAGACTTTGAAGACTGTGTAGAGGAGCCTGAGCTTTTGATTGACAACTAGAGTTACAACCGGCCCTCTGGAACACATTGAGTTTGTAAGTCAAGGGTCCACTGTACTTTTGTGAACAGTTTATCTCATTTGTATTATCTCCCCCTTTTTCATTGACTTCAATCAGTCTTATACTTACTTGCATCATCCAGTAGCTGTTGGATTGGTTTTTCGTGATCCCTTGCTTTTTTTTTTTTTTTTTTTTTTTTGCGGAACCAGGGATTGAACTCAGGCTCTACTGAACCATCTCTCTGGCTCTTCCCTTGCTGTTTTTGAGAAATCTTTCTTTTTATGATTGCTAACTGAAATCCTATCTTCTATATCTGGTATTCTGTCCTCTCATTGATTCGTTCTGCTGTGTATACTTTCAGTGAAATTTTAAATTTCCTGGATATATATTTGAATCTGTTTCATAGATTCCTTTTCTTTCATGTTTTTCATCATTTTCCTAAGCTCTTTTTTAAAAATTTGTATCTGCTCTGGAGCCACTAACCTGTGTTTCATTATGGCCACCATTTCTGTGACTGTAGCTGAGAAATTATTTATGATTTGATGTTTTCTAGAGCCTCGCTCATCTCCTTTGTTGCTTTTGCTGTTAGCACTTTAAAGAATCCAGGTGGGTGGCTTTGGGATTCTTCTACCTTATTGCTTCCTGGGTTTGCCTTTAGCAAGATGTCAGTTTGGGTTTGAATCTTGCTTTCCTGTCTTCTAATTTTCCTTTTTCTGTTCCCTCCCTCCCTCCTTTCCTTTGTGTCTGTTTTTCTGTGTCCATGTCTGTGTCTGTCCGTCCGTCCATCTCTGTCTGTCTGTCTCTGTCTGTGTCTGTCTGTCTCTCTCGTCTCTTTCTCTTTCTTTCTCTCTCTCTCTCTCTCTCTCTCTCTCTCTCTCTCTCTCTATTTAATTCCTAGTTGGTTCTTATAAATTGCTTACAGCAAGTAGCTTTATTGCTAATAGGACCCATAGAAAAGTGACTACCTCTCAGCATTGTCTTATAGGTGTAGTTGGCTTTTGTTTCTTACTGATGAACACTTAGGTTACTTCCAGTCTTGGTATTACAAATAGTGCTGCAAGGAATAGATTTGTACATATGTCTTTTTGTATTTTTGCCAGCATATCTTTGGGATAGATTCCTAGAAGTGGGATTGCTGGATCAAAAGGTAAATACATATGCGATTTTGCTAGATAATGCCAAACTTCCACAGGAGTTGTGTGACTGTGTGCTACCTGTTTTATAATTTCAACACAGAGTATATTTTCAGACTTTGAAGTTCTGTCCAATCTGGTGCCTCAGTGTAGTTTTAATTTACATTTTTATTGAAGTGAAAAATTGTAGTGAGACCCTGTACGAAATACATTTTTAAAAAATTGAAAAATTGTGTATTTTCATATATTTGTTATTTTGTATTTCTTTTGTAAACTTTTCATATGTTTTGCTTCTTATCTCATCAGATCATTATTCTTATTCTCAGTTTTAATAATTTTTAACGTGTAAGAGATTTTGGTTGATTAGTTTACAGATTTTATTGTTATTTTTTTATTTTAAAATTAACATTCTGCTTAAAGGATTCAGTTCCTTCCCTAGGACCATGAATAGTCAGCCTACTTATGTTTGAGTAATGGCAGTTGGCCTTCTGTTGGCCTGTACCTCTAGGCTGTTCTCCAAGCAGTTTTTGTCAGCTTGTATTCCTAGTGAAAAATTTCAAGTACATAAAAAATGGGAAAAATATAACAAACTATCATGTATCTTGAATAGTTAGAAAATAGTAACATTGCCCAATATTTGCTTATATTTTTCATGCTAAAATGTTCATAATATAAATTTTACCACATTAACTATTTTAAAGTTGTTTTGTTTGGTGGCGTTAAGTATACTCATGTTGTAATATAATCATCACCACCATTCTTCTCCAGATCTTATTTCATCTTTCTAAAGTAGAACTTCATTCTTTTTAAATATCTCCCTAGTTCTTTTTTCTACCATTCTACTTTCTGGATCTAGAATAACTACTCTGGGTACCTTATATAAATAGAATCATACAGCATTTACTTTTTTGTCATGTCCTTATTTTATCTAACATATTGTCCTCCAGTCTCATTCATGTCATAGCATGTAGCAGGATTTTCTTTTAAAGCCAAGTAATGCTCTATTATGTGCATACATTTTGTTTATCCATTCATCTGTTGATGAAAACTTAGGTTTCTTTTACCTTTTGACTACTATGAATATTGTTGCTAGGAACATTCATGTACTAATACTGTTTGAGTTTCTTGCATTTCTTTTGGACATGTACCCAGGAATGGAATTACTGGATCCTGTGATAATTTCTAAAAAAAACCCCTGTTTTTGAGAACCTGCCATAGTTTCCTACAGTTTTACATTCCCACAGCAATGCACAAGGGTTCTGATTTGTCTACATACTTTTTTTTTTAAAAAAATTATTTATTTATTTATGTGTGTGTGTGGGTGGGTGGGGCCAGCTCAGGGGGTGGGGCTGGCATGTGGTGCTGGGGGATTGAACCGCGGTCCCTGTGCTTTGCCAAGCTTGTTCTAAGTAGGTGCTTTAGACCACTGAGCCATCTCACCAGCCCTGTCTACATACTTTTTATTGTCTGCTTTTTTTGAAATAACTATTCTAATGTGTGTGAGATGCAATATCATTGTGGTTCTGATGTGTATTTCCAGATGATTAGTATTATTGGACTTCTTTGCATTTTTTTCTTCACGTTTTTAAAAAAGAAGTGATACTATTTGTATTTCCTTCTAATCTTGTTGTCCTTTTCCTCCAAAAAGTAACATTGGTGAAGTTCATTCATATTCTTCTATTCGTTGTTTTATATTACTAAAATGTATGTATTCATAAACATTATACTGCAGTTTTAGTTTGAAGCTTAAATTGTTTCTAGTTATGCTTTTCATTCTGCACTTATCTTTTCTACTTGATGGTTTTTGAGATTTATGTTAATGCTAGCTTATTCCTTTTGACTCCTATATATGTAATAGTGTTCCATTGAAGGATTACAACACTTTATCTATGCTCTTTCTGATTGCTTCTAGTCTGTTATTATTACAGATAGTGTGATGGTGAATGTACAGTACTCATATTTGCCTTCTTGTGTTCATGGGAAGCATGGGTCCCCCTAAAGTTTACTCAACTGCTTATTGAGAACTTGCAATGTTCCAACCATGCTTCTACAAGAATATATGAAGGTTTGATGGAAAAATACAGTGAACGTTTTAATTTTTAAAAATGTATTATAGAGACTCAGTCCTAGCCCAGGTCCGGTGAGTGTGTGGGAGAGATTCCAGCTACCCTGTGCCTGCGCTGGGACCAGTAGGTCCCAGCCCAGGCACAGTGTGGGTGAGACCCTCTTCCACCCTCTTGGGATGCCCCCTAACACTCCGCAGCACCTCCCCCACCTCGCCCGCTGAGTAGGAATTAATGCTGCATTCCGGGAACCCCCAGACCCAGTCCTAGCCCAGGCCCGGTGAGTGTGTGGGAGAGCTTCCGGCTACCCTGCGCTGGCGGGACCTACTGGTCCCAGCCCAGGCGCAGCGTGGGTGAGACCCCCTTGGGACGCCCCCCCACCACTCTGCAGCACCTCCCCCACCCCGCCTGCTGAGTAGGAATTTCTATCACATTCTGGGAACCCCCAGATCCAGTCCTAGTCCAGGCCCAGTGAGTGTGTGGGAGAGCTGTCTCTCCCCCCACTCCACCTTGTCCCCTCCAGACTCAGCTCAGGCCTGGCATACAGGCCTGGGGTGAAACCCTTCAGCTGCAGTCCCTGCAGAGAGTGTACGGGATGGAACCACCCAGCTAGTCCAGAAGCAGAACATCTTGCTAGAGGGGCACAACAGGTTCACCCCCAAGGGCAGCAACAGGAAGGAACTGAGCACAGCAGCCAGACCCAAGCCAGGCACAGCTGGATAAATCCAAACTTTGTAGATCTACACCTGAATTTAAGTAGGTGCTAAGGCTATAACTGCAACAAAGATCTACAACAAAGGTCAGAAGACAATGTTACACAAAATGACACCGAGAAGGAGCAAAATGCAATCTCAGACCCCAAGCCCACCCATAACAAGTGTAGAGAACACTAACACAGAACAAAAGTGGGAATCACACAGCTGAAAAGCAATGAATCAACGGCTTCTGAAATAAAGAAACACTGCAGAAATGTATAGATGAACTTAGATTGGAAATGAAAAAAGAAATCCCTGAATTAATAACATCTGCAGTAAAGAATCAAATGCAGAAACATATGGAGGAAACCCCATGCCCACCCAGAACAAGTGCAGAGGACACTAGCTCAGCTCAAATGTATGAATTAATAGCATCGATAGTAAATAAGAAGCAGCAGAAAGTCATAGAGGAGCTCAGAGCGGAATTCTTTTCTACTAGCTCAGCTCAAATGTATGAATTAATAGTGTCGATAGTAAATAACAGCAGAAAGTTATAGAGGAACTCAGAGCGAAATTCTTTTCTGAAATAAAAAAAATTCTCAGAACTCATAGCATCTGAAGTAAAAATATATTATAATAAAAGGTATATTGCTGTTAATCCTCTCAAAATATCCCCCCACCCCCGTGCTTTGAGCACACTTATTCTGTTGTTTGTGCCACTTTCTGAATCTGTTCTGAAAGTCCTCTGGTGAGTGTCTTTACTTGCACTATTGTGGCTGCCTCTGTGTCCTGAATCAATTCAAAATATTTGCCTTTCATGATCCTTTTGGCTTCGGGCAGGAGCCATAAGTCACGCAGCGCCGGAGCCTGTGGATGAGGACATAGCATAATTCTTTTAGAAGCCTGCTTTCCACTGAGTGCAGTAGCAACATTAACTGCATTTTTAATCATATCTAAATAGCACACTTATGAAAGAAGACTTCCACTATATACCAGGTACTTTGAGTGTAGGTGATAGAGATAAGAGGAGTGACCAAAACAAAATTTCTGTCTTCGTGGAGATTATAATCTCATAGGGAAGTTAAAAAGATACATGATGTACAGTCAAATAAGAATGAATATCATGAAGAAAGTGGAAGCAGAGCCCCATTTAGGTGGGTGCTGATGGAAGGTCTTTCTGAAGATGCAACATTTAAGGACTGACTTGAATGAGATGCAGGTGTGATCTCCACTAGGAGATAAAATTTTGGACTGAGAGCACAGTAAATGTAGAGGATTTGCAGAAAGAGTGTGATCAAAGAGTGGCAAGAATCTCTTTATCACCTAAAGCTGGTGAGAGTGTAGATGGGGATAAAGTGGAAGAGTAGACGGCTAAGGGTCATATCATGTATGACAATTTTAGTTTCCCAAAGATTTTAAATCTTCAGTATGATTGAATGGGGAATGTTATTGTGAATAAGCCTTCTACTGGAGATATCACTAGGCAGGGTGAGAAATAGATTGGGGTATGTTTTAAAGATAGCAACTGGAGTTTTTTCATGGTTTTGGTTTAAAGTGTGAAACAAATGGAGGGGAAAGCAGTGATAATAACTTCATTTGTTTTGGATTGAGCTCAGGTATTGATTTAGGGTACTTGGTTAGAGAATACTCACAAAGTATGAGATTAAAAATTTAAGTTTGAATATACTAAATATTTGGTGCTGGATACTAAATTGTGGTCCACAGTGATTGAAATAATTGAATCCATTTGAATGAACTTCTGATTTGGTGTTTATTTAGCAAAAGATAACAGGCCAAACCACTACTGCATTCACTGATGCATTGGTGTAAGTGCATTGTGGGAACCTGCCATTAAAACAACAAAGAACTACGTAATTCTTTTGTGCAAAATCAACAACGTGTCCTGAAGTAAGTTCTGTAAGTTAGGTTACTAATTTTACAGGCTTTTGCTTTGAGGTTTTTTTTTTTTTTTTTTAATTGAGACAATTTTTGTTTTGTTTTGCTTTGTTTTTAATTCCAGATGCTGGATCTGGTATGGAAGAAGTGGAATTAAACTGGGAAGATTATCTAGAAGAAACAGGGTCCACAGCTGTTCCCTATGGGGCATTTAAACATGTAAGAAATAATTATTTGCTTACAGATTCTACTTGTTTCCTTTTTAATCACTGTGCAATTATTAGAGAATTTAGAGTTATTTTAAGTTGAGGTATTTGAAAAC
The DNA here is from genome assembly GCF_000260255.1 of Octodon degus. Classification (NCBI taxonomy): domain Eukaryota; kingdom Metazoa; phylum Chordata; class Mammalia; order Rodentia; family Octodontidae; genus Octodon; species Octodon degus. Next base: position 10,349,008 of record NW_004524619.1, read on the forward strand.
ATTTAAATACTTTTTCCTTTTTCTTCTTCCTGCTACTCTCATTAAGAAAAACTTGACATATTCTTTGTTTTTATTTGCTGAAACAGGATCTCACTGTGTAGTTCAGATTGGCCTTGAACTCACTATGTAGTCTTAAGTTCGCTAATCTTCTTGACTCAGTCTCCTAAGTGCTGTGCTTATATGTGTGTGACAAGAAAATTTGACATATTCTAAAATCCTTTTTGGTTTGTATTTTTTTTTGATACCTCAAAATAGTATTTACCTTTCTGACTGTTTTATAAGTACTCTTTTGTTTTTGGTCAAAAGTCCTTCTTAATACCTGAGCATTGTGGCACATACCTATAATCCTGGCACTTGGGAGGCTGAGGCAGGATTGCCCCAAGTTCAAGGCCACCTGGGCTGCATAGCAAGACCCTGACTGACTCAACAGACAAGGCCACCTGGGCTGCATAGCAAGACCCTGACTGACTCAACAGACAAACAACAAACAAAAACCTTTTCATGGGGGGGGGGGGACCTGTTGAATTTCTTGTACTTTGTTGCATTTTATGACTCTTGATTTACTTACTGAAGGTAATTTCAGCGATTGTTTTTTGTTTCTTCCCAGCAATGTTAATTGCTTAAACCTATATTGCACAGAAATATTTCATGTATCAGTCACATTAATGGCCTTTGTAGCCCAGTTTTATACCATGACACCCCAGTTTAATGCTTTACTGAGGAACAGCATGTTTGATCTATGTGATAACTTTAGAATGTAAGAAAATACCCAAAACTTTATTAATAATTTATATCTAAGATGGGCATGGTAGCACACACTGTGATCCTGGTACTTTGTAAAGCTGAGACATGAAGGTGGCAAATTCAAGCCCACCCTGGATAATTTAGCAACTTAGTGAGACTCTGTCTCAAAAGTTAAAAATGAAATGGGGAACTAGCTCAGAGAAAAAGCCTTGGATTCAGTACCACCTTTTCTGTCTGTCTGTTGTCTGTCTGTCCATTTTGTTTTGAGATAGGATCTTGCTAAATTGCCCAGGCAGGACTCCAGCTTGTGATCCTCCTGCCTCTGCCTCCCAAAGTGCTATAATTACAGGCATGCACCACTGCACCAGGCTAAACTTCCTTTTAAAACATTAATGACCCGGGGGCCTGGCCCTAGCTCAGGCCTTTAAGTGGCTGCTTCCACAAAGCTGTCAGACTCAGGTTGCTGGAGTTCGAACCTCACACCTCTCCAGCTGGCCAAAAGTGCCCTGAAGGCATTTGAGGAACAACAACAACAACAAAAAAACATTAATGACTCTGAAATTATTATGTATAGTCTGCTTTGGACTACCGTGGTAAGATATTGGAGATTGGATAGTTTAAACAAAGTAAATTTATTTCTTTACAGTTCTGGAGACTAAAAGTTTGAGATCGGTATGCACGAGCAATTTCTGATTAGGTCTTGCTTCTTACAGACAGCAGCCTTCTTGCTGTGCCCTTGCATTACATGTGATGGGGTGGAGGGAGGAGTGAATGTGTGTGTATGAACACATGTGTGTGCACGTGTGTGAGAGTTTTCTAGTATCGCTTCTTACTTTGGGCCAGGGGTGCACCCTGTGATTTAACCTAACTGTATCTGCTATGATCTTAGTGTTTTTAACTGCCAAAGATTCATGTGTTGAAATCCATCCATTCTCCAATCCGATCTAGGAAGGGCTGATGTAGAGGGCTTTAAGAGATGGTTAGAGGCTGAGAACTTCACCTTCATGAAGGGGATTATTGCTTGTTGAAAAGAGACCTGAGAGAGTTTTCTTATTTCCCCTAGTGAAGTCATAGCAAGAAGTCACCATTTGTGAAGTGTGGAGCAAGCTGTCAGCAGACACTGACTCTGCTAGTGTGTTGGTCTTAAATTGTTTGGCCAGTAAATGTGGGCAGTAAATTTCTGTTGTCTATAAATGACTCAGCCTAAGATATTTTATAATAGCCTGAATGTATTAAGACAAGTTCCATAAAGGGTCCATTTCCAAATACAGTCACACTAGAATTTGAATATATAAATTTGAGGATATGATGCATTGATTACTTTTTTCTTTTTTATTATTACTATTTTTTTACACGGGAAATCTGTTAGTGGTTCTGTAATACCTTTGAATTCTTGTTTTTGAAATTATTTCTATTCTGCTATGTATTTTATACTAATGTTCAAATAGAGAATAAATCCCTTTACCTAAATTCTAGTCTTAAAAATGTCATTTTTGCCAGGTGTGGTGACACATGCCTATAATCCCAGCACTTGAGAGGCTGAGGCAGAAGGATTGTTGCAAGTTTGAGACCAGCCTGAGCTACAAGGTGAGCTCAGGTTCAGCCTCACCTGCATAATGAGATCCTGTCTCAGAAAGCCAAATATAAAAGAAATCATTTTTAATTAAAGAAAAAGATTTCTCCTTTTCTGTGAATGACAAAGGAAAAAGGAGAAATGCACACTCTTTCATCGTTAAGATGTAGGAAATGATCATAAACCTGAATCATAGAGTATGGTAGAGGGCTACCACATACAGTGAAAATCAAACGTGAGTATTAAAGAGGTTCTGAGAAGGCATGCCTGTTAGCATATCACAGGAAAATGTAGTAGAACTCAGATCTTCAGGTCATGGAAGAGAATGTACAGGCATTTGGGAAGGCTTTTAGAGAATCCACTTTGGAACATAGGAAAAAGGAAAACCAGGCTGAAGAAAGAATTAGAGATAAGTCAAACTTGATTTTGTTTTGTCTGTTTGAGACAGGGTTTCTTCTATGAAATTCAAGCTGGCCTCAAATGCCAGTGATCCTCCTGCCTCAGCCTCCTCAGTGCTGAGATTACAGACCTCTGTCACCATACCCCGCCTGTCCCTTTTGAAGAGTATAAAAGCTTTCCTAATGGCTCATTCTAGAGGAAGAAACAGCATTAACTCTTAGAATAAACTCTGCCTGCTATTCTAGGCAAAATAAAACAAAACAAAGCAAATTTGCTTTAAAGCTATTTAGGAAGGGAATACAAACCCTATCAACTCTGAGGCATAGGTGAGAGTTTGTTGTAGCATGGAGAACAGATGAAAAATAAACCTTATGTCCTAGGGGGAGGGATAGGAACATATACTGAAGCATTCAGCATCCCCCACAGTTGAGGCAGGGGTAGGATCACTGAGAACTTTCCCCCTAAGACCCTGGGACGCAGACTAAAGTTCAGTTTACAGCTGAGGTTGAGTCTCAGAGTGTTTTTCAGCTGTCTTTCACCACCAGGTTAGAAAGTTTTGGATAGGGCTGGCCAAATAACTCAGCGAATTAAAGTGCCTACAAGCAGGTGCAGGGGCCAGGGGATCGATCGCAGGGCTTGCCGTGCTGGCCCTGCCCCCAGGGTGCACTGAGACAGCACTTGAGACTGGACATGGTGGCCTGCGCCTGTAATCCTAGCACTTGGGAGGCTGTAAACAGGCAGATCACTACAAGTCCAATCTAGTAGTGAGACCCAGAACACACTGTAGACCCTTCCCTAAATTTAAAAAAAAAAAAAAAAAAAGAGACAATTTTGGATAATAGTGGTCTGTTGTAGGGGAAAAGAAAGCTTATGAAGAGACATTCTTTAACGTGCAGTCACAAAGAAAAGCTCTAAGTCTGAGGGTGGAGCAGAGGCATTGACAAAGAACCTTCTGGCCAATCTATACCCGATGCTGCAAGAGGAATTTGAAGCCTGTGTTGTGTGTGCATAACCATAGCAACAGCAAATCTGAGCCCCAGCTCCACAGTAACTAGGTTAACTTAATCTTCTCTCTTGAACTAAATGCCTAAGAAAAGAAGAAACATGGCCATTTCTAGGTATAAGTATTATTTGGCTAAGTCTCTATTGTTCTACTATTTTCAACCAAAAATTATAGGGCACACAAAGAAGCAAGAGAAAAACAACAAATGATTAAGAGGCAGAGCAATCAACAGACCAGACTTGTATGGTCCAGATGTTGGATCTATGAGACAGGGATTTTAAGTAATTGTGATTAATAAGTTAAAGGCCCTATCACAATAGAGAACATTAACAAACGGAAAAGGAATATTAGCAGAGATGAAAACTATTAGAATGAAATGAAAATAATACAATGAAAAACATAACAACAGTTGATGAATGCCTTTGTCAGGCTCATCAGTAGGCTTGGAAACTGAGAAAAGACCATAAGACTTGAAGACAGATCTATAGAAATTACCCAGATTGAAACATACACGTCTATCAGAAATGGAGATTCTCAGGCAGAAAACAGTAAGGACACAGTTCACCAGCAGTATCAACTGGACATAATGAACATCTATAGGATATCTCATCTAATAACAGCAAAACACACATTCATCTCAGACGCACATGAAACATTCACAAAAACCACATTCTGGGCCATAAAACACATTATAACAACTTACAAGAATATTATTATTACTATTTTTTTTTCTGTACCAGGGATTGAACTCAGGACCCTGCCCTTGCCAGGCAAGCTATTATTCTACTGAGCTATCTCCCTGGCCAACTTACAAGAATATAAATCATACAATATCTGCTTTCAGGCTACAGTGGATTTAAACTAGAAATCAATAACAAAAAGATAAATCAAAAATTTACATATACATGGAGGTTAAACAGCAAAATTTTAAGTAACAGGTGGGTCATGGAAGAAAACTCAAAAGAAATTTAGAATAATGTTGAACTAAATGAAAACCCCAAACATCAAATGTCTAAGAATAAATGTGACAAAAATTTTTAAGGAAACTCAAAACCATTATCAGTTCTAAGTTGAAGACCTATATAAGTGAAGGGGGATTATACTTTGCTTATACAGTGAGTCATTCCTGTAAATATGTCCATTCTTCACAATTAAGTCTATAGACTTACTGCATCCCAAATCAAACTGCATCCCCCCCCCTCATTTTAGGTAGTAATAGACAGACTGATCTTGGAGTCTATGTGGATAAAGATCTACAAATATCTGGATAACCTTAAAGAATAAAAAATAAGTGCTTATCTGGTAAGCACAAGGTCCTGAGTTCAATACCCAGTACCCAAAAAAAAAAAAAAAAAAAAAAGAATATAACAAAGACTGGCTGTACTAGATATCAAACTTCAGGTGAGAGTTCTGCTCTAAGGAAAGACAAACCAGAAGAAGCAAACACTTATAGGAACACTTGATTTTTATCAAAAGTGATAATTTCTAGTGGTTAGAAAAGGTACTGATTTTATCATATATTCATATTGGAACAAAATACAGTCCTACATAATTTCATGTTCAGGTTAATTCCAGGTAAAATCAATTCTAAATTCCTAAAGCTTCTAGAAAATAATATAGTATATCATTGTTATGGCTCTTAGGAAAAATATTGATGTTAGCATATATTAAATTAAGAAATTCTGGGGGAGATAGTGTAAGGACCCGGGTTTGATCCCCAGTGTCACATGCTGTGCCAGCCCTGGAACCTGCTGGCCCCAAAGGTGGGCATGGTGGTGCAAGCCTGTAATCCCAGCGCTGGGGAAGCTGAGACAGCAGCTCCCTGTGAGTCTGAAACCGCATAGCAAGACCCTCTAACAACAACAACAAAAAGATTTAAAAAAATAATTCTAGAGTCCTAGCCCAGGTCCGGTGAGTGTGTGGAGAGCTTCCTGCTACCCTGCGCCGGCGGGACCAGTCCCAGCCCAGGTGCA
>NW_004524619.1:10361329-10363400 GCF_000260255.1 Octodon degus
ATATGCAGTGTATTATTTGTTGAAACTGTACTTCCGATTTGATTTGAAACTGTCTCATTGCTATCTGTTTATCAATAAAACTTTGAAAAAAAATAAAAAAATAATTCTATTCATCAAATGACATTATCATGAAAATGAAAAGATACTTGAGACACAAATAGCTTTCATAGATCTGGTATTGAAAATATAAACAATGAAAGAAAATTGGCCATGTAACAGGCATTTCCCAAAAGAAGAAATTAAAGTGGTATACATGCATAAGGTAGTCCCCGAATTGCTGTTTCCTGTCTCTGTCACCATATAATACTGTGTTTGAGGTAGAACAGTTTTGAGAGAAAAGAGAGGAGCATTACTATTAAAGAATAACTGGTAGAAACATAGACCATTTTGGGGACAATGTGAGGTACAGCTCCCCACATATAGTACATATTATACTAATTTATTGTCATTGGGTTATATTTGACCTTTCTCTGTTCTAGTTTCCATAAATTTTCTGATGAGTTATCTAGAAATCACTCTTGAAAACACTATGTTCAAGGCTGTTAAAATTTAGCAATATACGTAGTTAATAGCGATTTCTATAATCTTAATAGACTGCTTTGGTAAAAATACTGATTTCCTTTATTTGTCAGATGAAGGATTATTGTTACTTCTGTGATTTGCTTGGATTAATCCTAGAGTTAGAATGGAATTTCTCAGGCTTTTATTGCATTTAGTGCTTCAGAATTTAAGTATTAAAAAGTTCTGAGCCAGGCATGGCAACACATAAATGTCTCTAATCTCAGATACTTGGGAGGCCAAGGCAGAAGGATTGCACTTTCAAGGCTAGCCTGGGTAAATTAGTGAGATTTTGTCTCAGAATAACATAGACTGGGGATTTATCTCAGTAATAGAGTACTTGTCTAGTGTGACAAGGCCCTAGCGTGAATTCCTGAAACTGCATTGCTGCCCCTCCGCCAACCAGTGCTAGGCAGAGAAATACCTCTGCTACTTCTCCAGTGCCTAATAACATTTTCCCTGTTTAGGTGGACATCCGTTTACAAAACGGATTTGCTCCTGGGATGAAATTGGAGGTTGCTGTGAGAACAAATCCTGAAACGTACTGGGTTGCTACTGTCATTACCACCTGTGAGCAGTTGCTCCTCCTCCGCTATGATGGCTACGGGGAGGATCGGAGAGCAGACTTCTGGTGTGACATTAGAAAAGCTGGTCTCTACCCCATTGGCTGGTGTGAGCAGAATAAGAAGACCCTGGAAGCCCCAGAAGGTAATAAAATACTTCTGTTGAGACATGGTATAATATCACTATAAGAATTTTGATTATTCAGCCTTGTGGTTTCAGTTCACCCACATGGGTTTACTTAACATTTTTAGATTTTCATTTTGAATGAAAATATTTATAAGAAACAACACACATTTTCCTGTCTTTTAAAGTTTTCTCCATAAAGTCTCAGGTTTTTATGATGCTCGGAGAGAAAACCAGTTGGTTTCTGATCCTGTACAACTGAGAGGTTCTCAGAATTTAGGATTATGTAAGTGTGGTGGTTCTTCAGAGCATTGGGCCAGGCTGCTGTCAGTGCTCTTTTAATTTCTTTGGCTTCTTTCTTCATACTGCTAACAAATCTGGGAACTGAGAACTCTTAAAATGAACCAGCTAGAGCTCCATTCCAGGTAGGAACCCTAGAGCCCATATTAAGCAGAAGAAAGAATAAAGGCGAAAGAAAGAAAAATGGAAGAAGCAAAGAGAGAATCAGATATACGGAAACACCAGTTTATATTTTTCTTTACCTTCTTACTTTGAAATAATTTCAGGTTTACAAGAAAGTTGTAAGAACAGTATAGAAAATTCTTACTCTTTTTGCCAAGTTTCCCCAAATGTTGACATTTTACTACATTTGCTTTATCCTTTCTCCTCTGCCCACGCATGCTTTTTAGCAAACTGTTTGAGAGTCACTTTTAGACATGATCCCCTTTTACTCATAAATCCTTTAATGTATCTCTAAATGGATGACATTCATGAATGCCATGAAAGTATCAAAAACAGGAAGGAACTGATGCAGTTCTTTTTTTTT
>NW_004524619.1:10363750-10429551 GCF_000260255.1 Octodon degus
AAGCTTGTTCTAAGTAGGTGCTTTAGACCACTGAGCCATCTCTCCAGCCCCCTATAGATCATTTTTACCAATTGTCCCAATAACATTTTCATAAGAAAAGCCCGGATTATATGTAGCATTCAATTGCCATGTGTTTTAATAAGTTTCCTTATTAATCTAGACTAGTTTCCCAGGCTTTGTCTTTCATGACTTTGGTATTTTGAAACATATAGGCCAGTTTCCTCAGTATTCAGTATGTCTTTGTCCTAGGAATGTTCCTTATGTCTTATTTCTGTTTCTGATTCAGGACCCAGTCTACAATCACATAGCGTTTAGTTGTCATTTCTCAATTTTTTCATCTTTCTTTGTCTTGACATTTTTGAAGAGTATAGGGAAGTTATTCTGTAGAATCACCTCCAATTTGATTTGTTATAGTTTCCCTCGATTTAGCTTATGTACTTTTCATAGGAAAAATAGAGAAACTGTGTCCTTTCGTTATATCACCTCCAATTTGACTTGTTATAGTTTCCCTCGATTTAGCTTATGTACTTTTCATAGGAAAAATAGAGAAACTATGTCCTTTCATTATATCCTATTAGGAGATACATATGGTTGATGTATTACATTATTGATTTTTTTTTTCTTTGAGGTACCAAAATTTTTTTTTTTCATTGAACTCAGGATCTTGTGCTTGCCAGGCAAGCGCTTATTCTACTGAGCATTGTATTACTGATGATAATTAATGTCATCACTTGATTATATGTCAGGTTTTCCACTGTAAAATTATTCCTCTACTTTTTAATTGATTATCTTATGGGAAGAGTTATTTCGAGATTATGAACATGTACTATTACTTTTCAAACTTCAGCCCACTATTTTTAGCACCAGTTTATAGTTTTTCTCTGAAGCAGTAAGTAGTATTCTACTACTTGCCAAATACTGTTTTTCTAATTTTAACGTTACTTAATTGGACATGTACAGAAAAACTTATATGGACATTTTAATACTAAATGTATTGAGGAATCTGAGATTAATGCAAGTTATCTTAGGGCTCTACAATTACCAGAGATGCTCAGTGTGGTAGCCATTAGCTTCCAGACATTAATTAGTATGGTGAACTAATACTTGGGTGATTTTGGTCATTGAGATTGCCACACATGCATTTTCAATTTCTTTTCTAAGAGCTGGCAGTGTACTGGGTTTTCAGTGATATATAATAATAGGTTAAAGGCTAACTGCCTCAACAGCGTGTTGCAAGAAGCAGCAGCATGCTCCCTCTGTTAAGAGATGGAACTTACAGGATGGGGCGATAGCCCAGTAGAATAAAAGATTGCCTGGCAAGGGCCTGAGTTCAATCCCCGGTTCTGCAAAAAAAAAAAAAAAACAGTAGAATAAAAGATTGCCTGGCAAGGGCCTGAGTTCAATCCCCGGTTCTGCAAAAAAAAAAAAAAAAAGAAAAAAAGAAAAGGAACCTACAAATTATTAGAAGAGCAAGCACTTGTAAGGTATAGATTTTATTTTTTATTTGATCAACAAATTTTAAAAACTTGGAGACAGTTTAAAAAATTGAATATGAACTGGACATTTGAAATTAAGGAATTAATAACACTTTAAAGGTATGATATTGTTTTGGTTAGATAGAAAGTTATTTACTTTCAGAAATACGTACTGGACTATATATTGTATGATATTTAGAATTGTTTTCTAGGGTTTTGTTTTTTTTGTTGTTGTTTTTTGTTCCAGGGATTGAACTCTGGACCTTGTGCGTACCAGGCAGGTGCTTATGCTGCTGAGCTATCTCCCTGGCCCAGTAATTCCTGATAGAATGAGAATGCTGTGTGTGAAGTTATACGCCAGGGTTTGCAGATTATCTATAAAGGGCCAGATAATAAATGTTTTAGACTTTGTGAGGCATATGGTCTGTATTACAGCTGCCCATGTCTACTTTTGTAGTGTGAAGGCGGTGCAGACCATACATCAACAAATCAGCACAGCAATATTCCAGCTCAGTTTTACTTATAAAAATAGGTAACAGGCCAGATTTAGTTCACAGGTGCTAATTCCTGTATATATGAAACAGGCTGGCTATGAGATGACACTTGTTGAAGCATGATGGTACATAAGGATTCACTATGCCTGTTTTCTGTACTTCTTATGTATGTTTGAAATTTTCCTATAAATACAAAGCATATGCAGCGAGTTGTTTTGTTCCAACTATTACTAAAGTCTGAAGAACTGTTTTATCATCCTTTCTTGCTCCCAAACAAGCAGTATATTGAACTTTTAGATTTGAAAATGGCCATCATACCTCTGAGCTATTTCGCCCCTTCTGTGTGTCAGACTTCTTTGTGTTCTGAGGCTGATGTACTATGAGTAATAGTCGTGCCTTTCCTCCTCTAGGCATCCGAGACAGAGTGTCTGATTGGGCAGCTTTTCTGCGGCAAGCCCTGATGGGAGCATGTAGTCCTCCTGTTCCACTGCTAGAGGGCGTGAGTATTGTTTGCTGTGTGCCAAAATCACCATGAAAAGCCCTTGCAAGGAATCTAAAATCAGTTGCTAATTTACTACTCTGAAGCAAATTAACATTGTTACTAGAGACATAAGCATAAGTATTACACAGTTTAAATTTATCCTTAGCGGGTGCAGACTGGTGGCTTGCCTAGGTGCTTAAAACTCTTGTGAATTCACTGATAATACATACAATTCTAGTTTTCCAGATTCTTTTACACAGTTGGAAAAATGGGACCTTTGAGAGCACTCACACTGGAATTGAGCAGGGGTTCATTCTGGACAGGTGGACATTTGTAATTCATGCCAGATAACTTGAGACCCCCTTTTCTTTGTTCAGACGTTACTCCTACGTACTTTCAGTAGTCCTTTTAAATTGTGTAGCTTTTGAACTTATTGGTGGGTATAAATTTTTTTGATTATGTGAAAATCTATTTGTTATGAGATTTCTAAATCATACCTTATCACTTTCTATCATACCAGTAGCATTCTTTGTATCGTATGTATGTGAAATGTGATGTTTGAGGTTTCAGTTTCTTTACATCCTTGCCATTCTGTGTTATCTTTTTGGTTATAACTATCTCGTCGGTGTGCTACTCTTTTTGCCTTGAATTTCCCTAAACACTAATGAGGTAGAGCATCATTTTATGTGTTACTCATGCATCTTTTTTTTTTTTTCCTCTTCTTGTAATTAGGACAGGGGCTATAGGGGCTACAGGGTTTCATGTTGTACATTGGACTCATAGTGATTCGCCTGTTTTTGGCCTCCCAAGTGCTGGGATCACAGGCATGCGCCACCACACGCAGTCTCAAACGCCATCTCAGTGGGGCCGACACAGCACACCGGGGATAGAACCCTGACCACTGTCATGCATCTTTTTTTAAGCAATGTTTTTCTTCATTTTAAATGTTGGTTTTCTTTTTATTACTGAATTAAAGGATTTGTGGGGATTTTCTTTCTTTCTTTTTTTTTTTTTTTTGGCAGTACCGGGGATTGAACTCAGGCCCTTTTGCTTGCCAGGCAACTGCATTTTCTACTGAACCATCTCCCCGGCCCCAACAAAGAATTAGATGAAAAAAAAAAAAAAAAAAGAATTAGATGAGAAATGGGCTCTTTTTTTTTGTGGAACTGGGGATTGAACTCAGGCAAGTGCTTGTTCTACTGTGCTATCTCCCCACTGAGGATTCCTTTATTTATTATTATTATTTTTTTTGTGTGTATGGCTGGCTCAGCCCACCCTGTAGGCGGGGCTGGCATGACATTTGGTGTGGGGAATCAAACCACTGAGCTATCTCACTGGCCCTAAAGGATTCCTTATACATGCTGTACAAGTACTGATAGAATATTTGATTTTCAGATATTTTTCTTCTATTCTGAGGGTTGTCTTTATCATTTTGAAAGTGTTTGTTATATAGTCTAACTGTATCTATTTCTTTTGTTGCTTATACTTTGTTGTGTGTGTTTTTAAAAAAATATTTATGTATTTATTTGGTACTTTCGGTAGCCAGCACAGCATGCGGTACTGGAGATCAAACCCGGGTCCTCGCACTTGTCAGGCAGGTGCTTAGACTGATGAGCCGTCTCCCCAGCCCGTGTTGCTTATGCTTTGGGTGCCATATCTGAGTAGGCTTTGCTTAGCCCAGGGTTAACAGAAGTTATTTCTACACTTCTAAGAATTTTATAATTTCAGTTTCTACATTTAATTCTATGATCTCTTCATATCCCCTTTTAAATCTTGATTGTTAAGTATTTCAAGCTGTTCATTTTTATAGTCTCATTTCTTTATGCTCATTCAGAGACTGACATGTATAAAATAGTAAAATTCAAATAAATGAGTGAAGGCATGAATAAATGCACTGATAAAATATGCCCTGCTAAATGCACTGCTCTGCACTGACCATGATTTTGCTATCTTGAAAATTTCATCTGACAACGTATTATTCCGTTGTTTATATGTTCATTGCATGCCTCAGTATGGAAGTTTTATAGACCAATTTTTGGTCAGAAAGAAATGAAAGATTGAGTGTTAAGAAATGATTAAGTGATGACTTTGGAATGAGCATTCCTTTTCCATTTTTTATTGTAGTTTTAATTTTCCTTTCCTTCAGTATAATAAAAAATTCTTACTGAATTCATGAGAACCTTGTAAAATGAGTAAAAACTCAGAAATAAGAATATCGTCAGAAAATAAGTGGATAAATCATTGTGCATTTACAGTAGAGTATCATAATACAGTTCTAAAAATGAGAAAGACATATCTGCTGCACTAGAAACACACTTACAATGTAATAAGTGAAAAACAAACTGGAAAAAAATATATGCTGGTCCCCTTTGAAAAAATAGGAAAAGAGGTAGCAGTTGAGGTACTGATTTTTATGTAGAACAGTGTATATGCCAAAGTATTTATTGTAGTTTTTAGTGATGGGATTATAGGAGACTTTTATTTTATTTAATGATGACAGAGACAAAATAGTAATAATACTCTAAAAATTCTTACTAAATGAAACAAGTCAAATGATAGGAGAATTTAAAAATAATTTTATGGGTAGCTTTTCTTTAAACATTTTCACGTTTAGAAATAATAGTGTAAGAAGTTTATATGGTAGTTGACAGTATCACTTGCTTTTTTTTTTAAATTTTTATTTATGTGTGTGTGTGTGTGTGTGTGTGTGTGTGTGGCCAGCTCAGCCCACCAGGGGGCGGGGCTGGCTGGCATGTGGTGCTGGGGGATTGAACCGCGGTCCCTGTGCTTTGCTAAGCTTGTTCTAAGTAGGTGCTTTAGACCACTGAGCCATCTCACCAGCCCCAAATACAAGATTTTTTTTTTTTTTTTTTTTTTTTTTTTTTTGGTGGAACCAGGGATTGAACTCAGGCCCTTGCGCTTGCCAGGGAAGCGCTTATTCCACTGAGCCATCTCCCCGGTCCCTATCACTTGCTTTTGATAAGCAAAAATATTAAAGTTGGTTTGAAAGAATTTAAAACTCTTAAAAATATGTTAACTTCTCTTATTTAATCTCTTTCCTTTTTTTAACATATAGCTCCGCCATGGAAGGAATCCTTTAGATCTCATTGCTCCAGGATCCAGGCTAGAATGCCAAGCGTTTTGGGACACTCTAAGCACTTGGATTGTTACTGTAGTAGAAAACATTGGGGGACGGCTGAAGCTGCGTTATGAAGGACTGGAAAGTACTGATAATTTTGAACATTGGTTATATTACTTGGATCCATTTCTTCATCATGTTGGTTGGGCTGCTCAACAAGGATATCAGCTTGAGCCCCCACAGGGTAAAGAGTAATATAGATTTTTTTATTAACACATTATTATTTATATCTATGAAACTGAAAAACATTCTTATTAAAGCCTTTGTTAGCTCATAACAGCAATATTATGATAAATTTATGTTGTTAAACTAAATGCCTATTTTTCTTGAATTTATAACTTTTCACACATATTGATAAAACTTGTGCTAACCCCTTATCAAAACAAAAAAATTTTCTGAGTAGCATTCAGATGATTGTGTTAAAGTAAATTCTAAATTATGGACTATATGAATCCTTATGATATTACTGTATGTGTTTTCATAAAGCTTAGCTCTCTGGGCTCTGAACAGAGCAGAGTGCTGAGGTTGAGATGCAAGTTCTTTTCAGTGAAGATGGTGATAAAGGGCTTGAACTTTGTCCTGTTCTCAGTGGGAAGTACTCCTTTTCTTTATGTGGATGGTTTCGAAATAGTTGCATATAGTATGTAGGCCTTCTTATCTAAAGCATACTGTCCTGTCTTACTAAAGCCGTCAGACATTTGAAAAATGAAGCTGAGTGGAAGGAGATTTTGACCAAAGTCCAGGAGGAGGAAGAAGAGCCATTGCCATCTTATTTATTTAAGGTAAAAACAAAAACACTTGATAGATAGTATTTTTCTTCTTATAGCAGGGGAAAGCAATTTGGAAGAGAAGTGAAAAATAACCCCCAGAAACACAAGAATGCCCTGGCTATACAGAAGGGAGGTGGGATTAAGGCTGGTCCTAGGATCACTTGGGTTTTTTTTTGCTGTGCTTATGTGTGCTTATTTGGATTTTCTCTCCAAGTCTTCTTAAGGCAGTTTGACTATTTTTCTCTTCTACTTTTAAATGGATAGCCTTAATTTGTTATGAAATAAATTTGGTTTTTCCTCTAAATGTTCCTTGTGTTCTAAATGTAGAGAGAAAATGTACCCTCTATGTTGTTTTTTGTCCTCAATAGTATTTTCCAGGGAAGAAATTATAAGACTTAACTATTTTAATTAATTAGAGCACTGTTCAGTTGTATCTGAGTATAAAGTTAATACAGAATATGCCACATTTTTATTCCCTTTCATTGTTTTCTTTTCAGGACAAACAGATTATTGGCGTTCATGCATTCTCTGTAAATATGAAATTGGAAGCTGTGTACCCATGGTCACCTTTTGAGATCTCTCCTGCTACAGTTGTTAAGGTAAAGTGGAAGGAATTCTCTTGGGAAAAATCCCATCATAGTGACTGGTTTAGGAAATCACAGTGCTTTGCTCTTCATTCTTTGTTAATCTAACTTGCTGCCAGGTGTGGTGGTGTATACCTGTACCCCCAGCATTCGGGAGGCTGAGGCAGGGGGATTGCTGCAAGTTTGAGGCTGAGGGCTACATAGCGAGTTGAAGGCCGTCCTGAACTACCTAGCAAAACTTCACCTCATAACAGAAAACAAAGCAAAATGAAACATCTAATGTTTGAGATCAGCCAGAATTACTTCTGTGCACATTTTGTCCTTTATTGTTCAGTTTTCTGTGGACAGTTCTTTCTTCAGAGCTTGGTAAACATACATTATAAAGCAAAGAAGACTTATGTCCTCGGCACCAAATAGAGAGGAGGAGGCTATAAAGAATGGGTGTGCTCCAAAGAGGGGCCGGCCTAACTATATATAACTGGAGGAGGTTTAACTGGTATGTAGTCACTGAGTCTGTGAAGTATAGAGGCAGGAGTGTCGTTGCTGTCCTGCCTGGTACAGAGTTTATTGGGATCAGGAGATGTATGGGAAGCAGGCAATCCTCATCACAAGATCTGGCGGCAGGGTGGCTACAACCTCATATTCCAGATTCAGATTTTACTCCTCAAAAGACTGAAAAATGTCAGGCTTTTATTAGGAGTAACCAGAAAGGCTGAGCACATTGTCAATAGCCTGTGGCTCACTTACTATATAAGAGAGAGGGTTCAGTTTAGGACCACAGCAGAAGCCCATTTATAGAAAGTAGACCTAGAGATGGAGAACAACTGAGGCATCGTTTCTTGACTGCTGAAACATCTGAGCTGGTGAGGTACAACTTTTCCTTTGGTAGAAGATTATCTCTGAGAAAGAGAGAATTCCGAACTTGTAGGTAAAGTCATAATACCGTATTGTCTGAATAAATGTGTGGTTAGGAACTAAAAGAAGTTTATTAGCTTCTCTTTAGCATTGGAAACTGGGCAAGGATCTGTAGTTGACCCTTTACTAAGCTTAATCTAAATTTTACTTGGAGCCCAACTATTGGGTTTGAATCCGATTTCTGCTACTCCTGACTGTACAGCCTGGGACAAGTTGTTCATTTAAAATGCATTTTCCTTACCTAAAAAATGGAGTTGTTAATGTAGCCTCTGTCACTAGATTGTCAGGAAGATTAAAGCTAAATTAATATGTGGTCTGATTAAAAAAAATAGGATGAATTTTAAAAAGCGGTTAAGTAAAAGACACATTGCCACTAACCCCCCTTCAAAATATTTTCCCATGCTTTGAACATACCACATGATTTTTGCCAATTTCTGAAGTAGTTCTGAAAGTCGTCTCTTCGGTGTGTGTCTTTAGCTGCCTCAGTGTCCTGAATTGATTCAAAATACTTATCTTTCATAATCATTTTGGTTTTGGGAAAGAATCAGCGGTCTCATGGTGCCAAGTCCTGGGGAGGGTGTTTTTGCAGACTGCCTTTCCGTTGGATGGCATTCGATAACAGCATCACCATTTTTTTCATTACACTTCTTAAAGACACTCAGAAGAAATTCTCAGAAAGTGGCTAAGAACTGCTTCAGAAAGTGGCAAGACTTACGGAATAAGTGCATTTGAAGTGAGGGTAGTATTTTGAGAGAATTCGATGGCAGCTTGTCTTGTACTATTATTAGTTTTTAAAATTAAATATTCAGCATGTATTTTGATTATCATGTGTCATATTTAAGGTTGTGTCTGACACAGCTAACATTTACTGAGCATTTGTAACATGTTTGGCTGCACTGAGAAAAAAAGGCATATATATGTATGTGAACATACATGTAACCATTTATTTCATCTATTGATTGCATGAGCAGGTTTTTGATGAGAAGTACTTTCTGGTGCAGATGGATGATTTGCGACCAGAGGGCCATGCACGGCGATCATTTGTGTGCCATGTTAATAGTCCTGGCATTTTCCCTGTACAGTGGAGTCTAAAGAATGGTATAAACATCAGTCCACCTCCAGGTATGCATTCATAGCCTTTGGTGTTGTTCCTTTACAGGACTTGTGTAGAGTGGTATTTCCAAGCTCTTTCATTCAACTCCTCATAACCCTAGTATTTTAGGAACCGAAGTCAAATAGTAATGAAAGTCTGACTCTATATATTTATATATTTGAAAGTGATAATTAAGAAACTGTTAAGAGTATGTTCCAGCCTCAGACTTTGACATTTACATTTGCATGATCAAAAGGCCAGATTCATGCCCTATTCTCTGCTGGCTCTGTGTGGGCTCTGCCTTGGCATCTGTTGGGCAGTTGGGATGGGCTGGGGTGTACACTGAGCATTTGGAGCTGGCTCGTGAGCCATAGCTGGGAGGTAGATGACTGATTATGTTCAGAATCCAGGCCTTGTGGATGGTGTTGATAGTGGGAAGTTAGGGTCAAAAGTAGGACTTAGAGGGACTTGAAGTAGTAAAGTAATACTTTCAAAATGTAATTTTGACTTTTTAATAAAGACACTTAATTATCATTTAGTTGTGCTTGATTCTTTTTTAATATATTTGGTACAGGGTCTTACTATGCAGCTAGGACTCATAGTGAGCCTCCTGTTTTCAGCCACCCCATCCCTGAGATTACAGACCTGTGCCACCATGCTGGGTCTTGGTGGCTCGCTCATTGCACCCCAGGGACAGGGGCAGGCTGGCGTGGCATGTAGTGCCCGGGATCAAACCTTGGTCCCTGTGTTTGCCTAAACAGGCACTTAATTTACTGAGCTATCTTGTCAGCCCTTAATTGAATTTTTAAAAATTTTATTTATTTTGAGACAGGATCTTGCTATGTAATTTAGACTGGAGTTGGACCTATGGTGATCCTCCTACCTGAGCCCCCTAATTGTAGCTGGGATTGTAGGGTTGTGCCTCCACCTCCAGTGAAAATTTTTTTATACTTCTCAACTTAGAGTATCAGAAAAATCTCAGATGTTGAGCGGGCCAGATAGGTCTGCAGACT
Organism: Octodon degus; assembly: GCF_000260255.1. Taxonomy (NCBI): domain Eukaryota; kingdom Metazoa; phylum Chordata; class Mammalia; order Rodentia; family Octodontidae; genus Octodon; species Octodon degus. The sequence goes on from NW_004524619.1 coordinate 10,373,715, forward strand.
GAAATGCCTGCTGAGGCTGAGCGAAGTGCCCAGGGTTCCATCCCTGGCATGCCATGCTGGCCCCGCCCCTGGGGCACTCTGAGACCCAGTGGCAGGCTAAAACTGTGATTGAGATTGGGCGTGGTGGCACATGCCTGTAATTCCAGCACTTGGGAGGCTGAAAACAGGAGAATCACTACGAGTCTGATCTACGTAGTGAGACCCTGTAGATCCTGTGCTAAAATGCATAAAAAAAGAAGAAAAGAAAAAAGAAAAATATCACATGTTTATCTGATTTTTAGATGAGTAAATCAGATTGACCAGAAGTCTATGTTGACATCATTAGTAGTCTTTTGCTAAACATGCCCTCACTTTCTAAATAGTACTAAATCCTGAACAGTGGCTGGAAGCACTCTTTTGTGTTAGTAGGGGCAGTAAACTCAGAACCAGTAAACATTTACGGAATGTTTGCTATGACCCAGACATTGACTCTGACATTTTCTCACTGGGAGATAAAAACAAGCATAACTCTGTTCCTTTAGGGGCAGCTCAGACCCAGGTGGGGACACAGAAGTTGCCCTGTTCTCCATCAGGGAGCAGAGCTTAGGAATGTGGCAGGGTATGGGATGGAGCACCTACAGAAGGAAGCTCTTCCTTTGCAGATGGGCACAGGTGGAACATTCTGAAGTTCTTTATCTTGCTTTTCCCCTTCGTGTAAAAAAGAAGCAATTATTAAGGATACCAGAATTCTGAGCATATTTAATAGCCTCATCAATTGCTTTGTAAACAGAGAGAAGGTAAATTATGTAATTGAAAATGGTATAAAGTATACTACTGGGGGCCAGGAAGATGGCTCAGTGGAATAAGCACTTCCCTGGCAAGCGCAAGGGCCTGAGTTCAATTCCCGGTTCCGAAAAAAAAAAAAGAATAAAGTATACTACGAAGAAATGAGAGGGTGGCCATATATTTCTCAGTTAGGCGGGAAAAGTTGATTTCAGGGGCTGTTTGGCTATAGAAGAGCACAGTCGTTTTTAAGAGACAGGGTCTCACTGTAATACAGACTGGCCTTGAACTCAGGAGTTCCTCCTTCCTCAGCCTTCCAAGTGGTAGTATTATAGGCATGTGCTACCATCCCTGGCAGGAAGCATAGTGTTGAGGAGTTTTAAGTGTCTGCAGTACTAAGCTCTGCAAAGGCATAGAACAACTCAAACACAGCAAACGGGCCCTCCAGCTCCTTGCATGTAGATGGTGCAGAGTCAAGGTCCTCATATGGAACTTTGTCAGGTCCTAGGTAGGCTGAAGTATGGACTTAAGCCTAACTTTTCCTGAAATGAATTCATGATTTAAATTTTAAGAGCATTGTGATTTAAAAAATGTTTTTCTAATTGACACACAATTATATGTGTTTTTAGGATGTAATGTGGCATTTTGGTGCACATATGCACTATATGATGATCAAATCATGATAATTGCATGTCTGTCATTTCAGAACCATCATTTTTCCTATATGCTGAGAAGATCAAAATTCTTTGTTTTGAAATGTTCAACCTAATTGTTGATTGTAGTTACCCTATTGTGCTGTATAACAAAAGTTACTGCACTTACCCTTCTGTACTCTTATCTCTTAACCATCCTCTTCCCAACCCTCAGAGCACTGAGATTCTGTAATATATCTGAAAACAGTGCTAAGAGTATTATATCAAAGGCCGAGGATATAGCTCAGTGATATAAGCACTCAGTGATATAAGCAGAGGTCTTGAATTGAATCCCTGGTACCAACAAAATAAAAAAATAAGAGCATTATGTCAGTAATTAGCTAAAGACATGATCTAATGAAACAGCCTTATGAAAGAAAAGTCTTCACTGATTAAATAGTATTATTGGCTGTCAAACATAACTCCTAATAAGGCTAGATTAAATTACATGGGTCAATTCCAGTCATAACTGTCTTAATTCTTTTGGTAAATGCCAGCAATTTATAATATAAAATATTACTCAAAATAAATATCTGGTTTGAGGTATGAAATTTTAAAAGTTTATCTGGAGAATTTCATTGTATTATAGTTTGTCCAGAAATATTTTATTTAATAAAATTTAACTATTCAAGGCTCTGGGTTCAGTCCAAATACTTGAAGGGGAAAAAACAGCTCAGTGCAGTAGTATAAGTCTGTAATCCCAGCATGTAAGGAGACTGAGACAGGAGGATCACAAGTGTGAGCCCCGCCTGGGCAACCTAGTGAGACCCTGTCTGCAAAAGAAAAGAAAGAAAAGGGTAAGTATGCATCTTGGTGATAGAACGCACCCCCAGCTTCAGCTTCTTAGTACTAGAAATACTACCAACTATGCTTTGGATTTATGGAATGTTTTTCCTCTCTATAAAATTAGCAACATTTGGAAGTCATGGGTGGACACCTAGCAAAGTAGCAGAGCCAGACAAGCACATGTGATGTGAATTATTGCTCTTTGTCTGCATGCAGGATACCCAAGCCAGGACTTCGACTGGGCTGACTACCTCAAGCAGTGTGGTGCTGAAGCTGCTCCCCAGCGGTACTTCCCTCTGGTGAGACCCCTCGTGGCCACTATGCGAGGGCTGCGCACCTCTGTGCTTCCCCTGCTTTTTATGACTGTTAACTCTCAAGTGAAATCATCTCTCTCAACCCAAATCACCACTTTCCTGATTATAATAAAACAGTCCAAAGAAAAATATATGTACTGTAGCAGTTAGTTTGCTAATCAAGTTAGTTTCATAAGTTTCAGCAGCTTTAATTTTTTGAAGCAACTGAAATCATGTAAATTTAAGATTTTATTTCATACTGTAATATGAAAAAAATACTGAACTATGAAGTGGAAAAAATGTTAAGCTTATTTAAAAAAATATTTTTTTTTTTTTTTGCATTTTTTAGGGAAGGGTATACAGGGTATTCAGGGTCTCACTACTAGAACAGAATTGTAGTGATCCCCCGTTTACAGCCTCCCAAGTGTTGGGATTACAGGCGTGTGCCACCACGCCCAGGCTCAGTTGCCCTCTCAGTGTGCCCCAGGGGTGGGGCCAGCATGCCAGGCCTGAGGATCAAACCCCCAGCCCCTGCACCTGTTTGCAGGTGCTTTAATCTGCTGAGCTATTTGGCCAGCTATTTAAAATATTTCTATCCAAATATATCCATATGTTTTTAAAAAATAGCAGTAAAAAGTTTAAGAATGTAGAAACACAGTCTCTGTCCTATTACTTTCCTCAGCGTCCTTTCCTAGGAGTGACCTCTTCCTTTTTTTTCCCCCTGAGATAAGAGTCAGATTATGTAGTTCAGGCTGGCCTTGAACTTGATGTGTAGCCCAGATTGGCCACAAACTGACAGTAACCCTTCTGTCTCAACCTGCCAAGCACGCCACTATGCTTGGCTACCACTTCCTGTTCTCATCAGGAATATGTAATTTGGTGGTTAAATTTCATTGTTAAAATAATATACTGCCATAATTTTACTATTAATTATATTACCATAAACGAATATTTAGCTATTTTATACTACATTGTCCCTTTACCTTACTTACATCTTTTTCTTGTTAAGATTATGTCTCTTTCTTTTTTTTCTTTTTTTTTTTTTTTTTTTTTTAGTACAGGGTCTACAGGGTCTCACTGCATAGATTGGACTTATAGTGGTCCACCTGTGTTCAGCCTCCCAAGAGCTGGGATTACAAGCATGTGCCACCATGCCCAGTCTCAGTCCTTGTCTCAGCACACCCAGGCATGCTGGGGATCGAACCCTGGCCACTATATCTGCCTAAGCAGGAGCTTTAATTCCCTGAGCTATTTGGCTGGCCCTAAGATTATATTTCAATTTTTGGCAAAATCTGGAAAGTTTTGCCTTGATTTGAGCATTCAAACATTTACAACTGAGTATTTGCAGTATTTTATGCTTTTTTAAAATTTGTTTTCATGTTAACAATTTTTTAATTTTCTTTTTTTTTTTTTATCTTTTTGAGATAGTGTTTCACTATGCAGGTTGAGCTGGCCTTGAGCCCACTTTGTAGTCAAGGTTGGCCTCTAACTCGCAGTGATCCTCTTACCTCAGCCTCCTGAGTGCTGGGATTACAGGCATGCACGATCATGCCCAGCCTTTCTTTGTCTGTCTGTCTGTCTGTCTTTCTGTCTTTCTTTCTTTCTTTCTTTCTTTCTTTTTCTTTTTTTTTTTTTTTTTTTTTTTTTTTTTTGTGGAACCAGGGATTGAACTCAGGCCCTTGCGCTTGCCAGGGAAGTGCTTAGTCCACTGAGCCATCTCCCAAGCCCTTGTTTATCATATGGTTAGTTTACCTTTGTATCTACTGCTACCTCTCCTAATAGCCTGTTCTTACATCAGGAAATTTCTGATTTCTAAAACTTTTCTTAGACATCCTTCTTAATGACTTCCACTTTTTCCCTCTGCACAGGTTCTCCAGAGTTGCTCTGTAGACATAATTGTAGATCTACCCTTCCCTCATTTCCTGTGATTTGAGGTCTCTAGTTTTGTAGTGTATTACATGACCTTCCTGTTCTCAGTTTACATCCCTGTGTTGATGGACCCATGGCCTCTCACTATTTTCTTAAGATGGTGAGAGGGATGTAAATTGGTGTATATTTGAAAATGTCAGCTAACTTGATTCATGGTTTGGCTTAATAAGGAATTTTAGATTGAAAGTTATTTTACCTTAGAATTTTGAAAACATTACTTAAGTTGTTTTTTGACTTCAGTATGGCTGCCAAGAAGTTAAAAGCTATTCTTAGTCTTGCCTTTTAGGATGACCTGATTTTTCTGTGGTGGAAGGTTGTAAGAGTCTTTTTGTTATTCTTCTCACAGTAATGGCACGTTGATGTAGACTCTGTATGTCTGGACACTCATGCCTTCCTGTGCTTCGAAATTTTCTGGAATCATTTCTTTCTTTTGGTTTTGCTCTTGTCTTTTTTCTAGAGTTTAAAATTTTTAGGTATCAATCTTCAGGATCTAACCTCTACTTGTCTTTTTCTTTAACCTTTTTTGTCCTATTTTTTGTTTCTTAGTCTTTCTTGTCTTGTTTTTGGGAAGAAATCATAAACCCTTTTGGGATTTTAGTTTTTCAAACTATTCCCCAAGCTATTTCCCAAGCTATTTCTCCTCTCTGAATAGCTCTGTATTTTTTATGATATACCATTCTTGCTTTAAGGTTACATTAGTTATTTTTCCTCAGAAAATATTAATGAACCACCTTCTGGGAGGTTTTCTTGCATACTCACTTCTTCACTAAGTTGCTTATTTTGTGTTTTAGTCTGTAGGTTTCATATCTGTATATCTAGTAGTTCTTCGTTAATGTTTATATTTAAAAGTGGGAGGGCCAGCCAAATAGTTCAGTGGATTAAAGTGGCTGCAAGAAGGCACAGGGGCTGGGGTTCGATGGGGGGGGGGCCTGCTGTGCTGACCCTGACCTCAGGGCGTGCTGAGAAGGCAATTGAGACTGGTTGTGGTGGTGCATGCCTGTAATCCCAGCTCTTGGGAGGCTGTAAACAGGCGGATCACTAGGAGTCTGATCTAGTAGTGTAACCCTGAACACCTTGTAAACCCTTCTCTAAAATATATATAAATAAATAAAAGTGGGAGATTAAAGAAAAACTGATTGGAAACTGAGCATGTGACAGAGACCTGTCAACCTTGAACTTTCCTTGAGGGTAGGATTCAGTCACCATTTGTTGAAGAAACTTAAATCTTACCTTTGTATGCTTCTTCCTGGGCTTGCCATATTACCACAAGAAGTCTCTTCTAGCCCTTGCCTGATAGGATGAAGCCAGGCCAAGCCATGGCATTCCATGCATGCTGTTAACAGTTCCTTGTGTCCTCTTGCCCAGGGATCTCGTGTTTTACCCTGTGTATAGGCTAAATCTAACCTCTTTCAGAGGGTAGGAAGAGACAATTGCCCTGGAGATGGAGTAGGGGAGCCACCGATGGCATGACCTAAATCCTTATAGCTCAGCGGATTAAAGCGCCCACCTGCTTAGGCAGACACGGGCCGGGAGTTCGAACTGCCCCTGGGGCACGTTGAGACTGAAAATGAGACTGGGCATGGTGGCGCACACCTGTAATCCCAGCACTTGGGAGGCTGTAAACATGAGGATCACTACGAGTCCGATCTATAGAGAGACCTTGTAGACCCTGTCCTAAAAATACAAAATAACCAAAAAAAAATTGTCCAACAAATTCTTTTTGTTTTGACTTTTTCTCTTCTCCCTCCCATTGCGAAGTACCCATTTTGGAATCTTAGCTTTCTTCATTTCCAGCTGAAATTCATCTTTATTTGTTATACTTATTTAAAAGACATTCTGAATTTTGGCTTATAAAATGTGTCTTCTCCTGTTATATCCATCCTGTTAGGTTTATATCTTTAAAAAACAAAAACCAAAAAACTTTTAGTGAAGTATCGGAGCTGTTGAATGCTGATACTCAGTTGTCGGTCTTGACCTAGAAGCTGCAATTTTTAAAAACTTGTTTTATTTTTTTATTTTTTTGGTGGAACCGGGGATTGAACTCAGGTCCTTGCGCTTGCCAGGGAAGCGCTTATTCCACTGAGCCATCTCCCTGGCCCCTAAAAACATGTTTTAAATGACCTTCGCCATTTGTAAGCATTTTTTATCCTGACTTCCTGTTATAAATACACATAGACGTATACACCAGGCAGTTCACTCATGGTAGAGCCTTTTCAGGGAGGAGAAGCAAACCACTTAGTTCAGGGCACAGAGCCTTGTGTACCTTATTTCACTGATACTTTGTTAGTTGCATCTGAGAATGAGGAAACTGAGGGAAAAAGAGATTACATAGTTTGAACAGAGTCATCATCCATGTAGCAGTATCCAGGAATATCTTTATCTAAAGATCATACTGCCTATAACACCAAGTTATTCCCATTGCTTCCTTAAAAGACAAAGCAAAATAAAAATTAGCTGTAAAGTGGACTTAGGAATTGAATGCTATTTACAGAAAGATTCATCCAGCTGAGCACATGAATTAATACTGTTAATCCAGTAATTTTGTGCATATGTTTTTCATAAGAAAAAGCTTATATATAATGAATATCCTTCAGTATATCATTTGATGAGTTTTAACAATTGGATACAATTGAAGATTCTGGGCATGGTGGTGCTGTGGTGCCTGCCATAGTCCCAGGTACTAAGGAGGCCAATGCAGAAGTATCACAAGTTTGAGGCCAACCTTAGAAACTTGAGACTCTATCTCAAAATAAATTAAAATTACAGAAAGGAACTGGGATGTAGCTTAGTGCTACTTTCCCTGGGTTCCCTGAGTTGAGTATCCAATATGGGGATATAGGGGTGGTGGTAGAACATTAATTATTATTAGTCCCAGAAAATTCCCTCATGTCCATTCTCATTCATTTTTCACAATAGTCCATCAAGAAATAAACGTTCAGTAAATTGATTTGATTCATTTTTTCAGTCAGTTTCTGAGCATGAATTTAAGGAGAACATGAAGCTTGAGGCAGTGAATCCTCTTTTCCGAGAAGAAGTGTGCATTGCCACCATCACTGCAGTCAGAGGCTCCTACCTGTGGCTCCAGCTGGAGGGTAAGTGCAGGCCCCCGAAGTTCGCTGGGCCGTTCTCCTTTCCCTTCCTGTTCACTGTTTTCATGTCGCTTGTTAGACTTCATGAACAAGTAAGTCATGAACTTTTTCAGAGAATTCTAACCTGAAATGCATGGTTCTAAACTAAAAATTATTTTTCTGTCCTTGGCTTTCAATTTTTAGGGAATGAAGTGGATAGGGTCCTTGAAAAATCAGATTTTATTGATACATTTTAGATATATATGATGATCACATTTATCATAGAGAATTTGTACCTCTACATGAGGTAAATTATTTTTCCATTCCTCTAACCTCCCTTCAACCCTTTCTTCTCTCCTCACTTACAAAAGCTTTGTTTTCATTCTTCTTTTAAAATTTTGATTGATACAGGGTGCAGCTCAGACTCATAGTGATCTTCTTTCTCAGCCTCCCCAGTGCTGAGATTGCAGGTGTGCACAACCACACCCAGTTTCAGGGCTGGCATGGCACACGTAGGGTTGTGGGGCCAGTATGACATGCGGTACAGGGGATCGAATTCAGGTCCTTGCACTTGTCAAGCAGGTACTTTAAACTGCCAATGTTTCCCCAGCCCTTTGTTTCTATTCTTTTCTCATTTTTTAAAACTTTTCCCTTCTTTCCTTTCTCCTTCCCTTCTAACTTGTTCCTCTCCTATTTGAACATTTTCTTCCTATTTCACAATACCTATTGTACATTTTGGTCCTTATTTACACTTTTGATTTCTCACACCAGAGAAACAATGCTAGGTATTTACATGTGTCCACTTTATTTCACTTGAGAGTGTTAGAATCCTTTATTTTCTTGAAGTCACATAGAATGTATTTTTATGTGACCAGAATAAATGAGCATGAACATTAACAGTAGACTTAGTAAAGAGATGTTTTGGTTATCCCAAACCTACAGAACTAGAAAGTATATAAAATAGAAATTATTTATTCACCCTAGTATTTGGTGATTGGGCACATTTATGGAATGAAGTGTTTAGTGCAGCAGTTACTGTGTGTGGCCTGGATTACTTTTTCATCCTATTGTCAAGTAATCATACTCTGAGAAGCTACCTATTGCTTCTGATTTTTTAGAATTGGCATTTAATACAAAAGTGAAGGACAGTATTAAATGTAGAGTTTTATGCAACCTCTTCTGAGCAACTTGGCCTGGTTGCTTTCTGATTTGAATGTAGTGTTCTACCTTCTGGCTTATTGTCAGAGTATCAGAACTAATATTATATTTGAATAGAACTGTCACTTTGCCTTTTGGTTTCTAGTTATTTCAAGGAATTGAGTATAATTGTTAGCCATCTGAATAATACCGTTGGTAGTTCCAGTTTATTTGCTGTTCTTTACTTGGCCTTATTTTGACTACCCATTTTGGTTCTTAAAAGTTACGCATAGTACTTTTTTATGTTTGTCATACATAAGAAAGTATGACTTCCATGAAAAAGATGCTTTTAAGAGACTTGTTCCTTTATTATTGCAGCAGTAGAACATTGTTTAGAAAGTACTGTACTGTACTTTATGAAGGCTATTTAATGAGCTTAAAGTATACCTCTTTTTGTTTTGCTTTTTAAACAGGATCTAAGAAGCCTGTACCTGAATGTATTGTGAGCGTGGAATCCATGGACATATTTCCTTTGGGCTGGTGTGAGACCAATGGCCACCCTCTCAGCACTCCTCGCCGGGCACGAGGTATCTATTTTTGGTGTAGAGGGCTGATTGTTAAATGATCTTTTGTGTGGCAACCACCAGTTAGTTTGAATCTGGACATTTCAGGAAAAGAATTATATTCTGCGTGCATAGACAATTACATATTACAACAACATTTTTAAAATTTATTTTATTTTATTTTTTACAGCTTCTGTTGTCTGAGTATCTGGGTTTCTGGGTACAACTCCAGTGGGGCCTCTGGATCCAGGTCTTTTGTAGGTTGCAGTGAAGTTGTCAGCCAGGGAAAGAGTCCTCTCAGGGCTCACCTTGAGGAGAATCTACTTTCAGCTTTACTCAAATGCTTGTTGGCAGGCATCTTAATCCATTATGATTGCTAGGACAAAATGTCATAGACTGAGTAACTTGTAAACAATATATTACTGGAGGCTGGGAGATCCAAGAGCAAGGTGTCAGAAAATTCAGTCTGCTATGACGTCATGTTTCTTGGTTCACAGAAGAAGCATTCTTACTATGTCTTCAAGACGTTCTAACTTTCTAGGGCTTCTTTTAATTAGGCACTAATTCTGATCTTGCCCCTATGATCTAATCACCTTCCAAAGACCCCATTTTCTAATATGAATTCATAGGTGATTAGGTTTCAGGATAAAATAGGGAACATAGACATTCAGACCAAAGCAACAAGAATTCAGTTCCTTGGGCCATTGAACCAAGGATTTCAGATTTTTGCTAGCTGTTGGCTTGACGTTTCCCTTAGATCTCTGTTACACGGATGTCTCTATAGGGCAACTCATAGCATGACAGCTGGCTTCTGTAGGAATGAGGACATGAGAATGAGAGAGGCTGGAGGAAGAGAAAGCCAGAGCCATTCCGTATTCTAATCTTGAAAGTACTGCCCATCTCCCCTCTTTGAAAAAGTTTTATTGAGATACAACTAACATCTGTGAAATTTGTTCTTTTAAATACAATTCAGGGGCTGGGGATTTGGCATAGTAATAGAACACTTGCCTAGCAATCTGAAAGCCCTGGGTTTTGTCCTTGGCAACAAAACCAAAAAATAAACCTCTCCTAAAACACAATTCAGTGGTTTTAGTGTATTCACAGAGTTGTACAATTATCACAATTAATTTAAAACTGTGTTCATTTCTGAAACCCCACATCCTTTAGAAACACCTTCTTCCAAGGCAGCCACTACTACTTTCTATCTCTGTAGATTTGATCATGCTGGACACTTCATATAAATGAAATCACGCAGTAGAATATGTCTGTCTGTGACTGCCTTCTTTCATTTAGCATAATTCAACCCATCCTCTAATGACTCTCAGTACTTTTCTGTCATATGACTGTGACACATTTGTTTAATTATTGGTGGATGAACATTTAGGTTGTTTCCATTATTATTATAATAAATAATCCTGCTTTGAACATTAGTAACCTGGTTTTATATAGACATATTTTCATTTCTCTTGGGTATATTATGAGAAGTAGTATTGCTGAATCATATGGTAACTCTATATTTAACGGATCGGGGAGCCACCAAACTCTTTTTGAAAGCAGCTGCATCATTTGTCTCCCTACCAGCAATGTGTGAGGCTCCAGTAATTGCACAACCACCCCAACACTTACGTTGTATTTTTGTTTGCCTTTGATAATCATCTTAATGTGCATAAAATATTATCGTGGAATTTTGATTTGCTTTTTCCTAGTAATTAGTCACACTGAGCATCTTTCACCTATTTTGATGGCTATTAGCATATCTTCTCTGGAAAACTATACTTAAGCCCTTTGCCATTTTAATTTTTTATTTTAAAATTTTTTATTGGTATACATTAATTTTATAAGATACTGGGTTTTAATACATTTTCATATATGCATAAAACATTTTGATCATATCTATCCCTGTATTACCCTCTCTTTGACCACCCTCCCTAACTCCTTTCCTCTTATCCAATAGCTGCCTTTCTACTTTCTTGTCATTACCCCCCCCCCCCGAGTCTATATATTAGGGAAAACACATAACACTTAGTTCTAGGTCTGGCTTGTAATTTCCAGTTTCAGTCATTTTCCCACAAATGATTTTATTTTTATGGCTGAGTAATACTCCATTGTTTATATAAACCACAGTTTTAAATCCATTCATCCATTGACTGTTCTATATCATGACTGTTAATTGTATCACAGTAAACATGGGTATGCAAGTATATATGTAGTATACTGACTTTAATCCCTTCAGATATATACCAAGGAGTGGTATATCTATATCATGTGGTAGTTCCATTTTTAGAGGAACATCTGTGCTGATTTTCTTAGTGGCTAATCTATATTTCCACTAACAGTGTTTAAGAGTTTGTCTGTTAGAGTTTGTGTGTCTGTCATTTATTAGAGTTTGTCTTCTTATTTAATCTTGATGTTACTGCCATTCTGACTAAGTGAAATGGAATCTCAGTGTGGTTATGATTTGTGTTTCCCTAATAGTTAGTGTTGTGGACACTTTTTCATATAATTATTGATCTGTTGTATTCTTTTGAAAGGGTCCAGTTTATTTGCCCAGTTTTGCTCGGGTTATTTTTCTTTTGGTGTTAAATTTTTCGAGCTCATTTTATTCATCTGCGGGGAAAGTAGCTAACAAAGATAATCTCCGATTCTGTAGGCTGTCTCGTCACTCTTGTTATTTCCTTTACTGTGGAGGTTTTAATTTGATGGAACCCCATTTGTCAGTTCTTGCTACTTCCTGAGTTTTTGAAGTCCTCTTGCAGAACTGCCCATCCCTATATCTTGATGTGTTTTTCCTATGTCTTCTAGCAGTTTCAGAGTTTCAGATCTTATGTTTAGGTCTTTGATCCATGCTGAGTTGATTGGGGGCTGTTGAGACTGAGTCTTGCTATGTAGTTCAGGCTGGTCTTAAGTTCATTGTGTAGCCCAGGCTGCCCCTGAACTCCTGCCCTTGCCTCTGCCCCTCCTGAGTGCTGGGATTAAGGCATGTGCCACCACGATCGACTTGAGTTGACCTCTTTTTTTCAGTAGTAAATTCTTTTCAGGGTAAGAAATAAGAGTTCAACATTTAATACCAAGTTTCCCCGGCACCATTTGTTAAAGAGGCTCCAACATGTGTTTTAACCCTCATGTCAGGCTTCAAATGGCTTAGTTACATGAGTCTTTGCTCAGTTTAAAACTAGGTTATTTATCTTTTAATTACTTATAGGACTTCTTTGTATAGTCTGGATGTTAACTTGAAAATATTTGCTTCCATTTTCATTCTTCCTGCTAGGTATAAGATTTAATTTTATACACAAATTTAAAATTTGATTTAGTCTAATTTAACATTTCTTTTTCTCTTAGCTTCACATTTTAAAAATAATTTACCAATCTAATGTCATGAATATTTCTTTTATATTGTTCTGTAAGTTTTATAAATTTATATCTTACCTTTGGATCTTTGATCTATTTCAAATTAATTTTTATCTGTGATGTAAGGTAAGTGTGTAACTTCTAGGTTAGGAATATAATTCAGTGGCATAGCCCCTGCCTGGCAAGTACAAGGTCCTGAGTTTGATTCTCAATATAAAAAAAGTGTAACTTCTTTCACGTAGATGTCCAATTTTCCCAGCATGATCTATGGAAGACTTCTCCTCCCTATTGAATTGCCTCACACCTTTGGTGAAGTCAGTTTTTCTTTTGAATACCACATTTCTTTCTTCTTTTGCAGTACATAAACAGAGGAAAATTGCCGTGGTTCAACCAGAAAAACAGTAAGTAGTATAGAGGATATCTGAATCCTTGAAACTGAAAGTTAGACTATATAGAAGAAGACATAAGTATATCAGAGTATATCTTGTGTTATTCTTTCTTGTGGAAGTATTATCTTTTAATCTAAATTTGATAGTTTATGTACTTCTCATAATGTATTCACTTCATGGCATTATTAACTAGGCGTGGTGGCACATGCATATAATCTCAGCATTCGAGAGGCTGAGGCAGGAGGATCACTGTGAGTTCAAGACCAACCTGGGTTACAGTGTGAGCTCAAGGCCAGCCTGAGCTGCATAGTGAGACCCTTCCCAAAAGACAATAAAAATAAAGTAAAATAAATAATGTAAAATGGCATTATATAAAAGGGTAAACTGCATTCTCAAAATATCTTCCAAAGTGAGTTTCTTTGGCTTTTAGAGCCCAAGGTCATGAATAAAAGAAAAAAAATTAAGACCACCCTTGCTGGTATTTGTGAAAGAAGAATAAAAATTATAATCAAAGAGATGATTTGTTACACTGTCTTGAGGTAGAAGAAACAACTCCAAAAGAAGAGACACTCAAGTGAGTGTCTTTGTGTACATTAGGAAACATTTTGTAGCATGCTCACACACTTTTTAAAAACCAGAAGTTAATTGGTGGTCCCTTTAAGTCTTAAACATACAAAGGTTTCTGTGTGTGTGTGTGTGTGTGTGTGTGTGTGTGTGTGTGTGTGTGTGTATACATTAGGTTTTAAATTCTAAATGTTATTTTATTTTTGGGAGGGCAGCTCAGCCCACCCTGAGGGCTGGGCTGGCACAGCATGTGGTGCTGGGAATTGAGTCACGGTCCTGTGTGCCTGCCTAAGCTTGCCAAAGCAGGGCTTTACACTGCTGAACTATCTTGCCAGCCCAAGTTTTAAGTTCTGTTAGTCTGCTATAACAAAATATTGCAGACTGGGTGGCTAAGACCACAGAAATTTATTTTCTCATATTCTAAGGGCTTGAAATCCCAGGAGCAAGGTGTGTCCTGGTTTGGTTTCTGATGAGGGCCCTAGCTTGTTTGTGGCTACCTTCTGGCTAAGTCCTCACATGTTAAAGTATCTTTTTGTCCCTCCCTCCCTCATTTCTCTCTTCCTCTCTCCTTCCCACTCCCTTTCCCCCATTTCCCTCCCTTCCTTACCTCCTCTTTCTCTTCTCTTCCCACATTCTATCTTTCTTTCCCACTTTTTTCTTTCTCTGTTCTCTCTCTCTTGCTCTCTCACTCTCATTTTCTTTTTCTTTTTCTTTTTCTTTTCTTGCAGAACCAGGGATTAAACTCAGGCCCTCGTGCTTGCCAAGGAAGCGCTTGTTCTACTGAGCCATCTCCCCAGCTCCTTGTTCTTCTCTTTTTTTTTTTTTTTTTTTTTCATCCTCCCTCCTCTTACAAGGCCACCAGGCCTATCAGATTATGGCCCTGGGGCTGGTGAGATGGCTCAGTGGTCTAAAGCACCTACTTAGAACAAGCTTAGCAAAGCACAGGGACCGCGGTTCAATCCCCCAGCACCACATGCCAGCCAGCCCCGCCCCCTGGTGGGCTGAGCTGGCCACACACACACACAAATAAATAAATTTTTTTAAAAATTATGGCCCTATTGTTATGACCTCATTTAATTTAGGTTATCTCTCAATATGGTTACATTTATTGGATGTAACCACGGAGTTTTATTGTGAATATAGAAGTGAGATGATGACAAAAAAACTGGCCTTGGATTTTTCTTTGACTTTCTTGAGGCCTATCCAAAGCTTTAGTCAGGGAGCAGTTTTAAAAATGGGTTAGCCCTTTTTAGGAATCGCTGCATGCAGAATAAGTCTCTTGGATTTTCTTTTAAAAGATAATTTTAAAACAAATTTGAAATGAGTAAAAGATTATATATATGAAATGTCTCTGTTATATGACTGTTGAAAAAATAATAATTTATTTGTACTTTAAAAATTCCACAAGAATCTGGGCCTATTGTTGGAGGCCTGTATTTCTAGCACTCAGGAGACTGAGGTGGAAGAGTCAGAAATCTGAGGCAAGCCCAGGCTACCTAGCAAGACCCTTTCTCAAAAGAAAAAAAATTAAGAATGCCATAAGAAATTTTCTAGTTTCTTATATACATATTGAGCAGAAAATTCATCTGAACCATAGACTATCACATCTCTGTCTATAGAGCATTCATTGGCCTACAAGACTCTGTGCATAGCTTTAGAAGTGATTGCAAATGTAAAATGAAGTGTGATAAAGGACCTTCTATTGCAGATTTTGTAGCCAGCCACAGTAGCTTTCTTCTTAGACTTGGAGGAAATTAACCCTCATGCTGTGCTGATCGTAAGGGTGATCTGACTATTTTGGCTGTGTTTTCTTAACCCAGAATACCATCCTCAAGGACTGTTCACGAGGGCCTAAAGAGTCAAGAGCTGAACTCTGCAGATTCAGGTATAAACATTTGTGATCTTACAGAAAAGACGAGCCTTAGTTTCTTACAATGGGCTTTACTTGTCATTTGATTTATAAAATACAGAGAAGAGTTGCCTAATTGTGTGCCTTAGGGTTAGTCCAAGATGTGCTTTGTTTTGTAATCGTCTGTATGCTGACATTTCTGCCTGGTTGTAATTGTAGCCATTCTTTACTGATCGTTTGTTGTGTACTAAGAGCTGTAGAGATCAGTGTTACCATCACCTACTTTATTTATTTATTGTGTTTTTTCCTTTATGTTCCTTTAATTTGTATTTCTTATCAATCAAATTCAAAGGAGTTTTAATTGAACATCCATTAATATAGATTACATACTGCTTCTTACATGGACAAAACATGGAAAATTGACTTAGAAATGTATATGATGATGTTTTCATTGTAAATTAAACTAAAAGTAATTTTTCTAAGGAGCCCGAGGCTTTCCAGGGAGTGTGCTCTTGTGCTCTCTCTTAAGCTAGGTGCTTAAGTGACACAGGCTTATTCTATATATATATACTTTATATACTTTATATCTAAATTTCACAGTTAAAAAATAAAACACTGGATTTGATTGTCCCAGAGGCAACGACTGATAAGTGAGATGAGGATGGAGGTTCAGATTTTGTCCAGGGTGTCTTCATACAGCTCTACTGGCCCTGTGCTATCTCTACAATGCTGAGCACTTGGGCCTTGTGTGTTCTAGCACAGATTGGACATTCTAAATACAATTGGACATTGGTATTTAGTAAATACCTAGAAAAGAAACTAGGACTTAGAGAGTTTGTACAACTTTTGAGAGACAGGTGAGAAATGGAACTCAAATGTTCAAAACTTTTGTCTCTTCTACCCATCTACCATTTCACTGTATTGTTTTTGCATAGCAGATCAGAACTATGTTAATTCCTTATTTTTGATGCACTGCTGGCCTACTGAAACTATAGAATTAAGATCTCTATGATCTTATCCTTGGCATTTTGGTTTAGATTTTGTCATAGGTCAGGTTCCTTGGGAAGTAGTCTTAGCCTCTGATATTTGCATGCTAGAGTTTCACTGGGAGTGCTTTTGGAAACAGCTCTGGAAGGAATCAAAAATGCAGGAAAAGGAAGCTGGACTATACCAAGAGAAAAACTGAAGTGCAATGCAGTCAGAACAGAAGTTACTTTTAGTCCCAAGGGAGTCTTTGAGCTGATACGATCACAGAGCATGTCCATAATACAGGCCTGGTTGCCACACCTTATGTATTAGTTATTAGAAGTAGGCTATAGCTCCACCTTACCTCACAGAAATTGGGACTTTGGGCAAGGTATCTTTCCTATTGAGGACAGCCCTAACTTAAGGCAATTAAAGGAAATACAGAGCAGTATAAACTTCCAATCTTCCCAATAGCCAAGGCCATGAGTGCTTTAATCCTGAGTGGGGGATGTGGGTGGTAAAAGTTTGAGCCTAGACTGGACAATTTAACAAGACTTTGTCTCAAAAATAAATAAATAAAAAGAAGGACTGGGGATAACTTAGTGTGAAAGCTGAGGTTCAGTCTCTAGCAACATATATAAAGAAAGGTGTGGAGGTGGAATGAGGAGGGTCAATGTATGTGTTTGGTGGATTTTAGGAGATAAATTGTAGTTCTGAATAACATTCCATGTTAATCCCTACAAATAATACATAAGAGATTATTGAGTAGTCATTTTGCAAAGAACTGGAAATCTTTTATTGTCAAGATCATCATGGTTCATGAAATGAATTCCCTACTTTATTAATAGAAGTATCAGACCGACTCTGAAACAATGTCACATCAATCCAGGAAATAATTAGCATGTAGTTCAAGACATTTGTTTTATTTTAGCACAGTGATCAATTCTGTGATCCAGGGTAAGGTAAGCATAAAGTAGGCATACAGTATTTCAAGATCATCCTCAAATAATGTGTTAATCTTCAAATATGTAATTCTGGGCCTGGGAGTACAGATCAGTAGTAGAACACTGCCTGGCATGCACCAGCCTCTGGTTTCAATCTCTAGTTCCACACACAAAAAAGTAATTTTTTTTTTTTTTTTTTTTGTGGAACTGGGCATTGAACTCAGGCCCTTGCACTTGCCAGGCTTATTCTACTGAGCCATTACAAAAAAGTAATTTATAAAACTCACTTGATATGTATGCTTGAAGTTTTCACCCTAGTAGTCCAACATTCTAAGTATGGAGAAGAGAATAACTGTTTATGATATTTGTTTTTTTCTTAATTTCTCAGTTACAATTAATGGAAAATATTGCTGTCCAAAGATATATTTCAACCACCGTTGCTTCTCAGGGCCATATCTTAACAAAGGAAGAATTGCTGAGCTCCCTCAATGTGTAGGACCTGGGAACTGTGTTCTCGTCCTCAGAGAGGTAAGGTTCTGGCCTCAAGCAGAAGAACTTGGAAATTTGATCATAGCAGGCTCCTAGACTTACTCATATGGGGAGCCACATGCCATATATGTGACAACTTTTGACTTCATCAGGTCACTAACCTTTCTCATGTGTGGTAGTCCCTTATCTTTGAGGAATATGTTCTAAAACAGTGGTGGTAAATCTATGCATAACACAGGTGCTTCAGTTGGCTGTTTGTTATCATTGAAAGCTGCAAAAGGTTCACTTTCACTATCCTTTTTTTTTTTTTTTTTTGTATTTTAGTACAGAGTCTACAGGGTCTCACTATGTCGATCAGACTCCTAGTGATCCACCTGTGTTCAGCCTCCCAAGAGCTGGGATTACAGAGGCGCACCACCACGCCCAGTCTCAATCACTATTCAGCATGTCCCAGGGGCAGGCCGGCATGGCAGGCCGGGGATTGGACCTGGGCCACTGTGTCTGATCTATTTAGCCAACCCTTATTGTTGTTTTTGGTATTGGAGATCAGGACCTTGTGCTTGCCAGTCAGGCACTTATGCTGCTGAGCTAACTCACTGGCACTATTCTAAGACTTTAATAATGTCTGAAAATGTGGGTAGTGCCAAAGTGCCAGAGAGGCACTGGGGTCCCATCATTCCTTCCAAGCATATGGCCCTAGTTAACCTCAGGATGACCCAGTAGGCTCGTCATCTCATCACCTCCGACGTCTACCATGCTAAAACCAAGCTTCCAATGCGTGAACTTTTGGGAGACACTTAAACCATACCAGCTGTGATCAAGTTTAATTTGCAAATGAGACACAGTAAGACATTAACAACAGTAATAAAACAACAATTATAACAACACAGTGTAATAAATGTTATATAAATATAATCTGTCTTTCAGAATGTCTTATTTTGTATTTGCCTTTCAGTTGTGATCATGTAAGATGATGCAGTTTATACAAATTGAGATGAGATCGTATGTCTCTGATGCAGCATTAGGCTGCTGTAAATGTTCCTTTTACAGAAGCACTACCATACTTACATATTTTATCTGATAACCCATACATCTGTAGACCAGCAGAGGAGTAGCATATACACCGTACACTGCACAAAGGGGTGATTCGCATCCGAGGCAGTGTGGCACAAGATTTCATCATGCTACTCTGCTCAGTGTGTAATTTAAAGTTTGTGAGTCATTTACTTCTTGAATTTTCCATTTACTGTTTTGACCATACATAACTGAAATGTAGTATGAAATCACAGATTACAGGGCCCTGCTGTACTGTGGAGTACATTGGGCAGGCAGTTATTCCTACTCCCTAGGTCCCATTTATGTAAGTAGTTCTTCACACAACCTCACTGTTAGATACATAGGAGAACTGTGTAAAGGTGAACTGTGAGTGAGGATGGTAGCACATGCCATAAATCCCAGCACTTAGGAGGCGGAGGCAGGAGGATCACTGTGAGTTTAAGCCCACATAATGAATTCAAGGCTAGCCTGCACTCCAAAGTGAGGCCCTGTCTCAAAAAGAGTAAACTTTGAGATTAATCTGCGATTTAGAGACTGCATGATATTAACTGAGATCCATGATAAAACTGTATGAATCTGCTGGACTTTCACGCTCCCAGCTAGTGTGCTGTACCATGGGGAACACTTGCAGAACCTTTTGGCCCTCAGGGTGGCAAGACAGGGCCTCATCAAGTCGGACTCCTTTAGCTACAAGAATGTTCAACTGTCTGCACAGTGTCAAAAACACATGGATGATGATTTTCGGTGTGCAGCATGGCTGGGAAAGCATTTGGAAGCAAGTGACAGAGTAAATTGAAATTTATGGCACTTCTTTTTTATTGACCATAATATTTTAAAGGTTGGTTATGCTTTATTTGCAACTATGGGTAACTGTCATATTTTTGGTAATACTGTTTTGTTGACATTTTTTAGTTAATAAGTAAGAATTTCCAAAATAGCCTTCCCATTATATGGGGTAAAGAAAATGCCATGGTTCTTTTTTTTTTTCCATAAAATCCACAAGGTTTTCTTAATTTTTTTTTAATTTTATTTTTTCTCTGTGAGGATAAAAACATTTAATGAGAAAAAAAATGTAGAAGAACACACATAAATGTCCCCTAAGGGTAACAGCAGATTTACATGCTTGGCCATTCATCAGTCCTCAGCCTCCATCATTTTTTTTAAAAAAAGATTTAAAATTTCTGAATTTAGTTCAACTTATAATACCGCATTTCCAAGAAAAATGAACCTTTTGCACAAGAAATTTAAATAAGATCATACCAAAATACACAAAAATGAAATTGTCCAAAACTTAAATATTCGCTATGGAAGAACAAAATTAAATAGCATCTTATTCCACATTAGAAAGAAAAAAAAAAGGACCAAGTGTCTAAGAAACTAGACTAATTAAAGGATTGAAAGAAAAGAACTGTCCTCTTTGAATTTTATACTTAGCAAACATACCTTTGAAAACTAAAAGTAAGATTTTCTAGTTATACAAACTTGAAATATTTTGATACCTCCAGACGTAGCATATAGGAAATAACAAAGAGCGTAATTCAAAAGAATGCCGTGGTTCTAATGGGCTGCTTTTGTGTTTGCATCAAAACTGAGTTTAGGTCCTCACTTTACTTATCAATGCGGCCTATAAGCCCAGCCGTGTTCTTCGGGAGCTCCAGCTGGACAAAGACTCCGTGTGGCATGGCTGTGGGGAAGTACTGAAAGCCAAGTGAGTAGATTCCTCTGCCATCTACTATTGTTTGTCTTTACTCAGTTGCATAATCACTTCTCTGGATAATAGAAAGCTTGTTCCCTGTGGCAGTGCTGCGTCAATGATTTGTGGCAAAGGAGTTAGGCTTGTTTTCTTTTTTAGTTTCCACTCTGTCCTGGGTCAATAAGTTTATAACATATGGTAAAAATGAATTATAAGGAAGACAAATTTAAAAGACAGAAATGAAAGAACATTTTTTATTAGATTCAAGAGACATAAAACTACTTTTCAAATTCTTATGAGAGTTTATAAACATTTACTTTTATTATCTGACCTGATTGTTTTCGTGGATGGAATGGATGGTATTTGGCAAATCATACTGTATCCTTGGGCCACACCATGAGAATCGCTGCCCAGGGTAAATAAAGACTTAATGAAAAATTCCTATTCTTTTTATGATAAGTAAAGTTACTAGTTGAAAACCGTCACCTAAGAATAGAAAACTAGAAACTTTACCAATTTAAGTAATAGCTTTTTGTTGTCATTGTTTATCAAATTTAAGTATGATACAGAATATTCTTATTGTTCTCAGAGTCAACAAACTCTGAACATAAGAGTATTTTAAGAAGCAAAAATATTTTTCAGGTTTATTAATATACTTGATTTTTCTCTGAGTAGTCACTTGCCCAATAAATTTGGCATCCAATGTCTTCCAATGGCAGATATAAAGGAAAGAGTTATCGGGCTACTGTTGAAATAGTGAAAACAGCAGATCGGGTGACTGAATTCTGCCGGCAGACCTGTATCAAACTGGAATGCTGTCCTAACCTGTTTGGTCCACGGATGGTTCTGGATACATGTTCTGAGAACTGCTCTGTACTTACAAAGACCAAATACAGTGAGTTTTGTTTTTTAAGTGTGTTAACTATAGAATCTTATACCTTATATCCTGAAAAAATATTTTTATTTTGCACACATTCAGATATAGCAGAAATACACCAACTTTCTATAAAAGGTTAGATAATAAATATGCTGCCAGTCCTATGATCTCTGTCACATGTTCTTTTTTGTTTTGTTGTAAACTCTTTAAAATGAAGAAACATTTTTAGCTATAGGACCATACTAAAAAATAGCCCATGGGCTAGATTTGGCTTATGGGTCCTCGTTTGCCAACTTTTATGACATGTGTATAAGTTAGCTGGTGCATCTAAGAGGTATATAGTTTATTCATACAGTCTGTTGTTTTATGTTCCTACTGTGTGCTGCCACTGTTGGCAGCCACAAGATACACAATAAAATCCCTGTCCTCCCTGAGTTCTTACTTAATGTGGGACAGAAATAATAAGCAAATGTAGAGACAAATCTAAGGTGGGGGATGGAGCAACATTAGGAGACAAAAAGAGATGAGAAGGCTGGGAACAGTGGCCAGGGAAGGCTTCTGAGTGGGAGCTACCTTGAATGAAATAAGGTGGGTTGTTGTGCCTGTGAGTTGAAGAGGGCCATGAGCTGTAGGCTTTGCATGAGCTTGCTCAGGGTCTGTGAAGGGCAGTAAAGAAGTCCTAGTGGTTGGGACGGTGTAAATAGCCAGAGAAGAGATAAGTACAGTCTCACTTGGAACTGTTGTCTCTTATTTGTCTTCTCCTTTGTGAAACTGGGGCATGAGTCACGTGGGATGAAATTCAAGTGTGGATTCTCATCAGGGTGTTGTCGCGCCCAAACAAAATTCTTATCCTATGTCCTTAAGTTCTGTAAACCCTGGTGTCACTTAGGAAAACTAACAGGGTAAAGGATTTTACTGTGTCAGATTTGAAAGATTCCTTTAAAAGATTTGTGACTTAAATTTTATAGTTCTTGCAGATCATTTCAGCGCCTTGTTTCAATGTGCATTCGTATCTCTCAGGTCTGTCTGTGGGTGTCTGGGACTATTTCTAACCAATTCCTCAATACAGCTGATGATGCCAATCCACATTTTGCAAGGCACGCTTTCTAATCAGAATGTGAATTCTAAACGCATGTAAAAGTCTAACCTCCTAGCAGTTTCTATTTGTATTTAGTGTATTTATTGTAAACTCCTTAAGGGCAGAGATTATTTTGGCTTATTATTATCAACTATTTGTTTAGGAAACTACAACTATTAGGAGCTAAGTAGAAAACACTATTCATGTAAATATATGAATATTATAGTAATAATAGAAAGACACTGGGAAGGTTTATAGACTTTATTATACTTTTTAAATATTTATTTCTGAACTTATCTTTCACAATGATAAATTGAAATTGCCCTAGGTTTTAAAAAAATCTAATTTTTTCTGATTAGTAATTTTGTGGTCTCCAATGAATTTGTATTCTTAGGAATTCCATTTGCAGAAATTTACATCAGAATTTGATATTACCTTAATATATAACCCAGAACTAGAATGTATTTCATTTTTGAATTATCTGTGTATTCTAAAATTTACATAAAAATGCAAAGAATCTAGAATGCTTAAAATATTCTTGGAAAAGAATAAAGTTGAAGGACTTTTGTTCTCTGCTCCCTGCTGCCTTCTTTTTTTTTTAATCATGAAGCTATAATAATCAAAAGAATTTAGTATTAATGTGTTCCCACTGGCTTGAACCACTGGTGGTGGTACGTGGTGGTTTGTGCCTGACTGTCCCATCAGGCAGCTTGTATAACCTGATGGGACAGTCACACGTATACCACTAGTTTCTTCCAGCTGCCCAGCAGCCAAACATACAAATTATGGCCTCTTGTGAATATGTTAGAGTAGTAAAAGCATTGGGACAAAGTAGAAGGTCCAGAATTAGATCCAAATTATTAGTAAGTGAATGTCTTAGTTACTTTTCCCATTGCTGAGACAAAATGCTCAATATCCAAAGTTAAGGGGGGAGAGGTTTATTTCATCTCCAAGTTTGTAGAGGCTTCTGCCCATGGTCAGCTCACTCCAGGGCAGGGTGGCATGGCAGAAGGACATCACAGAGGAGAAATAGTCAATGCAAGTAGGCAGGAAACAAAGAAGCAAGTGACAGCAAAGCAGCAGACAGCAGCAGCAAGTCTGCCTCTCCTTTTTATCTTATGCAGGCTACCAGCCTTTTGGTGGTGCCAGCCACACCCCAGGTGGGCCTTCCTTTATCTACCTCCTTAATTCCATAGTCCCACATTTAATCCCAGTATCACCCTAATCTAGCCACTTTAGAAACTTCCTATACATAACCGCATAAGGCTTTGTGGGGGGATATCTGGATACAAACCATAACATTGAATTAACATGAAAATTTAAAACTTCTTCCCTTTGAATAATAATACCAATTTTTAAAAAGAAAGACATAAGCCATAGTATTTGGAGAAATTATTCTTAATTTATAATCCAGTAAAGACTTTATAATATATTAAGAACTTCCCCCAACTCAATAATAAAAAGGGAAGTTTTAAGATGTGACAGAGATAATGGTTTTACACCATTTTGAATATGCTAAATATCTCTAAATTGTACATTTTAATATGGTTGATTGTATGCTATATGAGTTTCACCTAAATTAAAATAAAAAATAAGCAAAATGTTTTAGAATTAGTGTCATGGTTATAAAGCATAATTCACATACAAAAACCACTCAATTGTACACTTTAAACTGGTAAGCTTTATGTTATGTAAACTATGTTTCAATAAATTTTTTTTTTAAAGTACTGGAGTTCTAGTTCAGTGTTAGGTAGGAAGTTTGTCTAGCCCTATCTCAAACCCTAGCACAAGGAGAGACTGGGTTTTATCCCTAGCATCACAAAAAATAAAGAGAAAACAGTTTTAAATAATGAATAAAGGACCAGTAAGCACATGAAAATGTACAGAATCATTGATGATTGGGGGAATATAAAACTGCAGTAGATTTGCAGTAACATGGATGGAACTGGATAATGCTGGGATAAGTAAAGTCAGTCAGACATAGAAAGATGAGTACTACCTATTCTCACATGTAGAAGGTAAAGTTGAGCTTATAAACATAGAAAATAGAACAGTGATTATCAGAGTCTGGGAGGGTATGGGGGAGGGTGAGTGGAGAAAGGATTGTTAATGGGTACAGAAGTACAATTGGATAGGAGCAATTACTTCTAATGTTTTATATCACAGTAGTATAACTATTCATTGTATATTTCAAAATAGATACTAGAGAGGATTTGGAATATTCTCAACAAAAAAGAAATGGTAAGTGTTTGAGATGACAGTTTGAGTTGAATATAGACTTTTACCTGTATCTGATCATTACACATTGTATACATGTATTGGAATGTCACATTGAACACTATAAACATGTATAATTTTTATGTGCCAATTAACAGTAAAAATGTATTTTTAAAAAACTGGACAATAGCAACACAGTGAAAAATTACCACATCCATATACTAGACTGATTAAAATTAAAGAGACCAACATTACTAATAGTGGTTGGCACAGGTGTGGAACAACATAGATCTCATATATTGCGGGTGGGAGTATAAAATTACACATCCATTTTAGAAAGTTGGAAATTTCTTTAAAAGTTAATCATAGCCAGGCTTAGTGGTGCATGCGTGTAATCCCAGCACTGAGAAAGTTAAGACAAGAGGATCACTGCAAGTTCGAGGCCAGCCTGGGCTACAAAGTGAGTTCAAGGCTAGTCTGAACTACGTAGTGAAACCGTATCTCAAAAAGAAAAAAAAAAAAGTTAATCATACATCAACTCTATCATCTAGCAGTTCCATTATTAAGCACTTCTGCAAGACAGTGAAAACATACCCATTAAAAGTTTTAAATAAGAATATTCATTATAATTAAGTTAATATTAAAAATGAAATGATCTCAGTGCCTAACAGGAAAATAAATAAACTGGTATGTTCATATGATGGAATGCTAGTTGCTAACATAAAGGAATGAATTGCTTATATACCCAGCAGTATCGATGACTCAAAAACATGTTGTGTGAAAAAAGCCATTCACAAGAAAAAGTACCTACTGGATGACCCATAAATGGAAAATTAATCTACAGTGATGGAAATTTAGGATAGTGGTTGCTCTGGAAAGGAGCCCTAAGATCTCTTCTCTATTGATGGAGATGGAGATCCATTGGGGGAGGCTTATTCAGGTTTATGTATTGTCAGTACTAATCAAATTGTACACTTTTCTACTTATTCTACCATGTATGCCATTTAAACATCAAATACAGTATTCCTGTTGTTGTTGTTGTTGGGTTTTTTTGCTAGTAGAATTTCTTGCAGTTTTAAAGTACACAATAATGAAACTACTTCATTTATCTTTGTCATCCACATTTAGCACACTATTATGGAAAGAAGAAAAATAAAAGAATTGGGAGGCCACCTGGTGGGCATAGTAACTTAGCTTGTGCCCTGAAAAAAGCCAATAAGAGAAGAAAGAGGCGGAAAAATGTTTTTGTTCATAAGAAAAAACGCTCCTCTGCATCTGTTGACAATACTCCAGTGGGCTCACCTCAGGTATGAGATCTGTGATGCGTCTGTCATGTCTAGAAGCCAAGTGACCACTATTTTACAGTAAGGCACAGGAAGTATACCTGCAAGTCTCTCTGATTTAGTTCTCTGGCCAGTAGAAGATGGTTTTACAGCCCAGTAACTGATTTGTCCTGAACTTCGATGCCACTTACCTCCTTTTCCTCCAGGGAAGTGGGGCTGAAGAGGAAGATGATGTAGATGAAGGGGATGAAGATTCCCTCAGTGAAGGTAGCACCTCTGAGCAGCAGGATGAGCTACAGGAAGAGTCAGAAACATCAGAGAAAAAGTCATGCTCCTCCTCTCCTACCCAAAGTGAGATGTCCACCTCACTGCTCCCAGACAAACAGAGGAGAAAAAGAGAGCTGCGCACCTTGTCATTTTCTGATGATGAAAATAAACCTCCTTCACCAAAGGTACCATTTTTAAAAGTGTCTTGTCTCTCGTCCTCACTCCCTGTTATTTCCCTTTACAACCTAATGATGCTGGTATTCCATTTCTTTCAATATAAGCTTATGAAGAATTTCTAGGATTTCTCTTTAAAAAGATTCCAAAGGTAGTTAGGATATTGCTAGTTTTTGTTGTTTTTTTGGTTTGTTTTTGTTTTAATTTACTTACTTGTTTTGCAGTACTGGGGATTGAACTCAGAACCTTGCGCTTGCCAGGCAGGCGCTTATTCTAGTGAGCTAGTTCCCCAGCCCTGCTAGTTTATTTGTAGTCTGTCGTTTATTTTACAGAAAATATTTTTTCTTCTTGTCCTTTTTACTTTTTATTTTTTTAGTTTATTTTAAAGAGCATATAACAATAATTGATAAGATATTAGAAATGGTACACATTTAGATGAACAAGATGAGAGGTATTAAACTGGTTTTTGTATTGCACATTGCTGTCTTCAATCTAGGTGCTCAGATTACAGATATTAGCATATTCAGTTAGTCATAGTGAAAATCTTAAATGTTAAATACTATTTTTCTGAAAATGTTTTTGTAATATGTATGGTTTTATAAAACTTGTCCCTTTGCTTCTGGTTAAGTATCATGTTCAAAATATACACAAATACATTATATAAATAGACACACTCAAGGTTACAACTAAATTATTTCAAAACTGGGTTGCTTTTTAAAAATGTACTATGAGCAGGAGCAATAAAAGTTTTTTTTCACAGTAATTTGATTAGGTATTCTCCGTGGGACCATTCCATTCACTGTAGCACACTGCTACCAGAGGTGCAGCTGAAATATATAAGGAACAACTAGGAGACTTATCATTCTTGGGCTGGTGAGAGCTCAACGGGCTAAAGCACCCGTTTAGGAAAGCTTAGGCAAGCACAGGGATCCCTGCACCACTCGGGGCAGGCTGCGCTGGCCAGAGTCCAGGTATAGTGGTGCAAGCCTGCAAGCCTAGCGCTGCAGAGGCTGAAAGCAGGAGGATCACCACAGGTCCAAGCTACTTAGTGTGACCCTGCCACAACCAGATATATTAAAAATAAATAAATAAGTAAAATAAAAATAAAAGTTCTCTTTCTTGCTGGCATGGTGGCACATGCATGTAATCCTAGCACTCAGGAGGCTGAGGCAGGAGGATCACCAAAAGTTTAAGACCAGAATGGGCTACATGTGAGTTCAAGGCCAAATTGAACTGCATAGTGAGACCCTGTCTCAAACAAAAAATGAAAAAGATGTTTTTCTCTATTAAATTGTCTAAATTATTTGTACTGAAACTTTATGAGAACTCTTTCTTCGGTTTTGGGTTGTTTTTTTTTGTTGGGGTTTTTTTTTTTTTTTTTTTTTTTACTGCCTCAATTTTATTGCTTGTTATTGGATTGTTCAGGGTTTTATATCTTCTTGGTTTAGCTTTGTATTTTAGGGAAGAGTCTACAGGGTGTTCAGGGTCTCACTACTAGATCAGACTTGTAGTGATTCTCCTATTTATAGCCTCCAAGTGCTGGGATTACAGGTGCGTACCACCACGCCCAGTCCCCTCAGTGGTATTTTGAGTTGTTAAAAGTCAGTTGAAAATAAAATTTGTCCAACCAGGTGCGATGGCACATGCCAGTAAACTTAGCACTCGGGAAGCTGAAGGAGAGCGGCTCACTGTGAGTTTGAGGCCAGCCTGGGCTACACAGAGTTCAAGTCCAGCCTGGACTACATAGTGAGACTTTGTCTCAAAAAATAAATAAAATTTGTATTATAATTTTTCTCAAATATTATACTAATGTGTGTGGGCCTTTAACATCTTTCCTGGGAGAAATCATATCCTAAGTTCAGTTTAAATACTATCTTGTAGGATTATAAATTTAGAGGTTTTTTTTTTTTAGAAAGAATGCAGTATCGGGCTGGAGAGATGGCTCAGTGGTCTAAAGCACCTCTTAGAACAAGCTTGGCAGAGCATCAGGGACCGCGGTTCAATCCCCCAGCACCACATGCCAGCCAGCCCCGCCCCCTGGTGGGCTGAGCTGGCCACACACACACACACCACACACACTCTCTCTCTCTCTCTCTCTCTCTCTCTCTCTCTCAAATAAATAAAAAAAAAATTAAAAAAAAATTAAAAAAAAAAAAAAAAATTTTAACTTTAAAAAAAAAAAAAAAAAAGAATGCAGTATCTCTTACATCATTTGGTTTGGTTTTTTTGGGAATGAAGGAAATAAGGATTGAGGTTGCTGAAAGGCTTCATCTGGACAGTAACCCCCTGAAGTGGAGTGTGGCAGATGTTGTGCGGTTCATCAGATCTACTGACTGTGCTCCGCTAGCAAGAATATTCCTAGACCAGGTAATTGCAGATACCTGTAATCTAAAATAATAATGTCTTTTTAGCAAAGAGCTGTGTGTGTAATAGTCCACCATTTATTTACAACTTGCAGGAAAAATATTTTAATCCAAATGAACATTGGTTTAGGTCCTTTTTTAGAAGAGGAAAGTGATTTAAAAAATATTTATTAGACTTCATAGTTGAAACAGGTTATCATTGCATTCCCATTTTTTTCCAATAACTTGATTCTGTGCCCCAAAGTTTAGATAGTTCAAAAATCAAGCATGCTTTGCTTAACTATCCTCATCTTTTTGAAAATAATTTGCTTATTTTTACAAAACATTAGCATTTGTCATAAATCAGACTCTAAAGTGGTAACCAATTTTAAGGCAAATTAGGTGTGGTGATGCACACCTATAATCCCAGCGACTGGGAACCTGAGGCAAGAATATTTCTGTGAGTTCAAGTCCAGCCTGAACTGCATAGTGAAAACCTGTCTCAAAATGACAAAAAAAAAAAAAAAAATGAGGCAGGCTTGCTGAAATACAAACAGTAGTGGGTGGGGATTGCAGATCAGTGATGCGATGCCTGCCTTGCACGCACCGGGTTCTGGGTTTGATCTTCAGCACTGGGAAGAACAAAGTCAGTAGCCCTAAATAAATATTAAAGTTTGTTTGGTAATTGGGACAAGTTCAAATTGACCCTCATTGAAGATCTTAACTGGCTTTTTGTGAGTGTTATAAATAAAGCACTAAAGTTTATAGTTACTATTCTGTTTCAGACTTGCAAAGACCCTTCCGAAGATTTGGCCCACTTCCTCACTGAATTTTGCTGAGCAGAGGTTCTGAAGACTAGAATGTTGTTTTTTTTTTTTTTAATCCCTCCGGTACTGGGGATCAAACTCAGGACCCTGTGCTTGCCAGGCAGGCGCTTATTCTACTGAGCTATCTCCCCAGTCCTAGATTGTCATCTTATAAAAATTTATTATGAGCTCTAGAGGTTTGTTAGGGTGCAGGATTGCAGAGCCATCAAAAAGAAAATGTCTGACATTTATTTAAAGGGAAAAGGAAAGACTTTGGGACTGTGGGCCCTCAAGGACAGGGCCTTTGGTTTTGACAGACAAATGAATGGAGACAGTGGTGATCAAGTTGCCAGTCGTGTGCATGCCATACATAATTTGCATTTATCCCTTAACAGGAAATCGATGGTCAGGCCCTGTTGCTCCTTACCCTTCCCACCGTTCAAGAGTGCATGGACTTAAAATTGGGCCCTGCCATCAAGCTTTGCCATCACATAGAAAGGATCAAGTTTGCTTTCTATGAGCAGTTTGCCAACTGAGAAGGACAACCAAAGTGAGCTGGACCTTTGAAGCACAAATGCAGCAAATCCCTCACCCTGTTCTATAGGTGGAGCTGTATAGTCCTGGGGCTGTGGACCCTGTAGGTGTCGGCTTGCTCTCTTTGCACTTTCAGGGAAGGAGGACCCACACTGAGGAAGCAAAAATGGCACAAAGTGGCTCTCCTACCAGTGGAAATGTGGACAGCTCATACTCAGCAGGTTGCAGTTTTTAAAAAATAAAGGCTGTGAAGAAAAAGTCAAGAGAAAAATAAGCATTTCCAGTGGTGTGGACTGAAAACAAAGAGTAATCTAGGTGACTGGATAGCACCTTTTTAGTTTTCTTTTCATCCTGTTTCTTCCTACTGTAGACTGAACTTTGTTCTCTGCTTTCTTTTCTTTTCTTTTTTCTTTTTCTTTTTTTCTTTTTTTTTTTTTGTTGAAAGAGAGGACATAGCTTTGATAGCTTTAATTCAGCACTGATTTGCACCTGTGCCTAAGGCACATCAGTGCTTCTTGTTATTGTGTTTTTAAGTGTTTTAATTTTAAAATTAAAACAGTTCATTTTGGGGATAATTGTGTGGCTCCAAGGTTTTGAATGTATAGTCATACTTTGATCCATTTTAAAATCTGTTCTTAAGAGTTCCTTTGTTTACTACCTCTGTTGATAATTGAGCTTATGGCCATGAATTAGGTTTTTTGTATGATGCCATCTTTAAGCTAGTGAACACTTAAAACTATAACAGAAGTTGGAGGGGAAAAAAACACTGTTTTCTATCTACAGAACATTATGCAGGCACTTAAGCCAGTTCTTCAACAGACCTGACCTAAGAACTACTGTCATTGTTCTCCGTTGACTCAGCTCCCCTATCTATGTTAAGTAGCCTCGTGAAGATTGTTAGTATTTCAATTTGATTATTGTGCCCTTACTATTTCTCAGAGGACTTAAATAGCTTTTGTGTTTACTTTTCTCTAGAGTTGTCTGTCTACCTCTGTTTCATTTTTGAAGTCTTTACTTCTGGTGAAAATCAGTAGGTATTCTTTTGATCCAATATAAAGAAAGGCTCTGTTATCCTAGCACTCAAGAGGCTGAAGCAGGAGGATTGCCATGGATTCCAGGCCATCCTGGGCTAAATAGACAGATGCTGTTTTGAAAGAAACAAAGGAAAGAAAGAAAAATGAAAGAAAGGCCAGCAGAAAAGAAAGCACCCTCGTGCCTGGCCATTTCTCCTGCCTGTTAGGGGGTAACACGGAATGGAGCAATTTCCTCAGTAGCAGGACAAGATTGGGAAGTGATAAAGGAGTGTGGAAACCAAGCCCCTTGCCTGGCCACCTCTATGCTTTTCTTCAGTTAAACCTTTAAATTGAATATAGTCTAGAGTTTGAAGTTCCATTTGATAACTGTGTCTTTTTTGGTGTTTCTTTTAACTCAGCTCAAATTGACATGAAACTTCAGGCAAATTTTTACTTTTTATGATTTTATTGCCAGCTATTAGAAAATAATAGCACTTGTTAGTATTCTAGGCAAGAATGAAGACATGTACAAATTGCCTTCTTTATATGGTTTACTTTATTTATTTATTTATTTTTGCATTCTAGTCACCTGCAAATTTATAACCTAATCATTTCTTTTCAAGAATTAAAATGTTTTAAAACTGTAAACTTGGTAAATTCCAAACAACTATCCAAATATAAGGTAATGTTATTACAAATTTAAACTGCTGTTATTCTTTTCCTTTTCTTTCCTCAAACCTTGTTTTTATGGACATTGGCAGATAATCTGTAATCTGGATGCTTGCCTCACTGGGTAATTCGTAAACTGTAATTCATGACTCAAGCCCTCCAAATCAAATCATAAGGCATTAACTCTGCTTAGGTTAATATCAGATATCTGATAAGTTCAGAAGCTTTATTTGAGTAAAAGCATATTTGAACATATAGATCCAATTTTTAAAAATTCTATCGCTATGGAAGAAAAATAAGTGTGATGCTAGAGAGCAGTCAGCATCAAGCAGTGGAGTTGAGACAGTGATGTCTTGTTTAATAAAGTTTCCTGAGAGCTTAGCAAGTAAGGCACTGAGGCAAAAGAGGCTCCCTTGAGGAAGAGCAATGGACCACAAAACTTCTGCAATTAATGTTTAGGGTCTTACATTACTGTCTTGTTTAGGAAAATGACACATAAGGGGAGATTTGCCAAATGTAATGGTGTTGAATGTTATTTTGTCTCTCTTCCTGACTTCTTCAGAAACCAGCATTTAGAATCACTTCCCTTTATAGATGAGGTTGAAGTACATGGTGTCTAACTGGGACGGGGTCAGAGCATAACAAGCTGGTCTGTCTCTACCGTGCTTATTCAAGCAGTTTCCTTCTGGAGAAAGGCTGGCTTTAAACTGCACATGTGAGTGGGATTTCTCTTAATATTTCTGGTATTCATTTACTGGGACATAGTTTATTGGACAGTTGTATTATTTAAAAGCTATATTTACCCAGCCCCTTTTCCCAAATATTACATACTGAGAATAATTGGGAATTTGGCACAAGTCATTTTTTTTAAAGCACAAATTTTCAGTACTAGGGCTGGTGAGATAACTCCGCGAACTAAATGCCTGCTTAGGCAAGTGAAGGGACTAGGGTTCAATCCCTGGCACCACGTGTCGTGCTGGCCCCGCACCCGGGCACGCTGAGCCAGCCACTGAGACTGGGTGTGGTGGCACATGCCTATAATCCCAGCACTAGGGAGGCTAAAAACAGGATCACTATGAGTCTGAATTGCATAGTGAGACCCTGTACCAAATACATAAAAATAAACAAATTTTCAGTACTATTTACCTCATAGGCCTGCTGGGACTAGGAACAGTGATGGTTCATTTACTGTCATACAAAACATTTTAAACCTGGTAATAGCTTACTGTGTTGGAGTAAAATGCTTATGTGCTGTGTAAGTTCATATGTATATATATATTGTTTTTAGAGATCAGCTCTTTATGAGAGGTACATTGAAAGAATCTACATTTATCTGGATTTTACCTATAATTGGCTTCACAGATCTCCTGGTAATAGGTTTTTCATGATCCATTTTTACCCAGGATTAACAGGCTTAGAAACAGGTTAAGGGACTACATCATACTCCTAGACTTGAAAAGTTAGACAGTAGACTTTTACTGCTATGTTAGCATTCAAGGGAAACCTTTATTACACATGTAGATTTGCTCTGGGATTTTTACTATAGCTTGTGGGCTTCTGGAGACCATGTTATTTCCTTTGTGACCTCTTCATCCTTCTCATGTGAGCAGAATTTGAAATGGCTAATGCAAGGAATTGAGAAGGACTTTTAACCCCATCTTTAGTTTTTCTTTAGCAACACAGGTAGCTACTGGGACCTACAAAATAGATCCATAGGTCAAGGAAGGATATCTACCAGGCACTGGAAATGATGATATTGGTAAATACATACTGAATTATAATAGAGGACCACGAAGAAACAAGTTCATAATTTGACCTTTTTATGTCTTCTTTCCTGGAAGTGAAATCATTCTCACTGTGAGAGAAAGGGCATTGGATCAGAGTTTTTTGAGGACTTGAATACATTTTACTTGCTCTGTAGTATGAATTCAGTCACTAATGTAGTACCTGAATACAATTTGAATGCTCTAGGAGGCCGTAGTGGGGCAGCATTCAGAACTATTGCTTTTTTTCAAGACAACAACTCTTTTTAGGAGACACATAGAAAATCAGGTAATCTAGATGGGGACATTGTGAAAACCGTCACTGGCACATTTACTTGACACCTGTCACCAAAGACTTATTTGCTGGTTTGATCTATTACCATAGAAGCTCTGAAAGAGTTGTTAGCCTCAACAGTGAAGACAAAACTTGAGTTTTAACTCTGGTCACCTGTATTGGAGATGCTCTGTGTGTATGCATGCACATGATTTTGAAAGTGTAGGAGATATATTAGCATCATGGAGGAGGCATCACTAACACATATGAAGTATAAATCTTGGTACAGACCATATACTCCCTTTTTAAATTTCAGTGTCTTTGGTCCTGGGTCTGTAATAAGTAACCATGTGTCACAGGTATGCTGCTGGCTCAGAAATTGTTGGACAGAGAGCCACCTATAAAACTAAATAGAGGGCCAAGGAGGTAGCTCTGTGGCATAAGTGCCTGCCTGGCAAGAGCAAGGTCCTGAGTTCAATCCCTGGTACCAAACAAAACAAAACAAAAAACTAAAAAGAAACACTACTTTCCTCTCATAATCCCTCCTATACTTTATTCACTGTAAATGTTTTACTAGTGAATTTTGATGATTCCCTTGAATTAGAATGTGTATATTTTGGAAATGTGAACTGTGGACTTGGAGTTTTGGTGTAAGAGCTTTAAATTTGAAGCCCAGTCCAAATTGATCTGGTTTCAAGCCCACTTATTTGAGATGGTTGGTTCAGTACTTGTCCCAGACCACACTGGTGGCCTTGTTTCTAGGGGCAGCTTTTAGGGGTGAAGTGTGGAAGGTAGTGGGCATTACAGTGCAGTGCAGGTTTATTTTCCTGGATATCATGTTTGGTAAGTCAGATGTTCACAGGATCCAGCAAAACCAGGAGTGAAGAGTTGAGGGTACACAGAAGGAAACCTAACACTTCCCCCCTTTTGCTGACTGGCCTGTCCTGGTGCTGCGGCCTATCCCAAAGGACTGTAGAGAAAGGCTCTGGAAAGCCCAGAGCCTTGCTGGGCTGGCCATATCTCATCTCTACATCAGCAGTGAAGTGCAGACCTGAGCCCTAGGAGGCAAAGAATGAAATGGTGATATGGTGCCCTATTGCTGATGGGGATGGGTGTGCCGGTTCCCAGAATGTGTTGAAATTCAGGTCCAAGAGTTTCTTTACATCATTTGTTCACAAGCCTAGAGTGGCAGAATGGAGGCAGTGAAAGTGTTGAAAGGAAGATGGTAGGCTTTCAGGGCAAATCAAGTCGCAAAGCAGATGGCCAAGGGAGGTCGTAAAGCTCAGGCAGAGTTAAAGCTGGATAGTTCCTTAGCTCCTTCAGCAAGGATCTCTGAGGAAGGTAGTTTGAGTATTTCTTTTGAGATTTTAAGTGCTCATTTTTTTTTTCCTTTTCCTTCCTTTTTGGTTGAATATTCTCTAAAGACAATCAGAGGCCTGCCAGGGAAGGACTCCTGGCTGGTTCCAGCACTGTCCTTAGGCCTCTTTCTAATAGTAACTTGTTGGAACTGATGCACTTTGTTTAATGTATTTTGCCTTTCGTTCTTTATTTTTTTTTCCAAGCTGCTTGTTTGGAACAAAATGAAATGCTTATTACATTGTATCTTTCCTGCTTGCTGTTTTTTTCTCTTAGTTTCCAAGTTATGCATTGAAGATAAGATACCCTTAAGCAGAAATATGCACACGAATACCTATTAAAATAACTCCCATCATTTGATGGTATAACATCAAAGGATTAAAAACAAAACACACAAACTATTTTGGATGAGTATCTGTGTGTTTTCTTTATTTTTCACAAATAACTTTGTATAAACTTATAAATGTAATGTGACATTTAAGAGAACTTTTAACTTCATTTTGCAGATTTGACAGGAAGGCATTTTTGCCAGAGTATATTCTTCAAAACTCCAGGGGGGGCCTTAGAGAATCATTTCTGAATGGATGAGAAAATTCCTTTCTACTTTAATAAAATTAAAGAATTTCTTTCCCCTCCTGTCTCATCCTTTCCCCTCTGGATTCATATACTTTTTCCATTTCAGCTCAGGAAAGGTAGGAACAGCAGAATCCTCCACAGTGACCTTGCTCCTGACACTGGGGATTCTGCCCCTAAACTCTAAAGATGATTCCTGTTCTCCATGGGCCTTAAGGATTCCTCCACATCCGGATGTACAAACAGGGCCTTGTCTAGAACTTCATTTTTCAGCGCACTGTGCAATTTTCCTTGAGCTTTCTGTGTCTTCAAGCAATTCAGAGTCTCCTTATTCCTAATCACAGTCTCCTCTGCTCTAAGACGTGTCCTCTGCTTTGGTTCTCTCTGAATAAGTGCTGTTTGTTAACTGTTGAGCATCCTCGTAAGATCTCTCTTGGTCTTGAAAACAATTTTAATCTTCTCTTACCCATTTATTTTCTTAAACTGCTTTTCTGTATTTGCCAATGGTCAATATTTGTGGAGAGTTTTAAAATTTATAAATTAAACTTCAACTTAATTTAAAAAGCATTTTTGTTGTATGTTATCTCTGCCAGACATTGAGTTGGGTCCATGAATGAATAAAAACCAGTTTTTGTCTTCAGAAGGCTCACGCTCAGCTGTAGGAGGGAGAGACAGATGTATACAGATGTGTAACTTAGCACTCTGGATAGCTCCAGTAGACCACCACACCCAGGAAATGAGGAAGCACAGTGAAAAGGCGGCTCGGTGGGCCTTGAGGCATAAGCAGCAGCTGGCAGAGCAGAGCAAAGCTTCAATGCCATGTAAAGACACAGAGGTGCATTAAACTGGAGAACTGTGTTTGTTGTCTGGCTAAGCAGGTAAATATTCCTGTCAACTAAGAAACCATTTGGATACCATTTAATCCTCATATGATTAGAATTTCTTGAACCTATTTTATAGGGAAAAATTTCCCTAGATGTAGTATTTACTGTTCAACAAAGAAAGCCAGACTTGAGCTACTTGTACATTGACATACAGCAGGAAGGATAGGTGCTCAGGAACCAGAGGGGGCTATCCTCCCGGATGGAGTAAAAAAGAAACAGGTTCCAACGTGTCAGGTGGGAGGTAACACGTTCCCCAGGGCTTGAACCACCAGAGGGAACTGCCCTGTGCCGCCTGGTGGACAGTCCTGTGTACCATGGGTAGTTCAGAGTCCTCCTGGCAGCCAGACGTAGGAGTTAACAGTCACTGTCCTCAATATGTTAGTGTGTTGCAAGGGATGCTGAGACTGACAAATACCAATCATTTGCCTTTCCTTTATCAATCACATTCAACCTGAAGTTGTACCCCCAATGGAACGAAGTGAGGACATTTGTACATTGACTTTTCTATCTAAATTCAGTATATTTCTAAATGAAAGTATTAAATTCAAGTCACTATTTAAATTGTATGTGGGGGAGCCAGGCACGGGCACCCATCTATAGTGCCAGCTACTGTAGGCAGGATTGCTTGAGCTGAGTTTTGAGTTTAGTTTGCACAACAGCAACATCCCATCTCAAAAAAAGTTGATGGGGTCCGAATGAATGTGAGGCTCTGCTTAATGACTCGAATTCCTTGACTTTGGGCCAGGGAAGTAGAAGGCCACGGAATGTCTGAGTTGGAAAGAAGACACTTGGTGTAGTCTTGTTTTCCTCACCCACCTGCTCAAAACCCAGCTGCAGATCATTGTGGTCCTCTCCTGAAGAGGGTGGGATCCAAGCATATTTTAAATAAATTCACCAAGATATAAGGGATTTACCTTGCAGGAAAAAAGAACTCAGTCACGGACGTCCTCGCTACTGCCCTGCTGCCCTCTGGAGCTCAAGGTTCCCAGGCTCGGCTCGCAGTCCGATCCGGGATGCCCCGGCTCACCTGGTCAGCCTACTTGCACCCGGAGACACCGAGACCCTGCCTGCTCGCCTTGGCCTGAGTCCCGCCCCTCGGGGAGAGCAGGGCCCGCCCTCATGCCAGGCTGGGCCAATCAGGTGCTGTGATCTCAGACGTCGGCTGACGCGCGGCGCCGAGTCGGCCGCCGGCAGACTCCCCCGCCCCGCGCTCGGCGGCGCGGCCCCGGCAGTCGTCAGGCCGGGCGGCCCGGGGCCCCGCGCCCTCCCGTTAGCCATGCAGAGCCCCGCCGGGAACGCGAGCCGCGGGCTGACAGGCGGGCCGCCCTCCACGGTTGCCTCCGGGGCGGGCCGCTGCGAGAGCGGCGCGCTCATGCATAGTTTCGGCATCTTCCTGCAGGGGCTGCTCGGCGTCGTGGCCTTCAGCACGTTGATGCGTGAGTCCGGGACCCAAACCCCTCCTCAGGCCTCGCGCTGGGAGACCCCCGCCCCGCTCCGCCCCGCCCCGCGGACCCTCTTGACCAAAGAGGTCTGGCCTGGGGACTGGGCCCTTAACCAAGCTGCCTTCCTCCCCCGCGAGCCCAGGCTGGGCATTCCCGGACTTGAGATCGTTCTGTCCCTGACCCCACCGTCCCGAGTCGGGAGGCACCCAGCAACCTCGCCACCTTACACGTCCGTCTTCTGAGATGCCAGTCTAAAACTTGTCCCCCTTTCTACCTTTTCATCACAGATTAAGGTTACCCCGAATGTGGCATCCCTCTCTCTACCCCTTCTCAAGGGCTCGTCGGTAGCCTTTCCCTTTGCGCTTTGAACCCACATCCCTACATCTAGTCTAGTGCTGAACGTTTTCTTTTTTCTTTTTTGCACTTCACTCTTAAAGGATTTGCATTCTCTGTTATTTGAATCTTGCTACCTTGCATCCCTTGCGTTTCCTGAAGTGAGTGTGGTAGGTTCCCACATTGTTTTCCAGAACCACTGGCCCCCGCCCTGTGATCCCTTTATTTTCCCTTGGTCATGACAAGACCTGCCCAGACGGCCCTCTCACCACACCTCCTCCTTTCTCCCCCTTCTTCTGCAGCAGGACCACCTGTTCTTTGTCCCGAGCTGACCTTAAGTTTCATCTCAGGACTTCCCTGGTTGTTCCCTTTCCCGACCCACTTTTATGATGCATATATGAAATTTCCTTGCTTTGTATGAAACTCAGGCAAACTAATGACTTAATGGAGAAAGAGGCGCAGAGGGTCCAGAGAGGTCCCAGAATCCCTGTGCTGTCACTAGGGGCACTTCCTTGGGAGTTTCCTAATGAGAAGAAGTCCCAAAAGGCCCTGGTTGCCCCATGGGAAGGGGCGGGGGTAGTGTGTCTGTCGTGTGTGGCTTAGAGTTGGTGAGAGTGTTGTTTTCTTAGAGTACATCCTTTTTATAAAAATAGCTAGCTTTGTGTGGCACGTGGGCCTAGGAGGACCCTGTGATCAGATTTTGGGTGAAGATAAGGTTATAACTGAGGGTACAGAAGCTTTAGTTCCAAAATGACTTGCTCTCAAAACTTCCCTGCCGTGCTCAGTGGGCAGGGTTCGGGCAGCTGTGTGCAGGTATCTACAGGGTCTCATTACCGTACTTGTTTATAACAAGTGTTTGCGGAAGTGAATTATCTGAGGCTTCAGGTGACCCTGGATAGGTTCTGACCTGCCACACTGCTTTCTTCCAGTTTCTTGGCCTTGATAAATCCTGCAACAAATGTCCAACTTTAGTGTTTGCTACTTTTTCTTTCCCTTTTAGACTCTGTTTGCCTTGCTACCTTCTCTGCTAAACAAATACTTATTCCCACAAATGATTTGTGACAACTTTAGCCAAATTCAGTTGCTGATTTGGGAACATGTTGTGTGTGTGTGTGTGTGTGTGTGTGTGTGTGTGTGTGTGTGAAAGACTTTGTGAGTAGGGCCTCACTCCTCTCCCACTTCCCCCACTGCCAGCCAGCCCTCCTTTCTCTCTGAAAGAACTGTAGACTTAATTTGGGAGGCAGGTGTTCTAAGAATTGAGTTTAGGGCCCCACACATACTGGGTCTACCAGGAGGCTGTATTCTGATTTTTTTCTTTTGTTCCTTGACCAGAGATTCTGTGTCCTACCTTGCTGTTATGGCTTCTATCTAGGTGCACCCCCCACCCCCGCAAAAAAAAAAAATCCCTCAAGCAGTCATAGGTGGGGTTTTTCAGAGGTGACTGGCTTCAGCGTGTGAGATACTGGCATTTAGTGTGTGATTACTAAATTAGTCACTGATTGGTTTGGTATAGTGGATCATGGGAAGGCCCTATCTGGGTGTAATGTTACCCACCCCTAGTGTGGGTAGCCTGGATAAAGTACAAGGATAAAGAACATTGTTGTTGGCCACTTGCTGTTTCTTTGCTGCCTCCTGCCTGCCATGAACTGTTTCTCCTCTGTGATCCTCCTCTATCTGCCTTGGAGCCAGCTATTAGGAACTGAAACCTCTGCAAACTCTAAACTGAAATAAACCTACCCTCCTTAACTTTGGGTGTCAGGTATGTTGTCTCAGCTATGAGAAAAGTAACTAAGCCCCTAGCTGTGGCCTGCCTTGTCCCCTCTAGGTTTTGGCACTTGTAATTCAGAGAGGGAAATGGGATTATGATGGGGTAGAGTAGCTCGCAGCTGAGAAGGTATGCACAGTTGAATGTGTTCAGAGTGCAGACGAATTCAAAACCTTTGGGTACATGCTCACCTCTATTTAATATTAAGTGTGATGGGGACAACCCGATTGGGGACCCCCTCCTGTCCCTCTCTTGGACAGGAGCTTTCTTTCCCTCAATAAATATATTCTGCTCATAACCTCAAAAAAAAAAAAAAAATAATATTAAGTGTGAGTATCTAGGCAAATTCCACTGTAGTGGGTGCTATCTCTCTTTGAAAACTGGAAAACAAAATAGACTTTTGCTCAGTGGAAGTCTTTATGTGGAAGGGGTTTGTGGAAGTGGCTGGTAGATACTGAGACAATGGAAAGTATGAGAGATGAAGAATTGGAAGGGTATCCCAGCATGCCATGCTCGCCCCACCCTCAGGGTGCACTTAGATGGCCATTGAGACTGGGCGCAGTAGTGCGCACCTGTAATCCCAACTCTTTGAGAGGCTGAACACAGGCAGAGCACTATGAGTCCAATCTATGTAGTGAGCCCCTGTAGATCCTTACTAAAAAAATATAATAATAATAATAATGATAGTAATAATGATAAAAAAAAAAAAAAAGAATTGGAAGGGCCAGAACTGCTGCTGCCCGAGACCCAGAAATGAAGCCAAGAGCAAGGCCCTCATCACTCTACCTAAACACAGAGGCAGCAGGTCAAGGTGGTCACCTGTGGAGCTGGACAAGATCCCACTGGTGCAGCTCAGTAGGGGATATGCTTTGTGTGGTCTTGCTGAAGTAGAACTGGGGAGGAGGCTCCTTCCTGAACTGCTGGGAAGAGGAAGAAATCCCCAAGAGGCTGCCTTATACACCGGAGAAGACTTTGCTGGGGGGTAGAAGGGCAGTTGAGGTAGTGATCTCAGAAAGTGAATCCGGCGCTGTTAGGCTCTGACGTTTTGGGCCCATCTGGCC
Source organism: Octodon degus (assembly GCF_000260255.1). Lineage (NCBI taxonomy): Eukaryota > Metazoa > Chordata > Mammalia > Rodentia > Octodontidae > Octodon > Octodon degus. Next base: position 10,414,954 of record NW_004524619.1, read on the forward strand.
CAGCTGCAGGAGGTGGAGGGCCAGGCTCCTGGGTGTGAGTGTTCAGCTGGCGGCCCTGAAGGAGCCAAGAGTGTGGTTCGTTCAGAGGAGGCCCTGCCATCCGTTATTATCATCTGCAGGCACATTTTAAGTGCTACTCAGTCTGGTCTGAGCAGTTAGAACTAACAATCTCTGTCCTCCTTGACGCCATAATCATTCCCCTTCCAGGTGTTTGTGTCCAGGCAGTGGACTCAGTGCCTCTCTTCTTGGATGCCTCTCACTCTAGGGACAGGAACTTGGGTTTTCCTGCTAGACCAGCTCCCTTTGTAGGCAGTGAGCCCGCTTCTCTGCCAGACAAGCTGAACAATCTTCCTCACTTCAAATCCCTGACTTCAGTGAATCCTCAGATCACTGGGTTTGTGTGACATTTATTTTGTTTTTAACATAGACACCCCTTTAACCAGTTGTTCCATTTTTTTTTAGCTGGGAGATTTTGTCCTGGGGAAAGATGTCACACAGATCTTCGCCCCGGGGAAAATACAAGGATTATTACCACTCTGGCACTCTAAAAGACTTCTTGCCTCATGCGTGTTTTTGTGGCTTGGTCCAGGCAGCTGTGAGCACACATGCCGGTCCTATCTGTGGCTTCTTCAGTCTGTGTGACCATGCAGACTGTCACAGGCTACCTCCATGGGCACATTCTGATGCCAGCATCCCCTCGGTCATGAAGTTGTGGGCTTTGCAGAGGGTCCAGCTAAGGAGCCCTGTGTGTGCAAGGAAAGCCAGGCAAACCCACAGGCCAGCTTATTAGGTGACTTTCCACTGTGGGTCTTCTGGGATCTTGCAGAAGTGACTGATTGTCTTCATTTAAAAAAAAAAAAACTAAACTAAACTAAAACTCAAACAAACAAAAAAAACCACTTTAAGTGAGAGGGCTAGGTTGTGCTCTGCCTATCAAGCAATTCTTATTTTGGTAACTTTGGCTCTGGTGTGTGATTCAGTGAAGTCACGCAGACCAGAGCTGAGCAACCCTGGCACTCAGCAGGTTGTTCCAGTGTGGGGAAGTTGCCCGGCCGTCAGCCCGAGGTCACTATTGGCCAGTGTGTGTGTTGGCATTTGTGGGTGTTTATTCTCACAGCTTGTGAGTGCAAAGCAAACCCAAGCCTTCTTCACTGTGCAGTTGAGAGCTCTGAGTTGGAGTGTGGAGAGAATTAGCTTTTAATAAAACAAGCATTTAAGAGCTTGGATAAATCTGTTTTCATGTCACCGATATACAGATCAGCAGGCTGGCGGAGATCTGTGTGGCACAGGAACAGTGAGCAGGGCAGTCCTTGTCCTGTGGCCCAAGTAAAATCACATCCAGTCCACCTTAACCTCCAGAATGCTTGGTGTTTTCTGTCCTGTTGAGCTGACTTCTCTACATCCCCTGCTGGTGCAGCCTTTCTTCGGATCACCACTCCCACACCCTACACGCCCTCCCAGTTTTTATGTCAGCAAATGTCAGACACAAAGGAAAGATGAAAGACAGTACAGAGAACATCTGTCTGCTTTGTACCTAGACTCAGTGATTGTTTGAACTTTGCCACATTTACTTTATCTCCTTTTGGGGAGGAGGGTGCTTGGCTATTTGAAGGAAAGTTGCAGCAGTACCAGGTCACATGTCATCCCTAAGGACCTCAGGTAAGGTTCCTGGGGGCAATCTTCTCCTACATAGCCACAATCTCTTATACAACCTAAGAGAATTAAGAATATGGTGACTCCATACTATTACCTAATAAAATATTCTGTATTCACCTTTCCCCAAATATCACAAGTCTTTTCTAGCTAGAGTGTTAAAAAACTGATCCAGGAACTTGGGAGATAGCTCAGAGGCATAGGTGCCTGCCTGGCAAGCTCAAGGCCAGGGAGTTTGATCCCTGGCCCCATGTGCCTGGCTGGCCCTGGAACTGGGCAAGGTGGTGCATACCTGTAATCCCAACACTTGGGAGGTTGAGTCAGAAAGAATTGTTGCAAGTTCAGGACCAGCCTAGGGGCTGCAAAACTGAGCACAAGGCCAGCCAGAACAGCATAGTGAGACCCTGTCTCTAAATAAATAAATAAATAAATAGATGTATAAAAAAACTGATCCAGTCAAGGTATATACATTGTATTTGGTTATGTTCTTAAGTCACTTTTGCTTCTGGAAGAACCCCCTCCCATACACACATACCACACACACATATTTTATTCTTTATTTTCTTTCATTGCTTTTTTTTTTTTTTTTTTTTTGGTGCTGGTGCTGAGGATTGAACCAAGGGCCTCCCACACGCTAATAGGCAAGTGCTCTATCCCTACACTACTCTCCAGCCCAGCCCCTCTCCCCCACCCCATGCCTTGGTTTAAATACATTAACTCTTGCAAGAGTGCTGGTCGTAGAGGAGAAAATTGTCTCATATTGTGGAGACGTCTCATATTGTGGAGACGTTTCCATGTGTCACTGTGGTGGTGGTTGTTTCACTGACCCCTGTGTTTCTTCACTTTGGTCTGGAGGAAGAATTTGATCCTGAAATCTTTTTATAGCAAGAACACTCCCTAAGCAGTGCTCTGTGCTTCTTGTTACAACCTACTGGGCCGCACAGACGTTCAGGCTGCCTCACTGTTGGTTAAGGTCAATGACTTAGAGTTGGAGGGAGGAAGACCTCTATCTCTCCCTTGTAAATGTACATTTCTCTTTGGCAACCAATAAATGATACCATTGGGTATCATTAGGTTTCTCAGTAACCTTTCAATCCAGTGATGATAAAATGTGAAAACCCAAATATGGCTTCATTGGAGCTGGAGCTCAGAATTTGGGGCCAGCACCCACTCCATAAAATGCCAGTGTCCTTTCCTCCCTGTGAAGCACCAGTCCAGGCAAAGAAAGAACATTCAGTTTTCTGTCCCAGGCTGGTATTGTACTTATAGGAAAAAGTAGTACAGACAATGTTAATATGTTGGCTGGCTGAGGGTCTTTATTTCTAGAAAGTTTCAAGATTTTCTAAATGCTGATTTATTTGGAAGCACTTATGATGATCTCCTACCTTATTTATAATAAGGTTCATTAATTTGAAATAAAATCAGGACAAGATAGAGCTATCTGAATTGGGAGACAATCTGAATTATAGAATAATTTCATCAACTACAGGTTTTGGACTGTTAAATGCCTCTGTTAGCCAAGGGTTACTCTATGAGAGGCTACCACAATTCTGTTCCTTAATGGTCTTTTAAAAATCATTTGCACTTAGTGTAATATTTAGGTGAAGTGATGAAATTTCACAAGAGATTAAAAATAGCAGGATCCCTGTTTGTGGATCCAGTCCAGGGTTCCACTTTTTAAAAAAACAAAAATTTATTTATTTTTATATATTTGATACAGGGTCTCACTATGCAGCTCAGTCTTGGCCGGCTCAGTGACCTGGGGGTGGGGCCAGCACAGGATGTGGTGTCAGGAATCAAACCCTGGTCCCTGCACTTGTCTAAGCAGGCACTTGCTTAGTCAGCTGAGCTATCTCAATTCTCCAATTCTGCTTCGCCCACAGAGTGCCCTTGAGCAACTTGTGTGTGCATTCCTCAAAGCTTCAGTATCTTCCCCAAAGAAGTATAAAACAGTGTCAGACACCCAGAAGGCCCTCAGTGAAGCAATGGGAGTGTTATGGTTTATGTATAAAATGTCCTCCGAAGGCCCATCTGCTCAGAGGTGGTGCTTTTGGAAGGTGATTGGATTGTGAGCACTCTGACCTCATTAGTGGGTTACTCTGTTGATGTATTCATAACTTGATGGCATTATTGGGAGATGACAGAACTTAGGAGAAGGGACCTAGATGAGAGGAGTGGGGTCCTGGAGGTATGACATTGAGGACTATATCTTTTTTTTTTTCTTCCCCAGCACTGGAGGTTGAATCCAGGACCTTACCACGGGTCTGTATCCTCCAACCTTGTTGTATTTTTGTTTTGTTTTGTTTTGAGATAGGGTCTCCCCTTATCTAAGTCGATAAGTTGCCCTGGGTGGGATCCAACTTATGATTCTCCTGCCTCAGCTTCTCAGAGTGCTGGGGTTACATTGCTGACTTGGGAGCTATATTTTGTCCCCTGACCTTCCCTTCTGGATGGCTTGCTGCTGTTCCGTTTCCTAGCTGCTGTAAGGTGAAGTACTTTCTCCCACCACACCCATCCACTGTGATGTTTGCCTTACCACAAGGCCCAAAAGCTGACCGTGCACCGAAACCACCAAAACTGTGAGCCAGAGTAACCTTTCCTTCTTTAAGTTGTTCTCAGCTGGTTGGTCACAGTGTTGAAAAGCCAATACAGGGTAATGTCATCATGCGTGTTATTACAATATACATGCATTCAGAAGCTCTAGAAAAATTAATAGCTTGTTTCCTGAGTTAGGAGAATTTCCTATTTATTTTTTGCTTGTACAATTTCCTTCCCAGTAGTCTCTTTTATGGAGTACATCATGTAAAACCTTTACTCTAACCAGCAAGGTTGTGAATTCCAAATGGCTCAGTAGACATCGCAATCTTCTTCTTCTTTTTTTTTTTTTTTTAATTTTATTTATTTATTTGTGTGTGTGTGTGTGTGTGTGTGTGTGTGTGGCCAGCTCAGCCCACCAGGGGGCAGGCTGGCTGGCATGTGGTGCTGGGGGATTGAACCGTGGTCTCTGGGCTTTGCTAAGCTTGTTCTAAGTAGGTGCTTTAGACCACTGAGCCAGCCCCCGCAATCTTCTTTTCAAAGGTCTTGAGAGGGGCAGAAAGACTGAGCTATGCAGCTTCCAGGTGACCGACTGCATTCAGGTCCCTGGCTTTCTTTCACCTACATCCATGGTAATAGGTTTGTGGCACTGGCCCCTAGAGCTGGTCTCTTCCTGTAGTTTGCTCTTCCTGAGTAACCTGTGTGCTAGCTTTTATACTCACACTGATGTACTCACAGAAACCCAGGAAAAAAGGTTGTACACAGCTCCTGGTTGGTAGGTGCAGAGAGGTGAGAGGTGAGCCAGGTCCCCCAGGTTCTAGGCACTTTCCCATCATTGTGGATTTACAGAAAACTGGTCTGGCCTTTGTGGAGACTTCCTCATCTGTGCAGAGGGTGGTGGTCCTGTCCACAGCTGAGTCTAGAACTTTCAGTGGTAACAAAACAGGCTTCTGTGGCACACATGCCCTAGGTTCACCACCACTGGTCTAGTGTCAGCAGCAGAGGATGAGATTTCCAGAGTGCTGTGTTGTTTAGGATTGCCTATTTTTTATAAGATTTGTTTGCCTAATGCTTTATGACCATGTGTTAGTCAGCTTTCCCTTACTATGACGAAACACCTGAGAAAGATAATTGAAAAGAAGAAAGGTTTGGTTTTGGTTCAGTAATTTTTGCTCACTTGACTCCATTGCTTTTCACTGTGCTGAGGCAGAGGACGTTATGGCAGGCAGCATCACATGGAGGCTTTTTATTACTAGCAAGCTTTTATTGACTATCTACCACATTCCCTGGAGGTGTAGACACGTCAGTCTCTGTTTTTTTATCCCAACTTTGATTCTGTGCAGCTCTCGGAGTGTGGTCAAAGTCGTGTCATTCGGCGCAAACCCTGGGAACTGCTGCCACCCTCCTTGAGAGTTTGGTCCAAGGGCTTGGTAGGGTCCAGCTTTGCTACATAGTGCTTCTGACGAGAATGCCACTTGTCGGCATGTTCTAGAAATCCTGTTCCTACTGTTACTAAGAAACCAGGTCTTGGTGCAGCAAGAACCAGCCCCACTTCCTTGTCCTCAGTTCCGAGTGCCCTTGTTGAAAGCAGTCAGTCAGGAGACACAGGCCACGCAGAGGTCTAGGTAGAATATGCTGCGAAGTAGATGTAGAGAGAGTTGCCCCTTCAGTGAGGAGGCAGCAGCGCCGTGAGGGCATCTACACCAGCTGTGAGTTTGGACGCAGCTTTAGACAACCAAGAATTACTCGCATGATCTGGGAACGAGGTAATTATATGCTTGTCACCATTTTAATTAGAAATTACTTAGAGACTGAAAAATGTCTCCCTGTCCTTTTTAAGTCATGTTTCCTCAGGGGATTTAATCATGTAAAAAACCTACTAAAGATTAAGTTTTTCATTTAAAACACATCTTAGCCCAAGGCAGGAGGGTCTTCAGAGAACATTTCCCTGCCTGCTCTTATTAGGCTATTGGCTATGGCAGCCAGGAATGCAGTTTGCCTTGTTCTGGAGTTAGACACCCAGGGGGTTAGATAGCAGAGGGAATGTACACGGTGTGTAACCTGAAGGTGTCAGACGCTCTGGGATTGGTTTGGGTTTGAGACTTAAAAAATGATTAATGAGTAAGTAGGGATACATGGAGGGTCAAACTTAGGTATTTTAATATGTTCATCTTTCTCATAAAATTCTTTTTCCTCCAGCTTTTATTCTCATCTGTGGGCTTTTCTAGGCCTCCTAAGATTATCTGTATTTTTCACAGGCTTTTCCATTTTCCTATAAGTCATTTTCTTTCTTTTTTTAAATGTATTTAGTACAAAGTCTACAGGGTCTCACTACATAGCTTGGACTCACAGTGATTCTCCTGTTTTCAGTATCCCAAGTGCTGGGATTATAGGCGCGCCACCACACCCAGTCTGAGAAGACATTTTCTTTTTTTTTGTGGAACTGGGGATTGAACTCAGGCCCTTGCGCTTGCCAGGGAAGAGCTTATTCCACTGAGCCATCTCCCCGGCCCTGAGAATACATTTTCTATTACTAATATGAAATGATATAAATGGCAGAAATGCATTTAAAAACAATTGAAGCGCAGCTGCAGCACCTGTCGCGCCCTCCCGGCCAGACTGTGTGCAGTGATTGTCCTGGCTGAGGCGACACAGGGCATTCAAGCAGGATTTCTATCTGGGTGGAGAGTTTGGAGCTGAAATACTTGTCAGTCATTACAGAGCGCAAGGTCCCTTGCACCTGGCATGTGTAATGAGCGGTCACCCGAAGAGCGTGGAGTATGGGAAGAGGCACACGTAACACACGTGGCTTCCCTCGTTGGCCAGCTTTGCAAGTGGGTTTCTGACTTTCCGTTAACTGCTGGTTCTTAGGCTCACCAGAGCTGATCCAACTCTGTTCTGAGGTCTGCAGCAAACTGGGACCCAGGAGCACAGGAGGGCCAGAGCCAAGGAGTGCACGTAGGGGTCTTACGGACAAGTTCTTTTCTATCGCGTCTTGATTTTGTAATTCAGTCAGATTTCTCTGAGAGATCCATCAGTTACTGGCCAAAAAAAGACCAGTCATCATTATCATCATCATCATCATCTTCCAAAGCTAAATAGGGATGTTTTAAGTTGCCTTTCAGCCCTTTTAGCAGTTTATATATTGATTTTTTCAGTGTGGGCTTAAATAAATAATTTACAAATACCCACAGTGGGGCAGTGCCTTCGAGGAAACACCCAACACTCATGCTGTAGTCTTGCTGTGGAGCTGAGCTCACGTGTCACTGCTGCAGAAGGGACAGTATTATGGGTGCAGCCGTTGTACGGCGGGATCTTATCCTCCTAGTGACAGAGATCTTCACGCCAGGCTCATGTGGACGGTAGCGCAGGCTGATTTTGGTCTAGGTGTTGTAGGCATAAGGGCTTAGAAAGTGGTGGGGGACACTCTGTGGAGGTGTTTGCCAGCCCCCGCTCTGTGGCCTGGGAACTGCTGAACCGTGTCGTGGAATTCCTCAGTGTTGCCCTTGGCTGCAGCTGCTGTCATGGGGGAGGGCCCTCAGCCTAGATTAAAACTGTACCCCAGTGACCTATAGGACAGCCAGGCTCCCAGGCCCACAGCTCCATCCTCTGGCAAGAACTCCACTTGTCATTGCAGCCACTGTGGTCTGCCCTTCAGTCCAGGCCAGGCAGTACCACTGTACTGCTAGGTGCTGAGATGCAGTAAGATGCCCCTCCTTACCGCCCCTGTTCCCCGCCTCCTCGCCTTCCCCATGTTCTTCTTTCCTGCTTTCTTTTTTCTCACCTCACATCTTACCCATCTTCTTTGTTTTTTTTTTTTTTTAGCTGTTTACCTGTTTTGTCTTTATTGTTCTTTTCATTTCTTTATTTTTTTTCCATAATTTTATTGCGAAACAAATATTGATGAGACAGTTTCAATGATTAACACATTGCATATTCTTTTCCTAGTGGTTCTTTGCCGTACAAGATGCAGACATGATAGCCTATTTACAAACACTATTAGAGCAAATCCCTCTATTCATTAAGAGTATGTAACTATATATCTAACCATTTTGAATACACAGATACAAAATGGACATTCATCTGTATCCCCTTTTTTGTTTAGTTCCATCATTTGAATATTATAGGTGTGTTAACTCAGCAAAATATTCTAAAAGAGTCCAGTAGTCCATAATAGTATGTGTTATGTTGAGCTGTGGAGGACTCAGGTCAACAATTTCTGACATTGCCAGTCAAGTGTTTTTCTTTTTTTAAAAAAAAATCTTTATTTATTTAGTACAAGGTCTCGTAGCGATCCTCCTGTCTCAGCCTCCCCAATGCTGGGATTACAGGTATGCACCACCATGCCTGGTTTTAGTGGCCTGCTCAGCATGGAGCCAGCACGGCATGTGAAACCAGGAATTGAACCCTGGTCCTTGTGCTTGCCCAGCAGGCGCTTAGACTGCCGAGCTATCTCCCAGGCCATCTTATCCATTTTCCAAGAAACGTTCCCTAACAACCTTAGCTGTTGCTCCTCTTGCTCCTCCTCCTCCACTTCCTGTTCTTCCCCCTCTTCTTCCTTCCCCTCCTCCCCCTCTCCTCCCTCTCTCCCTTCTCTTCCTTTTTCTCCAACCCTTCCTTTCCCCTTCTTCCTTATCTTTATCTGGTCTGTGATAGACAAGGCAGGCCTCTGCCTATCTCTGCCCATCTTTCAACCTGGGTCTGAACTGCTGCCAGGCCTTCCTGGCATCTGCTGGAGCACCCAGTGCTTGGGGAGGTGTTCAGGCCAGTGTGCTCCTGAGTAAGAGGTCTTGGGTGATGGGAGGAGACTGGAATCTTTGTCTTTTCTGTGGAATAAATACCTTAGTGTCGGTTTTCTAAGGACATAGGCATCTGTTTGATAGCATAGTCCAGTGATCAAAACTCAGAAACATGCCAGGTGTGGTGACAGATACCTGTAATCCCTGCTTTGGGTGGCTGAGGCAGGAGGATCATGCATTCAAGCCCAGCCTAGGCAGCTTAGTGTCTTATTGAGACCCTGTCTCAAAATAGAAAAGGGCTAGGGATGTAGCTTACTTTGAAAGCCTGAGGACCTCAGGAAATTTAACACCGCTGGGTTGTTGTCCAGAGCTCATACTCACAAGCACCTGAGTGTTGTGATAGCTCTTTCTTCCTAGTCTAAGGTCATGTGTCACATGTTACTTTCTTCAGTCTCCTTTAGTCTAGGATAAGTCCTCACCCTTTCTTTGTCTTTCTTAGCAAGAGATTTTGTAGAATGTCTGATATTTTCTCATGATTACATCCATATTGCCTGTTTTGGGCAGGGATGCTGCATAAGTGATGTGTGGCTTCCTTTTGTGTGCTTTGTTATGGCCTCCTCAGTGTTATATCCTGAGGTGCCTGGTGTTGGTTCTTTGATCACTTGGGTAAGGTGGTTCTTCTACATCTGTCCACTGTGAAGCTATAGCATTAATCTTCATGATTAATAAATAATTGAGAGACATGTTAGAGGGGGCTGCTAGGTGTTGTACATGGAACCCAGGACCTTGTGCATGCTAGGCAGGCACTCTACCACCGAGCTGTGCCCCCAGTCCTGGGGAGATACTTTTAGACTATGTAAACACAAGATATATGTTCAGTGTTTTTGGTAAAGCTCCCCTTTATAGGTTGGGGCCACAAACGGAGAATAAAGGTGCTTTGGCCAGTTTGATCTGGTACCAGTACAACACTGAGCCCCACTGTGGCATGCTCATTATGTGCAGAATCCGTAAGTGCTTTACGTATTGTGAGCCTGTGTGCTTCATATTAGCCCTCTGAGATGAGTACTCTGTTTTACACCTAAAGAAGCTGAGGTACCACCTGGCTTGAGTGATTTATCTAAGATTGCAACAGCCATGGAGTGGCAGAATTGTAACTGAAGCCCGGAGGATTTTACTCCCCTGCCTGCCGTGTGTAGCATAGACTTGTGCCTCATGATGCAGGCTGTTGTTTCCTAGCTCCTGTGGGCCTCCTGCCTCCCTGCAAGTAGAGGCATGGTTTGGCTTGCATTGTCCCTGACCACCCCGGCTAATTGCTGAGAGCATCTCTGCAGTCTTTTCTAGCCATGGTAGATAGGCTGAGAAAAGCCAAAGGCTGACATTTTGAGATTGGAACCCACTTTTTCGTTGAAGCCAGAAGAATCTTTCCTACGTGAATACATTTGACACTTGAGCCTGTGCAAAAGTAAATGAAGAGGCTTTTGCCCAGAAAGAAGTAAGAGTGCTTGCATTTCTTCTGTAACAGAAAACAGGCCAAAATATGAAATACAGCTTTTGCAGGAAAATGTTTGCAGACGTTGGACAGTACGTGATCACAACAGTGATCCTTGAAGAAAAGAAAATAAGGAGGTGATGAGTGCTACAAGGTTCTCCCAACATTCCACCTGGAGCCAATTTCCAGATCTCATAGCAGTGAAAAGAAACCTAAACACAACCAGTGGTCTTGTCCTGAAAAGACAAAAGCTGAGGAGGCCAAAGCAGCTGGCATTTGCAGGGAGGAAACAGAGCCCTGCAGAGGAAAAGTTTGACACTTTGCTTGGTAACTGTTCATCTGTGTTGTGCAAGTGAGACTCATGAAACAGAGTAAAGAACAGCTGCTGGAGAACAGTAAGGAGAGCCCGTTCCAGGAAAGTGAGACACAGACATAGTGGAGATACCTTGTTAGACACATGGGCCATGCCGTAGAATCATGCCTTAGTGTCTGCCTCAAGAGAACATAGCTTAAAATCCAGCCTCCACACCTGTGTTGAAAAACAGGCCAAACTCAGTGTCTCCTGTGACCTAAGACAGATCACTTCTGACACCAGGTGGGCCCTGGGTCTTCCTCCATGGATCTCAGGCCCAACTCCTTCCCTAGGGCTGGCCAGAGAAACTAGAACGTTTCTTCCCTGAGGTGGGTCAGTTCTAGCAAGCCTGTCTTCCCCAAAGGGGATCAGTTCTAACAAGCAATTAGTTCTGCAGCAGCAGACTCCAGTTGGGTGTCCTTCAATTCAATTCCTTCCCCTCCCCTCTCTCACCCCCTCTTTATCTCCTTGGAGATAAGATTCCAGAGGTTGAGGGCTCAGGTCCCCAAAACAGCTCCTTAGGTGTCTCCCCTTTTGCGAACCCCACACTGTTTTGTCTGCTTCTGACTGACTGGCTGTACATCAAGCTTCCCACAACTCCTACCTCAGTTTCCATTAATTTTCTCTAGTAGCTCCCAGAATTCAGGGAAACATTTGCTTGGGCTGCTGCTTTATAATAAAGGATTAGAAAGAGTACAGGTGAAGCGTTATATAGGGCAAGCTGCTGAAGAAGGGGCACTGAGCGTCCATGCTGTCTGTGCTCATTGCCTTCCAGGGACCTCCAGATGTTCAGCTCTCCAGAAACTTGTCAAACCATGTGCTTTTGGGTTTTTATGTTTCATTGCATAGTCATAGTCAAAGCACAGACAACCGTATTGAAGTGTGATTGAATGGTAATATCCTGGGTAGGGAAAGCCAGTCTATCTGTTCACCTTCTTCAAAGGCTCTCTTCTGAACTAGGGGCCTTCTGGTCCATAATCCGATGAGGTAGGTCAAAGAAGTTCTTCGTGGCCAGCTCCAAGACCAAAAGATGGAGGACGATTAGAGTTTCTATGACCTGTTTTTGAGATAGAGAAATTTTAGTTTCTCTGGCCTGCCTTGGAGGAGTTAGGAGCCAAGAACCAAGGACAAAGTATGTATCCTATACAAAAATTAACTAGATATAAATTACAGATATAGGTATAGAAGTGAATGCTAGTATAATATTTCTAGAAGAAAAAACCTAGGAACAAGTATTTCTGATATTAGCATAGGTAAACATTTCATAAGCTACAGAAAGGCTGAGCCATAAAAATATGATTAATTACATTTCATCTATATTAAGAACTGCTGCTCTTAAAATTTACTGAGAAAATACAAAGGAAAGAAGAACAGGCAATGAAGAGTTTTTAGTCAGAGTGTATAAAATTTCAGATAGGAAGAATAAATTTTGAGCTCTTGTACAACCATGTGACCATAGTCAAGAGTAATTTATTCTGTACAGGTCACCCATCCCTAACATAAATTCAACACATTTTTTTAAAATGTTAGATTTCAGATCAGGAATGCTAAGCCAGTAATATCTATGCAAATAGTCCAACATATGAAAAACTAAATCTGAAACACTTCCAGTCCCAAGATTTCACAATAACAGAAAACCTGAAAACAATGTTCAGATTCATATAAAAACTAGAATGATCAAGAAAAAAAAAAAAAAACCAAGAGAAGAAGAAAAAAATGTCTATTTCAAAGCATGCCTCTGCTGCCACAGGAGGACAAAGTGGGCAGGCAGAGTCCAGATTTCTGTTAATCCCAGCAAGCTAGCCATAGATTTACTGCAGGGTAGTGGTAATCCCAGCAAGCCTGCACTTTTCCACTGAAGTTCAGGCTGATTTCTAGCAGTGAGCCTGGAACCCTGTTTGTTCAGCCTACAACATTTCATGTACCTCCTGCCAGCTTGAACTCGGCTCCTTGACTGCCTGCTGACTTCTTCTTCTTCTTTTTTTTCTTTTCTTTTTTTTTTTTTTTTTTTTTTGTATTTAGGACAGGGTACAGGGTGTTCAGGGTCTCACTACAAGATTGGACTCGTAGTGATTCTCCTGTTTACAGCCCCCCAAGTGCTGGGATTACTGGGCGTCATTACGCCCAGTCTCAATTGCCCTCTCAGCGTGCCCCAGGGACGGGGATGGCACAGCAGGCCCAGGGATCAAACTCCCGGACCCTGCACCTGCTTTAATCCGCTGAGCTATTTGGCCGGCCCTCCTCCTGCTGACTTGAACTCAGTTCTGCCTCACCCTGACACTAGGCGCTACTAGATGGAGCCAACCCACAGCTGCTCTGAGTTTCAAGTTCAGTTGGTCCCTCTCCAAGGTGGCTGCAAGCCAGTTGCCTCTCCTGGGGGATGGGAGGTGTGTGTCTCATTGGTGTGTTTCTCTGTGGAGGCTGCTGGGGTCACTGGTACTCACTGTGCATCTGCAGGTGTGAACTACCTCTCCCACACAGTGAGTCAGGGCTCAGGAGAAAGTGCCCTTTCACCTCCTTCCGTCCTTACTTGTTAAGGTCTCTTCGCCTTCCCCATGGGCTTCAATTGTCACTTCAGGTCCTTGCCAGGTCCAAGGGACCCACTTCCCTCCTCTTCTTCCTTACACTGCTGTATGCCGGTGTCTGGGGCTCCGAGTCTCGGAAAGGCTGTTTCTCCGCTGCCCACCACTCCACCCAGCCCAAGCATGTCACCGAAGGAGTACGCTGCATGCATTTCTAAGTAACAAAGAGCAAATTTCATATTGTCGCTACAAGTGGTAAATGAGGTGATGGCATGCTAATTAGCTTGATTTAATCTTTTCACATCGTAAATGTACATCAAAACATATTGTACCCTATACATGCATATAATCATGATTTATCAATTAAAAATAATCTTAATTTGAAAAAGAAAAAAGGCAGGCCACAAACTGGGAAAAATTGTTTTCAATATGAATATCTAAGAGCTTGAAATTAGAATGTATAAAAAATTCTTACAGCCCAATAAGAAGACAGTGCAAAATTTTTTGGGGAGCGGAGTCCAGCTCATCTCACCCTGAGGGCGGGGCTGGCATGGCATGTGGTGCCGGTGATCAAACTCTGATCCCCTTGGGCTCCTAAGCCTGTCTAAGCAGGCACTTTAGACCACTGAGCCATCTTACCGGCCAGCCTATGCAATTTTTAAAATGGGCAAAATATCTTTCTAAAAATGTTTTTGTTAGACCATGTTTGCAGTATGTGACATTTACACTCATCTTAGGGGGTAGCACATGTACTCAACCTATCTTAGTTCTTTTTATTCCCATTCCTCCACCCTACCCCAGCCCTCTGTCTCTAGAGTCCCTTCCCATTTGCAAAAGATCTATCTCTTTGTTTATTGTCATCTGTCTTTATCATTCCTATTATTTATACTTTGGGCTTCTCATATAAGAGAAGTTACGTGATATTGAAGCTTGTGTATCAATTTATTTCACTTGATTTTATCATCTAAAGATGCATCCATTTTCTTTTTTCTTCTTCTTTTTTCTTTTTTGTGTGCAGGCTGGCCTTAAACTCATGGCAATCCTCCTGCTTCTGCTCCCAAGTGCTGGGATTACAGGGGTGTGCCACCACACACAGCTCTCCATTTTCTTATGAATGACTCATATTTATCCTTCATTATGGCAGCGTAGTACTCCATTATATACTAACATTATTATCCATTGATCTGATGTTAGGCCCTCCCCAAGACTTAGCTATGATTGAGTCATGCACTCCAAGCACACTCTAAGCATCGGTGTGCTATCTTTAACTCTTTGGGGAAGATAGCAAGAAGGGGAATAACTAGGTTG